>NC_089912.1:33079228-33394228 GCF_040182565.1 Anser cygnoides | reverse complement strand
TTTCCCTTGGCCGCAACCTGGCACGAGACACTTGCACACCCTGAGTCAGCACGGGCACTGCTCAGACGAAGAAAGCCCAACACATGCAGTCTTGACCTGCTTTATACTGCTTAGGCAGCTTTCTGTAGTTACACACAGGTTTTTGCGTGTGTCCATACCACACATACTGTACTAAATGTGCTACTACTAAATGTGTTGTAGGCAGATACACAAATGCAGATACACAATTTTCATTTTTATTTATGCATCCACTTTACACAGATTAATTTTTTGGTTTTGGTGAAAGGGCCTGTGCGTGCTCCTGGTGTTCTGTGTGTTCTTACAAAGGTCATTACCTGCATGTGCCCCAAAACCTGCTTTAAAACACTTCTGAAGTCTCAAGAGAGAATATTTCCTAAGCCACTCGGTTAGCCCCCTTCTGTTTTTCTCCAAACTGCCTTTTAACTTTTAGATCCTGCAGTTATTTACTTTCCCGCTTCTTATTCTCATATATGTGAGCTTCAGGCACTAGATTGCTGCCATCCCACAAGTACCACTCCACCACGCACCTGCACTTCGAGTCCTCTCCTCTATCTCTTGTAGGTGCCTGTTTCCTTCCCTTGGGGCAGGCTCCCGCACCCAGGGTTTCCCAGCATGTGCCGTGGTGCCAGAGGAATCACAGCGGCTTCTTTTTTTGCAGCTGAGCTCTGGGTCTCAGTCTTGTTCGGGTCAGTAAGGCAATAACAAAAACTGTGAGTGGTGTCGGAGGACACGGAATAGAGACGGTTTTTGCGTGGTTTTGGTGCAATTAACGCTAAGGGAAGCACCACTTCGGTGCCCGGAATTGTCACAGAGTTCACGATTACTAGAACTGAAATAAAATATCCCTCCCAGCAAACTGGCCTTACGTGAAAATAAATGAGCTCTGGCAGTAATAAAAGGGAGCACCAAGCCCAGTAAAACCAGTTCTGGTAACAAAGTCAGAGGGCAGTCTGTCGCCCCGTGCTGGTGCCAGCCCTCCGGAAGCACAGCACCACCTTGGCACAGCACCAAGCTCCTGACACCTCTGGGATCCAGAACAGCCCCTCCAGGGCAAAGTGTCCTTCTCTGCAGCATCAGGAGGAGTGCCCTGAGGGGCTGTGCTGGGAGGCAGGCGTGCACCCTCCCCAGCACTCAGCACTTCCTCGGGCAGTGCTAGGAAGAGCAGGATCGGTGCCTGGTGCTCGTTTCCAGTAGCTGGGGGCTGCCTTTTTTCCTACCGAGTCACTGCTTCACAGAGTGCTGGCTGCTGTGGAGGCCACTTCAGCCTGCCCCTCTGTGTTTTGTTCTCCTACTACTTACTCTTTATGTCAGACAAGGTAAAGATCTAAAGGACTCAGGTAAATTTTTGTTAACTACTGCGAATTTGTTTGTTTGTTTAATTCATATATATATAGAGAGGGAGGTACCCTTTAAGATGCAGGATATACCTATACAGGTAGGATATAACTATGTGCACCATTCAAGTAGAACCAAGAGAATTTGCAAGACCTGATGAAAAGAAAAGAAAATCCCAGTATGTGAAAACAAAGTTAAGGATATTGCTCAGGAGCCACCTGTCCCAGAAGATGAAGGCTGAGTTCTTCAGGTCGTAACAGTTTGTCAGTTTCTGAGGTTGCTCCTCTCATGCTGAAGTGCCTATTGCAGTAAGCTTTGACCCATGTCAAAAAGCAGTGAATAAGTACATTTTCTTAGCCACCACATATGAAGGGCTGGCCTGGAGCCACCAGCCCAGAAGTCACTTCACATTTTAAAAGAACATTTTGAAAAGCTCTTGCACGCATGAGCAGGAAGAAAAGAGGCAAAGTGAGGAAACAGCAGAAGGAAAAAGAGCAAAGAGGGGGAGATTTTTCACAAGGTATAAAAGCAAGCACATCATGGTAAAAGTGTCTGCTACTGAATGTTTTTGTTTTGTAGAGGGTGAGGGAGCAGCAGGTAAGAAGGGATGAGGAAGGAAGAGCTTTAACCTGCAGGGAAAGATGTGCTGGCATGCTGTTGTGGTTTAATCACAGCAGGCAGCTCGGCACCACACAGCTGCTCGCTCACTCTCCCAGGTTGGATGAAGGAGAGAATCAGAAATGTGAAAGTGCAATAACTCATGGCTTGAGATACAGAGTGTTTACTAGGTAAAGCAAAAGCCACATGTGCAAGCAAAGGAAAACAAAGACTTCATTCTCTGCTTCCCATTGGCAGGCAGGTGTTCAGCCACTTCCAGCAAAGCGGGGCTCATCATGCATAATGATTTCTTAGGAAGACAAGCACCATCACTCCAAACATCCCCCCCCTTCCTCTTTCTTTACCCCAGCTGTTTTAGCTGACCATGACACCCCATGGCATGGGACATCCCTCTGGCCAGGCTGTGCCAGCTGTCCTGGCTGTGTCCCCTCCCAGCTCGGGGCTTGGACTGGCGTACGCTTCGCTGGGTTAGAAACTGGCTGGATAGCCGGGCCCAGAGAGTTGTGGTGAATGGAGTCAAATCTGGTTGGAGGCCGGTCACTAGTGGAGTCCCCCAGGGCTCGGTACTGGGGCCGGTCCTCTTTAATATCTTTATCGATGATCTGGATGAGGGCGTCCAGTGCACCCTCAGTAAGTTTGCAGATGACACCAAGCTAAGTGCGTGTGTCGATCTGCTCGAGGGCAGGAAGGCTCTGCAGGAGGATCTGGATAGGCTGGAGCGATGGGCTGAGGTCAACTGTATGAAGTTCAACAAGGCCAAGTGCCGGGTCCTGCACCTGGGCTGCAACAACCCCAAGCAGAGCTACAGGCTGGGAGATGAGTGGCTGGAAAGCTGCCTGGCCGAGAGGGACCTGGGAGTATTGGTTGATAGTCGGCTGAATATGAGCCAGCAGTGTGCCCAGGTGGCCAAGAAGGCCAACAGCATCCTGGCCTGCATAAGAAGCAGGGTGGCCAGCAGGTCTAGGGAAGTGATTGTGCCCCTGTACTCGGCTCTGGTGAGGCCGCACCTCGAGTACTGTGTTCAGTTTTGGGCCCCTCGCTACAGGAAGGACATGGACGTGCTCGAGCGAGTCCAGAGAAGGGCGACCAAGCTGGTGAGGGGTCTGGAGAACAAGTGTTACGAGGAGCGGCTGAGGGAGCTGGGCTTGTTCAGCCTGGAGAAGAGGAGGCTCAGGGGCGACCTTATCGCTCTCTACAGTTACCTTAAAGGAGGCTGTAAAGAGGTGGGGGTTGGTCTATTCTCCCACGTGCCTGGTGACAGGACGAGGGGGAATGGGCGAAAGTTGCGACAGGGGAGTTTTAGGTTGGATGTTAGGAAGTACTTCTTTACCGAAAGGGTTATTAAGCATTGGAACGGGCTGCCCAGGGAGGTGGTGGAGTCACCATCCCTGGAGGTCTTTAAAAGACGTTTAGATGTAGAGCTTAGGGATATGGTTTAGTGGAGTACTTAGTGTTAGGTCGAAGGTTGGACTCGATGATCTTGAGGTCTCTTCCAACCTAGAAATCTGTGATACTGTGTGATGATACTGTGATCAGCCACTGCCCTCTCAAAGGTGCTCAGGACCTGCTCATCCCATTCCTGTGTTTTGTCCTCCTCTCCTGGCGCACGAAAGCGGTGGTGATGCGAATGCACCCCGTGTGTGTGTGTGCGTCCTGCAGAGAAGGCCCTCGGTACTCCGGGGACAGGCAGGTCACCGCGGTCGCCCAGCTGATGGCACTGTGAGGTTGTGAGTCGCCTGCTGGGAGGAGAGCCAGGGGTGATGGGGGCGGGGGGAAAGAGGAGGTGTGTGACTGAGCAGGGAGGCAGGGGCTGGAGGCTGGGCGTGGAGAAAACTCTTGCACACATGGAGACAGGAGACCAGGCGTGGCGGAGGAGGCTGCGGCCTGGATGGCCATCCTCTTTCTTTTCACTTGGGGGGGTGCAGATGGCCTGAAAGTGTTGTGGGGATTATGCACGCCAGCTGCCACAACAGGGTTTGACCTTAGGTTTCTGCTGAGTCGATAAGCTGAGAGATTTTTCTACAAAGTTTTCTTTATGAGTGCTACAGCTCAAGCTGGGTGCCTCCGAGGAGGGAACCTGGTTTTCCACTAGCCTAATTTACAGTCCTCCCTCCTCCACATCTCCTTTGCATGCCGTCTACATCCTGCAGCAGCATTTCTGGGCCCGGGGCTTCACCTCCTCCTGGCTGGTCTCTGAATGTCTCCCGGTGATTCTCTACATATTCTATGTATGGCTTCTCTGTTCCTCTTACCTCAAGATTAGGAAACTTTGTAATTAAAGTCTTCTTCCTGCTCCCTGGTATTCTAGTTTCAACTGATTCTGTGTTACACTTCCTCTGCTCAAAAACAAAAGATTAAAAGTACATTCTCTTGGCCTAAGGCTCCATCCACTTCATCTACTAGTGTCAAACTGCTACATATTTCTATTTCTGCAGAAAGCCCGAGGAGCACAGCTCCCTCCCAAGGACAGCCAGCTCCAGGCCTGTCCCCAGCACCACCAGCATTGTCCCGTACAGGAGGAAATGGGTGCACCAGCCCTCATTCGCACCCTGAGGCCAAGCTGACCTGTTTTGCTTCCCCACAGTGCCTGTCTGCCCTCTGGGGGCAAGACAGGCACTGAGGGGAGATGGCCAGATCAGCAAAGCTCTGCAGGTTTATTCTGGCCTTCTCTGAAGTGAAAGGTGCTCCTCTAGAAGGGGACCACTGTGGTCAGTGGTACTGTCACCTGTGACAGAAAGCAGGCTTGCAGTCCTCGAGGAAATGGTTGCACGGTGTGTGTGCTTTTCATCAAGGAAACAGCTGCCTGCATTGTGCCTGGCCTGACGGACCTGCTGTTTGCTGATGAGCTAGTTAAATGCATAGCTCAGTGATCAGTGGCAGGCATTTATAATGGGGGCTTCCCCCGGTTCCTATGGGGGGCACGTCCTCCTCTGAAGTGGCTGCGGTTATCCTAGGGCAAAGACACTTGAAGGGACACTTGAGAAACTTCGTAAGAGATTCGAAGAGTATAAACATGGGGGATCCAAATTTGCAAACACTTCTACTGGCTTTGCAGCAGTCTGCATTATCCCAGGACTTGTGCTGTGTCCCCACAAGCATCCCTACACCTGGGCTTCAGCAGCCCCCTTCGGCTGCACTCCTTCTACCCACCTTTGTCCCACGCTCCTTCAGTCCTTACTCTCAGCAGATGGTGCTGAGGGTTTGTGCAGAAGAGGACACCATGAGACCAATGCAGGGCCAAACTTGCAGTTAGAAGAGCTTGCATGTATATATCCATGTGTACAGGGCCAGGGTGGTCTGCCACCCTCCAGCTGTGGTCTTACAGAGGAGAGGTGAGTAACAAAGAACGCAAAAGCTCTGGGGACTCAGCATGTGGCACTATGTGCCAGTTGAAAAACCACAAGGGCATAAGTCCTTTGGATCCTTGTTCAAGCCATTTCATTGTGAGTTATTCACAAGTGCTTGAAAGTGTGTTTCTGTTCTCCACTCTGCTTGTAGCATGATTAAGGGGAGACAGAGCCAACTGCAACTGAAATTCCATGAGTAATATTTTGTATTAGAGTAGGAGCCCTGGGTTTATCTAGTGTTATACAGTGACACACATATGCAGGAACTGGAATCATAGCATGGAGCATGCAAGAAGGTAGCAACAGAGCTGTGTTCTCTGTTACCAGCATTTAGCTACAAAGCAAGGAGATTATAGCTTAAAATAACACTGGAACTGCATGGTCATCAACTGATCTTGTAAGATGCTGGGCACAGATTTGAAGCTGCTGTCCATCTGTCTACCTTCACTGAAGTTATTAGGACAAGGAAGAGTTGCAGAGTGGAGACAGCTTCCATTTTCTTTCCCTATGGGGTGTCTAAACCCAAAGACAGAAGTGGGGATTGTGCATGGTGTCCAAGGGCTTAATGTGGGAATATTGCAGAGTACGGCAGAGAATCAAATGGGTGACTGGGAGGCACAACTGTGGCAATGCCTGGGCTGGAAAGCTGGGGAAGAGAAGGAGTGTCAGGCAGACAGAGGAAAGAACAGTAGCTGAGAATAAATACGGACAGTGGAAGCACAGGCTCAGTTTCACCCATGCCATGAAGATCTTGTGTTTCTTCAGAGAAAAGAAAGAAATATGATTGCAGTGATTTAGATGATGTTAAAAAAAAAAAAAAAAAGAAAAGAAAAAAGTAGTTCAGGGGATATGAGCCTCAGGGACAAGAAGAGAATTGGAAAAAGGTTGAAAGTTACATCTCTGCACCTCTGTGAAGGCAGCATTTTCCTCTTAGGAGAGCAGCAGTGAATGATAGATCTGGCCCCATAACTTCCCACACCTTACAGGGAAGAGTGGCTATAGAGCGAAACGAGACTGGCAGCAGGGAAAAACATGGCACGGTTGGGCATGATGAGCCATAACTCTCCTTGCACATGAGAAGCTGGGGAGCATAAAATGACTTTCTGACCCTGCCCTACTGTTGCTGCAACCGAAATGCAAAGGGAAGAGAGAACCTTTGCCCCGAGGACTGATTTTCTGCTTCCTCTTGCAGAGCAATAACCTCGGGTGCACTGCCTCGGGTCAGGCTCTGATAAACTAGCTGGGGGAGGCAGGGGCAGGAGCAGGGGGAGGTCAAGGACCAGCAGTGCCGGTGCAGGGACCCTTGTGGCCCATCTCCTGACCGTGGCCGGGGCCAGTGGCGAGGCCAGTGTCCTATCTGCTCAGGCTCACACAGCGCTCATAGGCCGGCGGCGCCCAGCGGGACATGGCGCCAGGCCGCGCCAGGCCGCGGGGGGACTCATGTTGGCAGGAGGCAACCCTCTCAGGAGGAGGGGGACCGTGGATGTGTGTCAGAAGGTTGTGGAGCTGGTGATGCCCTTTCCTAAGGCGGCAACGAGCCGCACGGCAGCCCCGGCACCTCCTGGCACCACAGCGAGCCCAGCCCTGGGCAGGCTCAGGAGATGGAGAGGGCACCGAGGCAGCAGGCACAGGACGGGGAGTTTGAGGCCACGCTGCCCAGCAGGGAGCAGCATCCATCTCGGTAACAGGGCTCTCCTCAACTGATACTGCCCGGAGGTGCCTTGAAGGCTGGAGATTTCACGGCACCAGGATTATCCCTGTGATGCCACAGGCTCTCAGGAGATGCACTGCCCTTTTGTGGCTTGCTGGAGGCTGGGGACAGACAGAAAAATGAGCAGTTGGCTTTTATGTACAAGTAAAAATAAAGCATGTTGCAAATTTCCTTTCAGAGAGCAGCTTGCGAGCGAGCTGTGCCTCACCAGGAGTTGGGTGGGCTGCCCATGAGACCCTGCAGCCCCAGTGAGGTCCGTTCTCTAGGAGCCACCAAAATGGTCTGCAGGGAAAAAAACACAGGCATTTTTGTGTCCTGGTCCTCATGAAGAGGGGACAAGGCACTGTGTCCCAGCAGAATGTCCCAAGGTGCAGGGGTGAGCTGAGCCAGACAGAGATGTTTGAGGATGGTATCACAGAGGAGAGCGTGAGGCAGGATGGCCTTTGCAGCTAGTGCTTTTAGCCATTCTCTCCTGGCTGTGCCCAGGGGAAGGGTGCCAAACAGGAAAATCTGCTCACCAGCACAGGTCTGTGCACAACATCCTGCAGAGAAATCCCTCCAGATGGCAGCCCGTGAAGAAAATCACTGCCGGTTTCTTTGCAACATTGCTTAATTGGACACACCATCAGTTTTAAGGAATAAGCATTTCCTGTGATGCTATTTTGGTGTCAAATTTACTCTATCAGCAGCCTGTTTGAAATGGGGTTATGATGAAGCACCAATCTTATTAGCTAATTGTGCTTGCTAGTCAATGGTTATTTATTTCATAGCCAAATTACAATGGCTGGCTGATGGGCTCTGCAGTCAGAGTGCTTTTAATTCCCCCTGGATTTCATTATTGTGACTGCAAAGGAAGGAACAGAATAGCAGATGAAGCTGTTACTGTTTAGGCTCATAATGCTGCCAATGCCCTATTTTGAGCTGTGGCCTTAGGCTGAGCAAGTTGGCAGGGCACATCTGGAAGAATGAAATCATGAAGAAATTTCTGAGGCTTTTTTAATATAAAAAATTAACCCTTTGGCTCAGAAGCAGCTGCACTTTTCTAAAGAGAAGCCTGCTTCAACGTGATCTTTTATAATAGTTTCCACTAACTAATCTGAGCAAGCACCGTATGTAAATCCACATACACGTGACATGCTCAGCACCACTCACCTGCTGTGTTGCTGCTTTCACAGCACAATAGTGTTTGTCCTGGTTTACAGTGGTGCATTATTTCTTACCAGGCCTCCTAACAGTCTTTCTCCCACTACAGGCAGTAAGGACAGCTTTGATCCCCTGCAAAAGTAAGACGCTCAAGGGACGGTTTCTCCGGCAGCAAATCCAATGATCCCCAGACTTCAGGGACTCATCTGTCTTCACGCAGTTTTCCCAGACAGCTCCATGCAAATGTTTAATACTAGGCAAGGACGACCTAATTCCTTTTACTTGCCAGTAGGAGCAGTTTTGTTCTTCCAGGATAGCTGTAAAAGGCAGTGACAAACACAAATACTCACCCTGCAAAGAAATGTACTGTTACCATCTCTCCAAAACAAGGGGCACGGGTAACGCTCTGGGATACCCTTTGAGCTTTCTCACAGCCTACTCCTGAAGAGGCTGTGTTCTACCTATGTTTGCATCCCATATCACTGCTTATTGCCTTTTACATATTCCCTACTCACTGCCTGTCTAGCCTGATCCCTCCAGAAGGACTGGCTTGAAAACATCTGCAAGAACTCAGCAGGGAACATGTAGTTGCAGCCCCCTTCTGGGGCCCAAGCACAGCTCGTGACCACATATTGAGAGTTTACCTTGCTTTGAACAACAGTTGCCTCGTGCCCATTGCCTGAAAACTCAATGGCCTCTTTATTAGTCTCGTTGTGTGCTGTTCCTAAAGTGTGTTCAGCTTTTATAGGATGGCTGGGGGCCCTGGCCCATTAACAAAATGCTGTGAACATAAATACCAAGTTAGTGTACAGTTCTGCACCTTTCATTTATTTTTTGCTTCCTTATTATTTCTTTCTGAAGCTTAACAGCTTTTCAAGATGTGCAAATCTGGGAAACTGAGACCTGCACACTTTTGTGCTTTTTGTGTTTATTAGTGGTGGGGCTTTTTTGAGCAGATGACACTTTTTGATAAAGCTCTCGAGCTTTCTCTTCTGAGGAAGTATTTTTGAGGTTTCTTGTCCTTGCATTGTCTCACAAAGAATGGATGCAACACCAGAGAGTTTTCAAAAGCAAACTGCGGTGTTCCTTGTATGGAGGCAGCAGGACTTCTGCACTCACAAGAACAATGCAGTCCTCTGCGGTCCTCCTAACAGGCTTTATGAAACAGGCAGTAAACTCATGCCTTGAAATCCCTTTACCTTCTCTAGAAGTGTTCCAGCGTCAGGTATTTTTCATACTTACCTTCGTCGCATCCCCGTCAGCAGGGAGAGGCAAGCGCAAAGACTGTGGGTGATGAGCCCCAAGTTACAGAGGAGGCACAGCACTGGGACAGCCCAGGCGGATGTCCTGCTTTTACCTGTCCTGCTTTTACCTGTCCTGCTTTTACCTGGAAGTCCCCAGAGCAAAGAACGAAGGACGTGGCAGGCCCTGCGATCTGGAGGGGTGGCCAGACCACCCTCTCCATCTGACATTGCAAACACCTACTCTCTGTTTTTTGCCCAGGGTTTGCATTCCTCCAGGACTTAGTATTTAGAACCAGAATACAACTAAGAGGTGCTGGAAAAATAATTAAAATAAGGGACATCTTATCACTGTTTCTGGGACTGTGGCAGACTCTCACTATTTTTTTATTTTTTCCAGCAGGGCACGGGGTTGAGACTTGTGATTTCTTCTTCAAAGCATTTTAGTGTGAAATGCCTGCTCATCCACCTATTTGTCTCCCACTTGATTACTGTCAGCTCAGGTGGCTAGATAAAACAATTTAGTAGCTTCTGTCATAGGCTTTATTTCTAGCTTTGACTGCTCTAGCAAGGTTCTCATAAAATCTGCCCTTGCACTCCACTCTCTTCCACTTTATTTTTGGTAAACAAGGACTGAGCATTAGATGCAGAGTATGACAGTAGGTGTCAGAAAAACAGCTTCTTTAGGTGCTTTGTGTACAGGAGTGCAAGTTTCATCCATTTCACACATTCATAATTTAAACAGTAATTAGAAATTCTAAATAATATCTCCCTGGGCACTAGCTAGTCTTCATTAAACATCTAGTCTTCATTAAACATCTAAACACCAGCGAATGAAACTGGGTCAGCTCCTTGGCGGCCGCCAGTGGGAGGAAGGAGCTGTGTCAGACTCCAGCAGCAGAGGACCTGCGGGGAGAAGGAGGCTGTTTTGTGGTGTGCTGGGCGGGTCCCCAAGTCCAGGAGAGGCAGGAGACCTGTGCTGTCCACCAAGCAAGGCGAGCGATCCTCCAGCTGTGGTAGGGGAGCAAGGGGCAGGGATCACGAGGTACCTGCCAGGGAGCTGGCCCTGCAGCTAGCTTCTGGGCCTGCAGTGTCTTGGCAGTGAGAAATCCTACTGCTGTACGACAACAACTGCTTTTGCATTCCCAGTCCCTGCTTTTCTTGCCCTCTCCACCCCACCCACATCATGTCCCGTGTTCCCTTCGGTTCTCTGCATTTACTTCTCTCTCCAGTCCCCTCCCTGCAGCCCATCTTTAGCCCCCTCTTTTTTGTTTTTCTTTTTTTTTTTTTTGATTCCTAGGAAGCCAAGAAACTCTCACATTTCAAGAGCTGGAGAAATCAGCACTGCTCTCCCCAGCAGGGCTTCAGTCTCTCACAAAGTGCTCCTGTTCGGCAGTTCTCACGCAGGCAAACTCAGTGGGAACCAGGTGTGTTTTTCACAGCCTCCTGCCCCGAACATCCCTGCTGACAACAGGCATCTACTGCCTTTGTTTTGCTCCAGGCAACTAAACCCACCTAGCCAAGCTAAGCAGCTTTGTCCTTTAAATAAACCATGAAAAGGGCTCTCAGAGAGAAGGGGGCACACCTTCAGAGGAACCACAGGCACCGAGGCGTGCAGACAGGCAGCAGGCAGCAGCGCAAGGCCTGGCTGAGGCCTGCAGGGCCCAGGGATGGCGATTTGGATCACTCCCGTGTACAGGCAACCAACGCAGCTGTTACGACCGAAAATGTAACGTCCCCTCGGTACCGCCTGGAAATGGAGATCCCAGACAAAACAGGGACGCCTGGGTTCACAGCAGGGGACCCCACCGGTGCTGCAGAGGGGCCGTCTGGTCCTTGCCATCCCTGCTGTACTCAGGGATTCGCCACAGCGGCTTCAACATTGAGTCAGCAGTAGAGGTGGCTCCCAGGTAAATTAAACCATTTTATGCAAATGCAGTGCTGAAGTGGTTCGCGGTAAATAATAATACAAGCAGAAAACACTGTTCAGCATGGCACATCTATTAAAAAACCGGCAGTACGAAAGCAGAAATTTGCTGTGCCCATTAGAGGCAGAGGAGAAGGAAACTAGTCTGCAATTGCACATAAATCTGCTAGTAAAATTATACAGGTGCTGTTATTGTTTCTATTCACCACCCGTCCGTAGCTTTCCAACCTCTTTAGAAGAATATTTCTGCAGAAAATATTGGGAGCAGGGGACACGTACAGGACCTTGCAGAAAGAGGAGCTGGCCCCACAGAAGATGCAGCACTGGGATGCACAACTTGCACAGCTCTCATAGTACAGAACAAGACGTCCTTCACCTTTCCCTGCTCTGCAGGGAAATTGTCTCCTAAACTGTCTTTACAGGGCAAAGCATGTTACATTAATTATTGTTAATGTATTATTAACACATTGTTATTAATGTTTTCTGCTACTAGTAGTAGTAATAATCTGAGCCATGTAGCCTTAGCAGTCCTGACAGGCTGGCATCCTGGGTGTGAGCAGGAGTTTTTGCATGTGCGATGGGAAGTGAAGGCTGATCAACCTTCTCTGTGTGGGACTGACCTTTCGAAGGCCTACATTTCAGAGAGGCCGAGGAACCTGGTCATGGGGAGACTACTTGCATAGACCATGTAAAGTAAAAGGGGCACATCCTAATCTCCAGGAGAGAACCTGAGCAGCGGGAGGTTACTGAGAAGAAAGAAAGAAAAAAAAGAAAAAAAAAACACTACACTTGCTCTGCAAAACCCCATTCTTCCCACCCAGCTCAGCAAAGCACAAGCATCACTTTGCTTTTTGGCACCAGGACAGTGAGGGAGACAAAAAGCTATGCGCAGCACTATTGCAGCTTCTCATCTAAAGGGCAGGCTGGCACAGAGCAAAGCAAAGCTTAAGCAAAGACCTGGATGGACTCTGCTTGCTTTCAGGGCTATAAGATAGCATTCCTAATAGGAAGAGGAGGTCTTAGTACCCCACAGAGACAGGAACTCTTTCTTATTTAACCAAAAACAAACTTTATTTTGATACATTAAAAAATCTATACATTTCTTAGACTAAAATACAGTTTTGCATCAGTATTCTGGCACAATGTCAGTTTACACAGAAAATCTAAGATTAGATCAGCACTGTTAAATTTCCCTTCTCTTCCTGCATTCACAGCTTGCAGTATAAAACATTTCAAGTTCTCAGACAACAATAAACAGTCTCATGTTTACTTTTCCCATTCCAAAAGGAGGTGGCATTCCATTGGAAAAAAAGGAGCACTTGTTAATTCATCTTTACTGAATGTAAATCACTAAACTAGTCCAGGGGTTTGACTGCCCTGTTAGAACTATGAGCGAAAGAGGATGAAAAACTGTGTGTGTGTGTGTGTGTGTGTGTGTGTAAAGCTTTGATGGGCTACGACAACACAAGTATTGTTTGAACTACTGTCAAGCCTCTAGCATCTGTTCAGAAGATTTTCCTGTCTCCTTACTGCAGTTACTGTAACCAGCAACACAATCCACAGTACAAAAATAATTCCCTTCTATAGGTATGGGCTTATACCTTCTTTATTGCTCTGATGAGCTCCAGAGCCTAATAATAATAATAATAATAATAATTAGAAAACAAAAAGCAGGGCACAGGGGATGTTGCCGTGAAATATCTGTGAATGGTTATCTGAAAATGGAATGTGAATTTTCTTAACTACTGTAAAGATCCTGGGAAATATTTTCTAACTCTGAAATTCTGCTCTCCATGGCTCCACCTACCCTCTGGCAGTTGCTCTCTGGACTGTATTGGAAACAAAACAACCTTTTTTGTGTTCTCTTCACTCGCCCCCTTCACACAGACGACCTCGCTGTCTGCTGCGCTATTTTTCTAATGAGAGAGATTCTCCTTTTTCAGTCTGAGCAGGGATGGACCCATCCAATACCAACACATACAGTATTTATTTGAAAGTTACAATTTATGACTTTCACAGGAACTCCAGTCAGTGCCTAACTTCTGCTGGATTTCAGGAGTAATTCAGCTTCATAACCACACTAAATATTTCTGAAATATTCCTTACCTGCCCATATTTCACTCAATCCAGAGGGGAGAGGTGGCACATTTGAGGAATGGTAACCCCCAATGCTACCAGGATGTTCCAACACACACACTCAGATGCCAGAGCTGTCTTTAAAGTCACTGAAATCAAGCTAATTCTGCTGGTTAGCTAGAACTTTTGCTCCAAATTCTTGCAACTTTGATTCCACGGGGAGCCCTACACTTCTACAGAAAAGTACCAAATGCTTCTCAGCATATTCACACATCACATCACTGCTTCAGCGAGACAGGGGAGTAGAATCTGATGGTGTTTGTTAGTTTTCTGATAGTTCTGTTTTAGCTGATTTCTCTCAAATGAATGCCAAGTATTTTAGCCTCCAAATGGGTATTTTTAGATGGATTCATGCTACCTATTATCCCTGGAAATATTTTCATAATCCTAATGTCTCTGAAGAGCTTTGGCTTGGTTGCATCAGCTTGCAAACACTGCAAGATACCCCAACAGTTCCATCCTGGACCAGAAATTCTGCCTTCCATACACAACCCACATCAGAAGAGACAAGTTTTATCTCCTCCCTCATCTCTCTAAATATAAAAGAAAAAATATATCTTGAGAACAGTATTTGCTACAGAGCACAAGAAATACGAAGTTACTAATCTCCATTATCTCTCTTGCAATGTGATGGAAATAACAGCAGAGGTGAAATAGTTGGAAGAGCACTGAAAAATTAAATATTTAGAGTAAACTTCCATCATCCCAACAAACAAGCTGAGTGCAAGAAATGCTTCAGGTAAGTCTGTTGGGTTTTGTGTTGTGAAACAATGGTGTTTTTTGTTTTTTTTCTCTCCCACAGAGGGGAAGGAGTTTCCTCCTTTGGGAAGGAGTTGTTGGATTTTTTTCCACAAAGATGAAATAGGATTTCTGTAGTGATAATGTGACACGCAAGCTGTTCAAGAAACAATGGACTTGAGCTGTTTAGATTTAGTAAACAGTATCTGCACAGGCAAAGCCATGATTTACAAAACCGGGATGTGCACTGTAAGGTATCTACTTTCAATCTCTAGTGTCTCTTAAAATGACTATGCTATGTTCAATACAGCATGTAATACGCATTCAGAACCAAATGATCACTGGATGATGATGATGAGTATATGTCTGCTACATGCATTTTATTCTGACTCTGTAACATACATTCATAGAATACATCATAACTACCCAGAGCAAACCACTAAAGTGCAGGCCCTGAGGGCACATTAAATATGTTGTCTCCAGCGCTGGCTGCTCAGTTGCCAGAACGCTGATACAGACAGGGCTCATTTCTGCTTTACATCCCCATTTTGTGCTGAAAGAGTAAGAGTCAGCATACCCTGCTCCCTCCCTAAAAGGGAGCACTGTGGAGCAGGCTAATCGCCTACTCTGAAAAAAGCCCTTTCAGAAAGAAGTAACCACCCTGAGAAGGTGCTGTACAGAAACGTGGAAAGTGAGTCTTGGATTAACTACTGGGCAAGTGGACCTGTGCACTGGGTCTGGCTGGGATGGAGATAACTGTCTTCACAGGAGACCGCTCGGGGCTGTGTTTTAGATGCTTGACCAAAACACGCTGGTGCCTTACCCATTGCTGAGCAGTGCTCACACAGGGACAAGGCCTTCTCGTTTCCCCCCCTGCCCTCCCCACAAAGCAGGCAAGAGGCTGGGAGGGGACACAGCCGGGACGGCCGGCCCGAAGAAGCCACGGAAAACTCCCCCGTACCATGTAACGCTGTGCTCAGCAATAAAACTGGAGTGAGGGAGATAGTTTTCCAAAGTAGCCATTGCTCAGAGAGTGGCTGGGCATCGGTCTGCTGGTGGGAGGTGGTGCGTGATGGCCTTTGCATCACTTGGTTGGTGTTGTCTTTCTTCTCTCGATTTTTTGCCTTTAATTTAACGAGCTGTCTTTACCACAACCCACAAGAGTTTTCTTGCTTTTGCCCTTTTGATTCTCTCCCCAGTCCTCCTGGGAGGGAGGGAGCAAGGGACTAAGTAGGGGCTTACCTGCCAGCCAGGGTCAACCCACCACAACATGTACTTGGTTTTCCACTTCAGGTTGTCCCTTCTAGGACATGCTTTCCTAACTCAGAAAGTCCTTGGGTTACCATGCCAAGCTAAGGCCACATATAAAATCCAATCCTGTTTTTGGCAGCTGGGAGCGTGAACGTAAGCTAACGGAAGGCTGAAGATGCAGATCTAAACTGGCCATACCACATGCTTTGTCTAGCTGCGGAGCAGCACCGACATTGTAGAAATGATGGGTTGCACTCCTAATCACAGCAAGCATCGTGACGGAGTGGTATCACACGCACACAAAAAAAAAAAAAAAAAAAAACCATCTCAGAACTTCAGCTCTGCACCTACACCCCCTCCCATTCGGTCCATGTGATATCCTGAATCATTGCCTTGGGAAGGTGAGAAGGCATGTGCTAAGATCGGTGGGACAAGGGGAGCTGACACTTGACCGCTTGGCACTCCTTTGCTGAAAGAGCAATACAGAAATGAGAGCTAAAAGAACAAATATTCTCTAGGGCTGAAAGAAGCAATGACATGTTGCTTAGCTTCCAAAAACAAAAAGGAAGGTAATATAATGTGAAAAAATAAACAATTAAAGGAATGGCATGCTTTTTTCCTTTAAGCCTAGCTGATCAGAGGCTATGGTCCAGACTGGCTGCAAAAAACAAATGCTGGGAACCAGTAATCATATTGGCTTGGTTTTTAAACCCAGATTGTCCAGCCTGAAGCACCAGTCCTCAAGCACTGTTTGATTCAGTGGACTTTCCAAGGAGATGATTTCTGTATCTCAGCTGCCTCATCTGCTCCTCCTGCAGTGTTATTCCCAGTGCAGCACCACACTAGTTGGTCTAGACTGCTTCCCAAAAAGCAGTCCATATACTGGCCTTGATAACCAGCTGGCAAAAAGAATATTTAATCCATCACAATTGGCAGTCCCCAGCAACTCTACTGCCAACTAGGGATTTACATGTCAAATGTTCTCCTCTACCTCCACTATGGGAGGAAAGCAGAGGCTAAATTTGTCCTGGAAATTGTCTCTTTAGACTCCAGTCTTTTACTTATCTCCTTGCACAAGACCGCACTGGAAGAGGGCAGCTTGTAGTCTGGCTGCAAGTGAACTTCAAAGAACATTCAAAAGCTTTAAAGGGCCACTGGAAAGGCTGCATGTGGATGGAATGCATTTTGGCATGACTGAAAAGCTCTGCATGCCGGATACACACTCAAGAATGGTGCATATGACTTTATTAAGAACTCTGTAGTGATATAGATTTGTCACTTAAACATTACAGCTACCCATAGAAAAGTGTTGCCTGTATCTTTTAAACACCATGTTAATAAAACAAATTTATTTTTAAAACAGGATAAACTGCTATAAAAATGGTGCACAGTCAAGTCATACAAAAATACAAAATTTGTTTCCAATTGCAGTCCTAGTTGTGATTGCAGAGAAAAGCTCCCACTTTGAGTGAGCAGAGAGCACAAACTTGCAGAACTTGTCACGGCAGGTATTTGTTGTCAAAATGAGTAGAATCCAAGGCTTCGATCAAAGCACCTCCAATAATTTCCAAGCAAGACAGAAATTACAGTTTCTCTGGAAGCAACTGCGTATGTGATAAGTCTCTTAGCCTTGGAATCCAGTTTCTAGGACTCATCTCAGCCAGTTTTAAAATTTTTGTTGCTAAAACCCACTGATCTACATGAATATCAGTGTTCAGCGCAACTGCTTCTTCTAGATAGCCTGACCTCTAACTCACATTGAGAGGCCTCGACAGTGCTCCAGTTTGAATCCTAGGTTGAAGTTCTAGTCCAGTTAACATACACATATGCACAGGTGTATAACTTACAATTTCCCTACGTAAGAGAGCCCTCCAGATGTCAGTGGAGTTACTGATATGGTTCAGATAAACAAGTGTCTAATGCTTGCAAGACTGGATAATTCTGTCTGCCTCCCCCCCAGATAGCATTTCTAAATGTACTTTTATTTTCTTACTTCTCATACAGTTTGGTTTCTGTGATATGAAAACAGTAAATCTTTTTATTAATTGGCTTACTGAAAGAAAACTAAGCAAATCTAAGAATCAAATGACTTACAGAAGCAAAAGTGAAATATTCCACTATTGCTAAAAGGTAAGAGCACTGATTAGTTACATGATACTCTATCTTTTTAAACCCTCAGCAGCAATTTAAAAGTCTGATCCTCTGAAAGGAAGCACAGAGAACTGCTTACTTATTAAACCACAATAATACGAGTTGTGCATTTCCTTACCTAGACATACCCCTCCACTCCATTGTAGAGCTTCTACAGAAGGACTTTTCTCTTTCAAAAGATTTTCTTGAATGGAGTGATCAAACCATAGAGGCATTACTTATTTGTACAGAGCTTATATTTAGTGCAATAAGTTTAAAAATTCTGCTCTGAAATATTAACTTTACATTAACAAAAATAGTTTTCTTAAAAAAATTGTAACAAAAGGAGTATATAGCATTGACAGATCATGAATTCTTAGCAGTACACTTCTAAGCATTTACCATTACAATATGCTGAACAATTCAATAGTAGCATTCATATCTGGTGAACTTCCAGACTGAAAATATGCAAATATCTCAGAACCATAATAATCTTTCTTTTTAAAGCAAAAAGAAAACAAAAAACACGTTCTCTTATCATTATTTGATGACTTTAGATAACTATCCTGGCAGTTACACTTCCAAAGAAATGTTTCTCTGCCCTTTTCCTGTTATAACCACCTGCTAAAGTACATAGAAATATGGATGAAAAAACGGGCAAGGAATGGTCCCTTCCACATCCCAGACCTCCCTGACATGAAATGAAATGAAACATACAGTACTTTTTTGTACAGTAAGACAGTTCTTTTCCCATCCTCAGCATCTTTATATCTAGTCATGAAATAATCATGAGTATGGCTAAGACTGAGCTTTAATAATCTGTTATTTGAATTGCTCATATGAAGAATCCATACCCTTAAAGGAGCACTGCTGAAGTTTGAAGGAGGCTATTGAACTCAAGGGGAGGATAGGGGAGAACAGGTAAGAGGGTAAGTAAGGTAAAACGGGAAGTAGATTGCATATAAAAATTATTATTCCCCATTTTATAGTTTCTGTTGAATAGGAGATGCAAGGGCTCCCACACACCTGAATACCTGAGGAGTTGGTTATTGTGATATCTGATACTGACAAACAAAACTGTGCCCTACCAGGGCTATGAAATAAAATGACTGCTTACAAACCAGTTAGAACTGAACTAACTCACACTGAAACTGCCTTTTAAAAACCTATATTTAAGACTTGTCTTGATTTGAAGGTTTTCCTCACATGTGGCTGTCCTAAATTTAATGCAAATTTAAACAAATTAAACAAATAAAACACTCAGCAGATTAGCCGTGTCATGGGAAATCTGTCCCTAAACGCAATCATCATTTCAGATTATCTTTACAATACTTCCTCCAGATTGTAAAATATCAAGCAGATAAGAATCAACATTTCCATGACTTCAATGAATAATTTTTAAAAAATGGAACAATGATAAAGCTGCTTGTAAAAGCCACCCGTATGAAAAGAGTACATGTTTCACAAAAATAATTGTTAAAAAAAGTATTAAATCCCTGTTCCTTTTCTCTGATTTTGGCTGTTTATTTTATATATATATATATATATGTATGTATATATGTATATATATATATTTTGTTTTGGAATGTCAATGGGTTCCAATATGGCTGGCTAGTTTCAAGATGAACTTGCTCCAGAGGCCTAGAAAACAAAGTCATACAGTATAGTCTTAGACAAATGCCAAAGGACAAGGAGAAACTGAGTCAAAGAGGTCACTGGAAACCATAAAGAAAGAAGTGTGAAAAGGTTTTCTTCTTGTGCCTTGACAGTCTCTTTGGAGACAGAAGGTCCAAAATGTTTCCTCATCTCTGCTATTAATACCTATCTAAAATAGAAATGCATTTAGGGCACTTGACTTTTATAGAACTAATTGTCATACCTACAAAATATCCATTTCAATGGAACAGAGGCAAAACAGTAAGGACCTTATTTTACTTTTTTTTGAAGAAAAATTAAGCTCATTTTGAGACACCCAATTTGGCGACTACAGGTGCTACTATTAGAATAGACTTGTTAATGATCTTAATCCAGATGAATCTGAAACCTTTAACAATGCCTTTGGGCAAAGCATTATAAATTTCACAGAAGCAGTAATTGCTACTACCTATGCTGTGTGCAGCCCTTGTCAGTAAGCGAGGCCCTAATACTTCAGAACCTATTCAGCTGGAGTTTAACACCCCAAAATGGAAGACTTCTTGAGAAAACAAGGCCCAGTCAGTTCCAAACAAGACTATCAAATGAGCAGCAGAACTGGGAGTAATTCAGCACAGGACACTCAGGCTGAGTCCCAAGTGCTCAGCATCTTCCCCAGCAGTCCTAGGAGGACTTCTTGTCATTGCCAGACTCAAGTGCCTAGAGTCAAGTTTCTAAAAGAACAAAAAGATGCTTGACTTGCAAGTACTTGGTTTGTCTTTTTACAAGGGGGTGATTATAGGTTTTAGTATCCATGCTTTAGTTACTCAAGTACAAGTCTGACTAGTGGTCTACGCTAGCACCGAGGAGAACATAAGTAGAAAACCACTTAATGTAAACCAGTATTTTGAATTAAGAGATTAACATAAAATTTTGGATGGAGATTTTTTGTGCATATGACTAGAGGGTTTGCAAACCCAATTTTCAACCATTTTAATGGTAGCTTTATTTTTATAGTGTTTAGGCCACTCTGAAAATCCCAACGTAAGTGTCTGTTTGAACAGCTAGAATTACTCCCTGAAGAAAACATTAAATGAGCACAAAATTAGTTTTTTAAATGTATAAACACAGCAGCATTTAGGCATAAGCAAATCTAGAAACTGCTATGCTATAATGAAATAGCAAAACACACAAAGCTACACATCTATCAGTTCTACAGCAGGAACTCATTCCAGCCACGTCAAAAAGTGCTCATGCAACATGGCTTCACATACATCATTTAAAAAATTCTTACTGTTATCATACACTTATTTGGATTCCGTTACATTAACAAAATGTACACTTGTTAAGGAACTGAGTCAGGCCCCAAATATTCTGAGAAAGTAACGATGGAAGAAGACTGTAACTCACAAAGTCATATTGCATGATGACAAGTCATACTTTGCCCAGCCTGGCTCTCCATCATATGCTCCCAGTTCTCCACTTTCCAAACCCATCACCTATCTGTTACTCGTACCATGTAAGGCTGTTCCTTATTCCAGACTACTCAGACATGCAATGCCTTCCTAACAGGCACATCATAAGTAAGACAGGCTGCAGAAGCATAAATGATGCATTGTTCACTGTCTGCATATTTGACAGTGTGAGATGGAAAGAGCACACAAGAGACAAGCAACATAAGTAGTTGGCAATAAAACAAACAACTGGGAGAAATGTCATTTGAGCAGGTTGAAAGGAATCACTGTATACAATCCCTTGGCACTGTATAAAATAATTTGGTGAGAGCTTTAAATGCCTGGTCCTACTTTGCAACAATGGATGTGCTCAGTAGTATTCTTCAGGCTCTTACAGTGTATGTAAGATAAACAAAAATTGTTTAATTCCGGACTGAAAAGAGGATTGAAGTCAGAATAGTGTAATGAATTCCATCATCATCTTATTTTGAGAGTACTCAGCAGTTGGGACTGTTTGTATACCACATAGCATGCACTACTAATCCTGATGAAATGATACTGCATTTGTTTCATATGACACAGTTCCTTTCATCTTACTTTTACAGGAGATGGTCTCAGCTGTGACAAAAACTCTGCCATCCAGGTGATAGGCAAGCTCACAAACAGAAAAAGCAGAACATCTTGAGTGATACAGAGAACAAAAACTTCTCCTGAAGAAGTGCAGTCAGTAAAGACAAAGAGGGAGAAGAAGTAAAAGTGAAACTCTTGGAGGATCGCCACCTCCTCATCTGCACCTACCATTGGTTTTAGCTCTCTGCCCTCAGCTCCACCTCCCCGGCCAGCTTCCTTCATAGATTTCCTACTATTCTCCACAAACTCCTGAAAAACAGCAATAATGTGAAAAGTACTTTCTTAGGGCAGGCTCCAAGCATCTAATCCATATACAAAACTTCAGAGATTTAACTGCTCAAAATGTCAATGAAACTTGCTTCTTCCACTCCTCTTGTTCAAACTTGCCCATGATACATCAAAAGAGCCTGCCAGATAGCCACAAGGGTCTCCATCATCTAATTCTGAAGAACTAGAAGCCAGACAGGTATCTGTCATTGTGTGCTGTTGTAAGTTACATATTGACCACTAAGCTCTCCTTTATCGAGAAGGAATGTAGAAGGGTGACTGTCACAAAAACAGAGACACCAGTTATTACACCCTATCCTGTGAACTGTGTGTAATGTTAGAACCATTAAATGGAACTTGAAGATAATTACTTGCAAGGTCTTGCTGATCTCCCTGAATGCAAATTCTTCAATTTTTCCCCAGTCAAAATTACCTATTCAAAGACTAACAAAGGTAATAATTCCCCTTTCAATCTTTTCTTTTCTCTTAAAGGTAAGAGGCATTTTGGAACAAATATCAGTATACTTTAGCTGCTAACGTTTTGTGATACCTGCTGTTGATTAAAGAAAACTGCAAGGCTTCTATGATTTACTTCTGAGACAACATTTTGCTAAAAAGCAAGTCAACAGCTAGCATTTTCATTATATACTCTAGATTCTGTAGTGTTTTACCAAAACATAAAGTTAAATTCTTGGCACACTTTTCCAACAAGTATTCAAAAAAAGAAAAGGAAGGAAAAATTCGCTAAGAAGTCACAAGACTCTTTCACGAGCCCACACCTGGGGGTGCATTTTACAGGGACATATTCTGTGGTTGCCACTTAAAATGGAAAAACATTATCAAGAAATGACCGTCAGTAACAAACTGAATGGTCAGAGGAACACAATTTTTACATCTTGGTGTACAGTTAGAGTGAACTGGTAATAAGATGGAACAAACAAATTAAAAATAAATTGTGCACAGGGCCTTGACATAGTATCAAGGTTCAAGCACAGAATGAAAAACCTGTTGCTTTTGTGCATGAGAGACTGAGAAGCAATTTCTGATTGCTTCTTCAACATAGTCACTAGCTCTGTGTGGGGTGGAATATTCTGACATTTGTTCTCTTCCACATCTCAGGAGAGGTCCTTTTCAGGAAAGAACAAGACACAAACCTTTACCCATTGTTTTCTTCCTTCTGTTCTGCGCTGCATCCTTCACAAGAAATGACACCCAGGAGTATGACTCTGTATGAGGAATGCTCATTGAGCTGTCAGCAAGTAGAAGTCAATAGCAGTGGGGATGCATCACTAATCTAATGCTTACCACACCACTCTTGGCTGATCAAGTCATGAGTAAGACAGCGTGGTAATCCCAATTTTGAAAATAAATAAATTTTATACTCAGCTAGTGCATTCACCCCACTCTCAATAAATTGATCCTATGGAACCATATTCTTAGAGTGCAATGGAAACTCACCATGAGAACTTTATCCATGTAGAATTCCCTCCCAGGGCTTCCATCATTGTATTTTGTATCGATGGCAAAACATAAGAAAAGGACATCAACGACCATTTCGTAAATGGAAAGGAAGCAGTGAGCAACCAGGAACGCAAAGAGGCAGACAATGATGAGAGGCAACACCCAGACAGTGTAATCTCGTTGGTAATTCAGCAACATAATCCCAGCCAAACCTGTACTGCAGACGATCAGGACCTGAAGAAGAAAACATACGAATAAGAGAATTCTAACGACAGAAGCCTTCTGATTGTTTGTTTCAACCTATGTGCTCCTTGCTCTACCAATCCTAAAATTAGGGGTTGCAGATGCCAGTGCTAATGACATCTTTACAGCCTTGATTCCTCACATCCCTGAGTAGGAAAGATGCTTTATCTGTTGGTCCAGCAAGTGCAAGTCAGAATAGTTTCAAATCCATCTGTCAACACAAACGGTATTTTTCAGAGACAATTATATCTTGCTGTCACAGTTCACAATGTTACAGAATACTCCTAAAAAAAGAACTTTACCCTGTCAATTGTATATACATAAAAAAATAGAACCAGATATTACCAAACAATTAATGTGCAATTGCATTTGGTTTTGGTTTATTTGTTTTGGGAGGGTGGGACTTGGGGGACATGGGTTTCATTTTGCTGGAGGAAACAATTCAGCCAAAACATCTTTCAAGCTTGTCTTATCATTGTCTTGTCTCCATATAAGGAAAGTATATCAGAATTAGAAACGGTCAGAGTAGATTAGATTATAGGTCAGACTAGAAATGAATAAAATAAGAGATTATTGTAATTCAGGTAAGGCACATCATATCTGTTTTCATTGAACTACACTACGTGTGAGGCCCTAACAGATATTTCACTGAGTACCAGTTTGGTCTTTAGGGATAACAAAACAAAAAAACAGTTGTAGCCACTCAACATTTTGAACATTTCTAAACCTTTCGTTATGAACTGCAGAGAAACATCAAATTGTAAAATAGGTCAGCTTTACTGTATTATGAAAACACTGGCTTAGATTGTAGAGAAGATACGCTGGCAGCCTAGCACTGCTTAGATGATACCATTTTTGATATGCTGCACTGTTCATTTTAATGTTTCTGTCACCTGTGCATTTCTCCAATAATTTGAGAGACATCCTTTCAAGGAGATGTTCCCTAACACTTTTCAGATTCCTCCATAAAACTGCATTATGCATTTCATGATCTCTAAAGCATCTGTATCTTCATTATGTATTTACTTCTCCTCACATCTTGTTGATTTAATTACTGGATTAAAAGTTCAGCCCACTGTACTCTGACTAAATAGAATAATGTAATAAGGAGGACAGTTCAGTTCAATTAATGTCCAAATGCTTAAGCACAGGTGATTTAAGTGGATAGGTATTAAGTATTTTAGTAAACAATGGCACAAAATCCTTAAAAGGATAACAATAATTCACTGGATTAAATTTCCATAAAGTAGATCTCTATCATTTCCTGGAGAGACAAAAAGCTGACCACAGCAACTATTCTAGTCTATTTTAATTCTCAGCATAAAAGTAACTTAATCCTCAGAGTAAAAGTAACTTAGTAAGTTAAGCTGACAGTTCCTCATTGCAGGCTTCCATACTACCTTCCAGTGCAATTTTAAGAAAAATGGTCATCAATAAACTGTCAAATTTCAATAAAAATCTAGAGAGCTGAATTCACAGGAAATGTCTTCTTTCCTTAAAATTTTAAGTTTTTAACCACAAAACCAATCAAAAACTCAGTAATTCTGGTCACACTTCTCTTGACTCCCTAAAATAAATCCATGCAAAAAGTGTCATCATCCTCAGCCATTCCTTTCTGATGACTTCTGCTTGATCTAAGTGGATCATTTGTTTAACCACCCTCATGCTTCACAGTCCCTTCCTTATAGGATGCAGCTAGATGTGATAAAGTCATGCTCAGAAACAAGAGTTCAAAGGCATTTTGTATCTGGGGGTGCAAGTTGTTGCTAAGGGAAGCTTGCTGCCATGGAAAGCCACAACTGTATACAGCATACGCACCTTTCCCAGAAACAACATAAAATCCCCAACGGTGTTTATGGCAGCCACTCGCAAAGCGTTCTCCACTAGAATAACAAAGGCATCCTTTGCTGAGGTGCAGAAGTTGGTGCTGTTGATAGCTGTGGCTGTGTATGCATTCTGGGGGAAAAAGAAAAAAAAAAAGTGAAAATTTGGAATGATCAGATGTTTCAGAGGGAGGTGGGGAGAGGAGTTTAAAGGGGGAAGAGTAGGGAGGGAGGAGTAAGGCAGGCATGGCTTGTGAAAAAGGCACATGTCATATGATGTTAAAGAGTAAAGATTCCCATGAGAGTTGTTGAAACAATCAGTATGTACCAGCTGACAGAAGACTATACGAAATAGAGAATTACCATTCTTTTCCTCCCTTGCTCATGATTTATGCATTAACAAGTTTATTCCAATAAAAACTAATTAAACAGAATTTGCAGTTTCTCTGCAGGAGGTGAGTAGTGGCATCACTACAGCAATTAAATTGTCAGAAAAAATTCTGGAAATATAAGAGTTTGAGAGTCATACAAGTCCACCAAGGTAATTTCTAGATAATTCAATAGACTGCATTCAAAATTATCCAGGACAATTTTCAAGGATTACACTGTTGTTTCCTTATGATTTTATTTTCTCTATTTCTAGGGGGGGGAGGGAGGGTGGAAAACAGTAAAAGGGAGTTAGAGATGATTTAAGAGGTGGAACCACAGGCCAAACGAATGTCTTTGATGAGGTGGCCTGACCAGCCTGTGTGTTGCAACTTGCAGCTCTTCCTCCACTTTGTAGATGACAATGACAATTTGATGTTACATACTGTTTTTCAGTCCTGTGAACATGAAATATTACACCTGGAAAAGGTTCGCTCCCTTGTCACAGAAAACGTATTTTGAAAATCAGATGTAGCTCGGAAGAACAGACGTAAGGGGGATTGCCTCCAACCACTAATCAAATCTGTTGAGATCTCATCTAAAGTTGAGATACAATGTTCTCAAAGATGAATACTGGCTGTTTTTCACCTTTTTTCACCTTTGAACAAAGACTAATGCAATGACTTGCATTTTAATTTCAGTAATGGAAACAAAACTTAAGTACCATCCCTCGGGTCAGTTACAAAGTACAATACATTATGTGTCAGCCTCAGATTACACTCTAGAAATCACATATTTTATCTTTTTTTGAATATTGGAAATCTTACCTGATTTAAGTAGGTCAGGCACTTTTCTAGACACCAAAGGCAGCAGATGCAAGCTTTAAGCATACAGCGAGCACAAGCATTTTCCTAGGAAAGCATAAAATGTGGGAGGCAAAAAGACATACCATGAAAAACAAGAAAACAATATTCCTTTGTGTTTCAGTAACTGATACTCAGTAACTCCAGCAGTTACTCTCAGTTCTGTGGCCTTTGAAAGACCAAATATTCTAAACTGAGACTTCCAAAGACCTCCCTCCAGGTTTAACTAAATTATCTGTAAACACATCAGGCCTTGAGTTTCAGTAAGAAAATGGAATCTGTTTCTCTTACTTTTCCTTTGAGTTGTGTATGGATATACATAAGAATCATTCGTGGTATCTTCACTAATGTGATAATGAAAGACCCCTTTGCTACCGTTCCTAGGTGGTAACAAACAAGGCGATTAACAGATGCCAGGATAGGAGTAAATGGCAGGTTCCTTTTCTCCCTGTTGAAAAGAGAAAAAGAATTAAGTAGAATGATCAATATATATTTAATGTCGTCATATAGAATTGCTACAAATTCCTGAAAGGCTAGCGTGCAAAAGGAGTTTCTTATCCTTCTTCTGGCTGTCAGTGTGTATTGTGTATTCCGTATAAAACATGGACAGCCTGTGCAAGTCACAACTTTGGCTCTAATGTAGTAATAGAAATAGGATAAAGAAACAATACACCTTAACGGTAGTCTTACTAGCAGTTGTATGTGTTTCAGTTATTGCCAAATAACAATTTCTTCTACACTATGCTTCATGGTATGAAACTCGAGCCCTTTAAAAGAAAAGAACAACAGCATTTTTCCATCAGCCTGCTGATAACCTTGTCTTCCCCTTCTGTTTAAGGTCTTCATTGAGACATTCTTGAAGAGGATATTACTATTTTAATTTATTATGTAAATTTCTTTTTCCGGATGCTTTGCATTTCTAATTTAGCTATTATATCCTCAAGACAGCAAGTATTAAAGGAACAAGTGTTAACATTCCAAACATAAAATAACTCCCCAGCTTGGGAGAAAATTATTTTCATGCGAATTTCATTCAAAAAAGATCAAGAAATAGTCTTTATCACATAAAAATAAACTCCAAGCAACTTAATCATGAGATGCTAATAACTAAAACAGGTTTTCCCTATATTTTCTTCCAACTAACTTTTACTGCTCAGGAGGGGGAAGCCAAATTCTACTCTCCCTTGGGCACAATCACATAAAAAGTTACGGTCTAATCCCTATACCTATACAACCCAAACACTTTCTCCTTTTCAAGTTAACATAACTGACTGCTGACTCTATAATGCACAATGCTGAGATCTATTATTGCATGAGTTGAAAGGAATCCATCCTACCACAGTGAATCAATATTGAACATACATAAAACATTTTTCCATAGATAATATCATTTAATTTTCTGTGCAAAGCTGCTAATGTCCAAAATAAAGGGGAACTCCAAATTAACGCCCTTTCCTTTTTACTGAGTCCCTTTTCAGGTTAGAAATCTACTTTAAAATGCAAGAAAGAATTACAGTAGGGAGCAATTGATACATGCTAACTTAAAATTCCCGTTAAGGAATGATAGGTACAGTTAACAGTAAAATCATTCCTTTTCAGGTGATAGAAAATATATAAAAGTACAGATGAAGAATAAGCATTGCTAGGCCATCTGTACCAAAGCAAAACTATCCTCTCTACTCTGTACTTTTGCAGTTTTTCACTCGGTCTAGTTTTATTATTCACAAGCGTACATCCCTCTAGCATCTTGTAATAACTTCACAGATGCATTTCACCAGTATACTGGAGGATTTTATCATTAATAAAATAACAGAATTTCTGTCAGCATAGTAAATTAATTCCTCACCTTTGATATATTTTAAGATACTAGGGCAGATAAGGAATCAAATATAATTCAGATAACAGCCTCAATTAAAAAAAAGACAAATCAATTAAACATTTGTGATCTGAATCATGCACTTGAAAAATATCTGCATCATTATTTAAAACCCTATGTTAAAAAAATCAGACTCTTAAAAGAACATGACAAGAATAGAGCGTGGTTGCTGTATATCCCTAGAAATTTTTATGTATCATATCCTTCATAGAATAATGGAATGGTTTGGGTTGGAAAGGACCTTAAAGAACATCTAATTCCCACCCCCCTGCCGTGGACACCTCCCACCAGACCAGGTTGCCCAAAGCCCCATCCAGCCTGGCCTTGAACACTTCCAGGGATGGGGCATCCACAGCTTCTCTGGGCAACTTGTTCCAGTGCCTTACCACCTGCAGAGTAAGGAATAGCTTCCTTACATCTAATGAAAATCCACCCTCTGCTATGCGGTCTGTCCAGAGCCTTCTCTTCTCCAGGCTGAACATCCCCAATGCCCTCAGCCTGTCTCCATAGGAGAGGTGCTCCAGTCCTCTGAGCATCCTCATGGCCCTCCTCTGGACTCGTTCTAATACGTCCATGTCCTTCTTGTGCTGGGGGCCCCAGAGCAGAACGCAGTGCTCCTGGTGGGGTCTCACAAGAGCAGAGCAGAGGGGGACAATCACCTCCCCAGCCCTGCTGGCCACGCTGCTTTTGATGCAGCCAGGATACGGTTGGCTTTCTGGGCTGCAAGCACACACTGCTGTCTCATGTTGAGATTCTTGTCAACCACCACCCCCAGGTCCTTCTCCTCAGGGCTGCTCCTAATCCTTTCTCCACTCAGCCTCTATTTGTGCTCGGCATTGCCCCAGCTCAGGTGCAGGACCTTGCACTTGCTCTTGTTGAACCTTATGAGGTTCATACAGTCCCACCTCTCAAGCCTTTCCAGGTCCCTCTGGATGGCATGCCTTCCCTCCAGTGTGTTGACTGCACCACACAGCTCGGTGTCATTGGCAAACTTGCTGAAGGTGCATTCAATAGCCTTTTTTTTTTTTTTTTTAAAATAGGTCTTAAATAGCTAAAGCAAGAACTTAATTTTCACTTATTTAAGGCAAATTTTGAGCAGTCCTAATTTCAGAGAAGTCTGCAAATGCTAGAGACAAGGCCCTAAAGCAGGGTCTTATTTATCTGGACAAGTCTGTGATTCTGAAATAAGTCTCTTAACTCTGTAAAGATAAACGCTTGTGCCTGAAATTTGTTAAAAGCATTGTTCAAGTAATAGTATTGCCTTCCTGAACAGCTAGCAGATACATGCACAATAGCCAAGGTGAAGTACGCTCTCATACACAACTGCGATACAAATAATGAAATAGGGAGTTACAATGCACACATATTTTGTATTATTTTTGTACTTGTACATGATTTTGTGAGGATCTATATATAGTGATGAATCTACTAAGACCTTGAGTAATCTTGTGCAAGAATGATTAACGAAGATTAATTTAAAGAGCATTTTTTAAAATTACAATAACAACAATGAATTGCTGTCAGTAATTTTTTGATCTCTGACGAGTTTATCAGCATTGATTATTAACATTAAAGTTGGTCTTACAGATGCATTCGTTTTTGTAAACAAGCGTTCATGTTTTTACAATGTGCATAGCTTACAAGGCAAACACGACTTCAAGTCTTAAATACTAAGAATGCCATCCATAACCAGCGAAGCAGATTATTTTAGGACTTCACATGATTTAAGAAGAGTTAATACAATCCAACTACTCTTCAGCTTTCTGGCAAGAAGTATTCTTCCCAAAAACTCTATCTCTCATTATTTCTGCTAATTCCATTTCTAGGCTGTTCACAATAAAGATAAGTTATTCTTACCTTGTGAAATAGTATGTCACAACAGCTCCAGCTACTGTCATCTGCTGACAGGCTAAGATAAACTCACTAATCCAGATCAGTCCCACTACATGGTACCACCACATGTATTTCAGAGGGCCTACCATCCGAAATTCAACAAATCCTTCTTCATTTGGGACAGGATTACCTAGAAATTAATGAGGTCAAAAAAGGATTACAACAATTACACCAACTGTGAAAGAAGAAAGTATATGGTGTTAGCAGTTCATAACCATTTAAAGAAGAACAGCTCTAGCTTCTTTTAACACTACTAATTATCAAGTTTAGGAGGATGGTTCATAAGACAAAAATACCTTCTGAGATAATGAGTATAATGGCATTTGAAAAAAAAAAAAAGCACTAAAGAATTCTGAGCATACTCAATATTGCGCAGCCACATGGTAAAAATTTCCAAGACGAACCACCGTTACAATGTAGCAAGAACCCCTATAATTAAACATACTAAAAGGAATTTTGTTTTAGTCGTTCTTGACTTGTCTGTTGCTGTCTTAATATAACTTACATAGTGAGAATCATAGCTCCTTAGATCTAGATGTCAACATTAACAACATTTTGTTTCCATTGTAGCAGGTATTTTTGCATGCATTTCAAGAACATTTATATCTTTAAAGGTATTTACAGCCATGAGGAACAGCATTAGAGATTCTAAATGTGTGCATTCAGAAAAAATCCGTGGAATCTGAATAGTGTGATGTACGATGATTTACAGTCCATGTCAAAACCATCCTAGGCAATTCCCTATCTCAACATACTAGCCCACACTAATAATGTTTATCTTAAGCAACAGTTACGTAAACTGCTAATGAGATGCAGAAAAATGCGTAGTAATATCATGTGTATAAGATATTTACCTTGAAAACCAGTGTTTTGACCTCTCATTGTTAATACCTCCTCTACATTCTTAGCTGTGCTATCGTGTATATAAAAAATGTATTTTCCTGTAAATAAATTGAACTATTGAAATCTCAATTTTAGAGAACAAGCTCTTCAAAAAATGTAGGGTTTTTTTGTACACAAATAATGTGCACTTGTCAATTCTTCTGGTTTGGACTGAAAAGATGTGGTTCTACTTGCACAAAGATTTTTTTCAACTGACATCAGTGAATAAACTGAGTGCATATGAAGCTAAAAGGATACACTAGTCTTTGCAGAATCAAGGTCCACCAAAGAATTCTGTCAGCTAAACATAAGTATTAGTCTAAATTCTCCTACAGATTTAATCCCTTTGCAGCGTGAAGCATGGGACTGGGACTTTGGAGGTAAACATTTTCTCTAACTTGCCATTCATTAGGCACACAGAACATCATGTAATGAAAAATAAAAATTTCAACAGTAATAAGAACAAGATTCTATTACCTCTGTCCCTTGCTAAAATTTCAGATGACAAAATCCAAAATATTTAATTTGTATTATGTGGAAATAGCTCTGTGACCAGAAACACTGCTGCATTTGGATTAGCAGTAATTTTCAAAATTCTAAGGTTCTAGTGATGAACGATAGTTTCTATTGTGCACAACTTGTTGCAAAATAACACACAGATCTCCCATTTTAAAAAGCAGTTGCTAAGTTTCTCTATTGAAGTAACTAAGATTTGGACCTGTAAGAATAATTCTAGAAGCTCTTGTCAGACACAGAACACAAGCAAAGCTCTCACTTATGCTCTTCATAAAAGGAAGAAATTCAGAGTACACTTGCTGCTTTCAGAATATGGCATATGAAGAGCACAAAAATCAAAGAACATTTCACTAATAATCTAGAAAATACTGGATTCCTAAGTTATGAAGAACAGAAGCTGCTTTTAGTGTATCTATGTTTTGGGAAACAGAACATGCATGTAACGGCCCTTTCATTACTATCTCTTCATGTGTGTGAAAACAGGCTAAAATACAGTACAGTATCTTATTTAAGTTAAGCCTGTGAGCTGCTTACCTGTAGTACCAAGGAAAAGCAGGACTGTGATCCAGTATGTCCAGAAGAGGATAAGCACAAAGAATGTCCAAAATGGCTGGAAGACTAGCAGCGGCAAGTGAATGAAGACCTTGCCGGCCACATGGAACAAGGCAATGGTGAGAGCTACTCGTTTGCGCATAATTAGCATTATCAAGAACAATATAACCTAGAGGGAGAAGTTTCCAAATCGCATATTAGAGAATTAAAAAATAAGCAAGCTATTATTTTGCATAGCTAGGATAATCAAACTCAGAAAATTAACACATTCTCTACTTGTAAGATCACAAGATCAAAATGTAAAACCTCTAACAGCTTATTCTAGTGAGAAAGTATTTTCCAAATTACACTTTTGGGGAAATTTAATCTCACACTTATTTACTTGGAATCATCATCAGCCTCAGACTTATGAGAGTAGGCCAGATTCCATCCTTAATTATGTTGTACAAACCACCAAAATCAGCAGACTGCAAAACTTAACAAAGAATACAATTTAACATTTCTCTCTAGACATTGCATGGTGTACTTGCCATGTAAGTTAGTCAAACATTGACAACTTTTAGTTACAGGGTCATTGTCTCTGAAACAAACAGCAAGGCCAGAAGAACATATGATAGTTCAGTAGTCATTAGCATTTCAGTTCACAACAACCCATGTGTAAGTGGAAGAAGTTTGGGAACAACTGATTTCAGAAGTGTAAATGGTCTAAGGACTTTTAAATAAACTGAAATGACAGAGTACCTCTGAACTGGGGATCTCACAAAAATATCATGAGTGAAACTGGGAGTTTCATATTCCAGCTATTTATGGGAGGTCCCTGTAGAGGTTTTAGAGTAGAGGAAAGGAGAAAAGGTGCAGGGTCAGGAACTCTCTCCTGACACACAGACAGATATTACAGAGCAATGTTAGGAAGGTAAAAATGTATGTATATATATATATCACCAACAGAGCTTGTAATGGAAATAAACTCTTTAAAACTTGTGTAATATAAACCTTCCACCTGAATAAAAAAACAAAAGAGACAAATAGAAATGTAGAACAAGAAAATTGTATGGTCATTAGCAAAACATACTGTGAAGACTGTAGCTGAAATGGCATAGATCAGGAGAGCCTGAAGATTTTCTTTGGCTATTTGAGTCTCAACATCACTGGCAGATATTCGTTGCTTAGCATACAGCCACCACAGGACTCCTGTACCACCTATGTTTTAGAGGGAAAAAAAAAAAGACAAATGAAAAACGCTTCTTTTATGTGACACAATCATACTGCCTAGTACCTAAAGACCAAAAGCCTTTAGTTTCTTAAGTCTGGTCTGGAATAGAAGACTCACAGGAACCGACAGACAACCCAACGGGACCTTCAAAGGATGGAGAAGTGCTCAATTCTCCTCTGTTGACCTCTTCTCAATCGGATACATTCTTTCCACAGTCTCACCCCAATAAGCTTACTTAAAAGACTTGCAGCTCTTTGTGGTTTAGGGTGAAGCGTGCGAGAAGACTAGTTCATTGGGAGCCCTAGCAGTGAAGATTGCCCATTAGCCAGGTAACAGAGGAACAAAAAGAAGAAGAAAGGAAAGAAATAGAGATAAAGAGAAAAATAGAGAAATTATATTGTAGGATGTATATAAAAATCTAGGAGAGGGAAACGAGATATCTTTGGATAAGGATGCAAAATGGCAAGAGGAAGAAGAGGAGTCTATAATCCCTGAGAAGATCTATAAAGAAAAGAAGGGACAGCCTTGACCCTGACAACAGCACCTTGGGTTAATGACACGCAGCTATGCTTGCATCAAGACAATGTCCTTCAGGCACTGGAAGAACATCACCATAAGGTCCAGGAGGCCAATATAGTGTGAGGTACTTTCTTCTAACCAATTATGAAAACCTACTCTTACGGCCAGAACTTCAATCTCATACTCTAGCTGAGTTTCCAAGGTAAGAATTTTCTTAAATACAGGAAACCAGCCCCTCAGGGAGTTAACCTCTCATCTGAACACATTTTTTTTCTCATTTGCGTATCCTTCTCTGTTCTTTTGCTCTTTGTGAATCACTTGCAGAAGCTTATCTAGAGATCACAAGTCTTTGCTGAAGGTACTCCATTCAGATCTTAAATGGAGGATGTTCTTTTGGCATCTCTTTAACAAACAGTGAACACAGAATAAGCAGTATATAGATGACATGTTCTTATTCAGTTTGTGTAATGGATGTGATATTTTTTTAGAACATAGTAACAGATGGCAATAAGTCATTCAGTTCCTTCATTCAGCATGGTTGCTCAGCCTCTAAAGCAAATATAAATGAAAAAATCCATTTTTTCCTTTTTCTGTGGTCACAGATCCCAGGAGCACTAAACAGAAAAACAAAGTGATGGCCTGCAATTTTTCTTCAATCCATTGCAGTTATGAATTGCAATTATTACACTGCAAGTACTTCCTAATTTAATTATTTTATTCTTGTTCCTTCCGTACATTCATCTGCCCCTGCTACCAAACCCTTGCCATGTAAACCCAATACAGCTTGTTTGTATAATTTGCCACAGTGCTTAAAATGAACTGTTCATGCTTCCAGAATCATGGTGTAGTGTATGAAATTATGATGCTTTGTCTTCCTGTTTTTACATGGGAAGAGGAGGTTGCTGTATTTTTCATAGTTGCAAATAGGTAATAGGACACTTGTCTAACAAGCCACCAGTCAGAAGCCAAAACTGTTGATGCTCCCTTTCTAACTTCTGATCATTTTGAAATGATACTTTGAATTACTTCTAATTACTTGTGGCTTTGTTACTGAGTATCAAAAATAGGATAATAGTTTTATAACTGTAAAGTTAACGTGATAAAGTAACGATACCTTCATGAAAACTAAATCATTCTGAATAAGACAATCTTTGGTTACGCCCAAGATGTTATAGCTGGTTGCACTTCAAACATGACCTAGGTCATGCAGGATTTCCTGGGTCATACGGAAGTACGAGGATTTGATTAGAAGTGACAGACAAGCATCTTTGCATCCTCTCCTCAAAACAGATTTTAGATATGCCTACAGAGCTGCTAACATGACTGAAAGGGCTGGTGAAGATGTCAGGTTTATATGGACACATCTATGTCCTAAGGCCACATAACCAATAGCTGTCCTTTGATTCCTGCATGCTTCAGTACACCCCATGGGTTGGTAAGCCATCAACATATCCAGACCAGCTGCTTTGCTGACATTCTTGGAGGTAGGTTAAGAAGAAGACAATGGTTAGGGCTGTACGAGATAGGCTGACAGGAAGCTTGCCTGCCAAGTAGGAAGTGCAGCAAATCCCTGCGGAGCAGCATGCTATCTGGGAGAGGACTGCAATTAGAAACACCTATCTTGCAAGGGGCTCAAAGGAAAGCAGAAGTAACAGGCATGGTCCCAAGATTTGTATAGGATTTAGCTGACCTGCGGACATGGAGGATAAACATGAGAACTGGGCACTCAAAAACTAGGAGATAAACATGACTTACCAAGTGATCCCAGAATGACAATAATTGTTAAAATCCAGACAAGCACTCTTGAAATATACCTGATTATAACCATCAAAATCATGGACAACACTGGAAAAAAAAAGACAAAAAAAGACAAATAAAATAAGCAGAGCAATTATTTCAAGTAGGAATAGCCTTTCCAGTTCTCATACTGCACTACATAACTGTCTTCCAACAGAATTTTTAGATAGAGATTTATTTTCTGTGGCTTACAAACTCACTGCACAGATAGTTAAGGAAATTAGGCACCTCTACATCTGCTTTGGTGCTGCTGATTAAAACAAAGAGAGCATAAGTACATTTACATGGTACATTACATACAAGACATAACGTGTATGTACAGACAGAGATGTATTTAGACAATGACAAAACAGACAGCAAGACATGATAGTACTCTGAGGCTACTAACATGAGCACACCTCTCAAGGAACAGAGCTTTGTGCTTTATTTTCAGCATTCAAAATGAGTTTTTTTAACAAGCTCTGTTCAATAGTTCCACTGCCATTCAGGAACTACATGTTAATAAGACCTCTTCAGTGTCAGACAACTACAGTTTAGGGAGTGGTTTATATAAGTGCATGCACGTATTTTTGCACATACTTATTTGTGTACAGTAGTTAACACTTCCACATGAAAGCTGCTTGAACCAGGCTTTGTGAATCACAAAACCTACCCTACTGTTTAAGTTAAAATTAAATGTATATAAAACCTTCTATTAACTTCTGACTCTAACTCAACAGTAACACAGCTAATTCAGCCACTAGGTTTCAGCTTTTGAATAGTCATTTTACCATTACTATCAGACTAATACAGCTGTCAGGGTAGAAGATTAGAAAAATAAACAGCTCTCTAGTTACAGTTGAAAAGATACTCAATAGTCTTACTATTTTTTAAGTGGTAATTAATATCCTCCTTTTTTTTTTTTTTTTTTTTTTACTTTTTTTACATGGCTAGTATCTGGAGCTTTCCATTTAATATTTACTATACTAGGTATACTTAGTATATTAAGTGTAAAGATTTTATACTCAGTAGGACTAAAATATACCCATTGGGAAAGTAATTTACATGGGTGAATAGCATTTCACCTTAATTTACAACACTTCATTACAGTACTTTCGTCTGGTGAAATGTGTCACTCCATAGGCCAGAAACGAGCATTTTGCTACTGCAAAAACCATTCAGCACCTCTGTACAGCTGGGAATTTCCAGCTCAACAATGCTGCGATTTTCAAAGGCATGAAGTGTTTTGTTTGTTTGTTTTTAAACTTAGGGGGAACGGGAGGGGAAGGAGGAAGTAACATACAATACAACAAATAGGCACCTAACTTTCACATTTTCCTTCTGAACATTCCAGTAAGCCTGTACAATTAAGTGAAACAACCTAAAAAATCTACATTTTAGAGAAGTACTTTATTGTGCACTTCTCACCCTGTCTTTTTTTATTGGAAAAGGGACTTCAGTTTGCAAAAGATTAATATAATAAAAAGAAAAGGTGAATATTGCAATAAAAAGGAGGAGAATGGGGGTGCTTTGTTAATTATGTCAAGACTCTTGTTTACTAATCAACTGCCCCAAGTGTTCTGTCCCTCACCACGGAAGGGGAGAAAAAACAGGAATGCACATGTATATTGCTTCTGAAGAAGTTATCCAGCTGTCAAAAAATACGTATCATTCTGAACCATTTTTAAGGGCTTGTTACTATAATACATGGCGGTATTTTTTTTTCTCATATTGTTAGAGAGTGTTAACAATCTCCTATTGCAGTAAATAGCTAGTAATGAGAAAAACAATTACCTAGTGATAACAAGCAAAGTCCCATTATAATCTCTTTGCTGGTCATAACTCCACTAATCAGCCTGTGTAAGACACTACTGTCACTGACAAAGGTGATCAGGGCCTCTGCAAACTTGGCATAGCAGGAAATGTTCACAGGAGCACAGCGATGGAAGAATGGAATAGGTGCACTGGTGACACAAGAAAAAAAAAATCAGAAAAAAAAATTACTCCTACTTAATATAAATGCCACATCAACACACAAATGAAAGGTGAATAGATGCAACCACTCCACCCTCATAACATCATAACCAGAAACCATGTGTTGAATGCACAAGTGCTGCTGGAATGAGGATGATCATAATGGGAAGTGATGTTCTTACAAGTAACCCTGTGAAGCTGCAGTGCACATTCCAATAGCATATTACCCTCCCACCCTTAAACAGCAAGTCTCAGAAAATACATGTTCCTATTTCCAGTTAAACATCTCACATTCAAGCGTCACATGGTGAACCAGCAGCTGAAACAATGCCTTTCACTCATGTTAGAACGGAGTACTGGCCCATATTTGCAGCGAAGAAATCCTGGACTGACAATACTCTTCTTGCAAGGATACATTTTACACTAAAAGACATCAGCACTTACAACTGTTGTCAAGCAAAACTAATATTATTTATTCTTAGTCTTCCCCCACACTAGGCTTGTTTTTCTGTTGAAGATTACAATCACAGGGATTATCTTCATTACCTTTGTTAAAATAATGCACCACATCCTTTGCAAAACACGCAAAGATGCCTTTATGGTTTCCTTATTTCTGCTTTGGGAGCATCCTCCCTGAAAGTACTGATGTTATGCATTAAACTTCTCAAATGCTCAGCACAACATGCTATCAAGTCCATCAGAGGAAGATAAAAGAGAGCAAAAAACTTTGCTTTAAAAGCGGGTAATTTTGTTTTCCAAGTATTTCCCAATAAGTAGCTGCCTTTCTGACTCATGAACTATGTCAGATCTCAAAGTGGCCTATTACATCTTTTGATCCTTCTTCTCAATTCCAGTTCAGATGCATATTCCATGAATTACATGTTCCTTCCTGTAATTGGATCCAACGAAAGAAATGTCTTTTGTATCAAGTCAGTCTTTTCTTTTAACCTTTAAACTTATTTCATCCTCCCCAATCTTCCTTACTTAAAAGATTTCAGTGGACTGCAGAAGCAATGCACATAATCTTTTGTGGTTTTCCCATTTTAGCAATGACCCGCAAACCAATAATTTCCTGTACTCTATAACAATTTGCTAATCCCAAGCCCTTCCGAAATTCTAACCTCCATCTTAAACACATAGTGAGTAAACCAACTGCCTCAGCCAGATCCTTTCTATCCTTATTTTTTTTTTTTTGGGGGGGGGTGGGGGTGTGGGGAGAGGGGACAGGTGGGAGACAACATTCTGAAAACCAAGTGTGTGTAATTACTCTGCATATAATTCAGGTGTAATTATGATCACCTGCCATACCTAGATAACTAATAGATCCTAGGCTTTTGTTTGAAGTGACTGACAATTGTAAATTATATGGTTTTAAACTCACTGTGCTAGGTAGATAAACACATTCGCAGGTGCTCACATTGATGTTCTACTTTTGGTTAACGATGAAGACCGCAGTTAAGCACAGCAAAGTAATACTGTATTATTCACAACTGTTTAGAAAAAAGAAAAATTTAACCAATATTATGGCTGCTGTATTTAAAAGGCAGCCTGTGTATCCTCTCAGCCTTTTACAACATTGCCGATTTCGGAATACACAGAGTACTACTCTCCATCATACACAGTAATGTTGGGAAATACTGAAATACGAGTTTCATTCAATTGTTAACTGATCCAACTTTTCAGAAAGCCTGGAATATTTAAAAGTTGCCAGTACCAGTAACAACTCCCAAATTTTGGACTGGGCGTAGGCAAAGGACTGTAATTTCTGCATCTGATTAAGAAAATACCAGTTCTGAAGAGTAAAACTAAGAGGATTAAAATGCTGTTCCAAAGTACACCCTAACAGAGGAAAAAATGTTCTGGTGTACCACTTTGTATTAATTAACATCTCTCATGCTATAGTAATTTCACTACGCATTTTAAGTTACCTATTTTCATGTGCAATATTTATTTTCTAACTTTATTGTAATTAATAAAAAATGAGGTTAGTGGTTCCTACAAGCCTTCTTGAATAAGTTGGACTCCTGAGAATCCACCTTTTGAGATCTGCTGCTATTTCAGTGGTTTTGACTCAACAAGTAGGTAAGGTTCTTGTTTAATTAAAAATGCAGTAATAGATCTATTTCCTATGTCTTGTACTATCTTATATGGCCTCTTGGTCATTACTTGGTAGATGGCATACTCAAATGGAATTGCAAGTTTCTGAGAATAATAGTATGTTGGTTAATCATGAACAAGAGCAAGTGAAGTTCAAGCCAGCAGACAAAGTTAAGAGACCCACCTAATTGTTCAAATATTAGACCTCAGAAAATAACTGTTTTGTCTCACAGCCACACCCAGGCATACATAGAAACCTGTGTGTAGGGAACCTGGCTGGAATGCCACTGTTAAATGTTTTTTTTTTGTTGTTTTTTTTTTTTAATAACCTCTACAGAACAGACTTCTGCAGAGCTGGCCGAGAGATAAATGCTGCAAGGAAAAGCTGTATAGGTTTTCCTCTGGAGTTCTCTATTCCAAAACTAAAAAGTGAGGTTATGATCTACTTAGACTGAGAGATTGTAGGCAGTCACTGGAAGAAATGTGAATCACTGGTTGCATTGCTGGACTGCACTGATAAGCCGAAGTTGTACACAGTGCCTTGAAGCTTGTGGATCAGAGTCCCTTGAGACCAGAAGATTCATCTGCAGGGTGTGAAGAAGCCATGTCATCAAATATCAAGGGATGGGCCTAACAGATTGAGCAACCTCCATTCCATTGACCTTATAGTCCATACCTCTGACAGATCAAATCTGAGAAAACGAGGGCTAGGTAAGTTCTGACTGATTGCTTCAGCCTACAGTGTGCTGCTGCTTTTTCAGTTGTCTCCTTCCACAGGATTCCATTTCCCCTCCAAATTACACCAATTTTCTCCAATAATTTAACCATAAAAATCTGAAAACCAGAGTGGTTTGCAGATACAGTATGGGCCTTTTCTGCCTTTGGGCATTAAGTTCAGACTTCTCAATCTCAGAAAATATTCAAACGTTGTACATTTTATTCATGCCAAACAACAAAGGGGAAATATGCCAGTGGCACAATAGCTTTTTAGAAATAACTCTAGGTAGTTTTTGCAAGGAATTTACATAGTATCATTAGAGTTCTGACATGCTGTTCTATCTGCCTGTTTTCTTATTAAGTTATATTAATTCAGATTGAATGATGTGGGAACACACAGTGAGAAAAGTCAATATAATTCTAGCAAAAATTAAGAATGACGAGCCTTTTCAGTATGCAAGCTGGCACTGAAATTTTCATTTGTTTTTGTATTACAGCTATAACAGCTGGTTAGCTGCATGGAATATTGATTTGCTGTGGGGAAAAGTAAAAAAAAAAGTTTATATTCCAGCTGCTATTTATTGCCAATACAATATTAAAAAAAATTATTCGCTGGATAGCTTACCATGTAGACAATAGATACTTAAAAATCAGAGTTTCTAGAACTGACATTTAATGAACTGTAACAGAAGATGATCCATAGGGCAAGAATAACAAATTACAACCCTCTACTGCGTATGTTTGACAAGCTAAAATTTGTGGAAACACAATTTGATTCTTCTTCAGCGAATAGAATTCTGACAGAAAGGTGTACAAAACAGCAAATAGATCGTTTATTTTTTTCAGTAATGTTTATCTCTACATTTCCAGTGGAGCCAATGCAGCTTGCAGAGTTCCTGGAGCTACAATCCTTTCTCTCTACTTCACAAAAAGCAGTCCAGTATAATATTTTGAACAATAAAACTCAAATCAATCTGTTTATAAAATATAGCCCTCTTTTTTCTTAGGCATCCTCATATTAGTCATTTGGGGACTGAAAGAATCAAAAATGAAGCAATTTGCTCAATCTGACTGGCTGAGGTTAAGGTGTTAGAAGTGAACACTGCAAGAGAACTACGTGTGATTATATCATTTTCCCTCTCAAAGATCCAATGGGCCTCAGAAATTGTATCTGAACTGCACTGATGGAAGGCAGCTGGCTGTAGGGTGAAAGGCAGTAAAACAGCTGATACTCAGCACAGTATCAGTTACATGAGACAGAAGAGAACTTGAAGATATTAGCTCAATAATCTTATTAATGCACGTGTGGATAGTTCAGGTTTTTCTTTACAAGTTGCATTCACAATGTGTTCTAAAAACATGTTACAGTAATACAATAAAACATCCAACTGCAAGACAGAAGAAATCTATGCTGAGTATTTTCTACGCTATTTTCACAAACAAAACAAGTCTCTTCTCCCTTCATCCCCAATCAGACAAGATGTTAATATTACCTCTCTGGAACAGGGTATTTAGGACATAACTTGGCAGCCCTTGGATCTGTAGTGTATTCTGATGGCTGTAGTTCATAGCTACACAGAGTGGATCCTGTTGAGAGGGGAAAAAAAAAAAGATTGGTGGGAAAAAAAATCAAATATTCTTCGCAAACAACATTAAAATTGATATAGGTCCTGGTTCTGTAGCTCCTCATGATATTACCACAATGTTCTGCCACAGCTCCTCCGGTAATGCAACACTGAATCAAGGCCAGCACATACTTCAGTGTAACAGAATTACATTTTCCATCTAGCTTTGGGTCCTCCAGCATTTGTGTATTCAAGTGGAAAAGGCTAATTCATGATCTATTGTAAAAGAGTAGGACACAAAGCACTTCACAGTCTCCCTTCCTTGCTACTCCACCATGCTTTTTCTTGTATTGTTTTCAGTGTACGAGTATTACATAAGACAACATTCCTCATAGAAAGAAAACTTTCAAGTGTTGTGGAGGGGATTTTTTTGGTGTTCTTAAAATGGTACTGGTCTACAGACTTGAGAGAAAGGACCAAATCAACCAAACTGCTGAGATTAGAAAGTTGGCTGCACACAACAGCTATTGCATCAGACGTCCAAAGCTCTGGAAATGAATCTGAATGTCCTGCATACACAAGTCAGTACAGCATTACAGCGATCAAGTTGCTCGCAACCGAATTTAACCGAACTCAAACTGCCTCATGGAAGTACATCACCCAGACAGATACCTCCTCATTTGCCTGTGACGAAGGCACTGAACATTTGAGTCACTACTTGAAGGAATACAGCGACTGCCATATCAGACTGGAGCAGTGGTCTCTCTGAAACTGGAGGGAGAGAGAAAGCCTACAATGGGATAAGCTCCCTATCCAAAGACAATTCTTTCCCAAGTTTATTTGCTAACAGCTTGCTTACTGCCCAGTGCAATGGGCAGCATTCCCTGAAGCCTTTAGCATTCTTTTTCCTACACAGTAAGTTAAGGACATCTTGACCTTCCCCAGAGATACTCAATTCTTTGTATTCTGAAAGTCTCCTCTCCAGAAATGCCTGATAGCAGAGAGCTATACAAACTGGATCTAAGCGTCTTTACACAAATTAAACTGAGACTTTTGAGAAACAGTCTTATCTTAGCCTGTGTGACAGCAGGCAGAAGTATTACTTGGAGAAATTGGAAGTATCTGCAGAAATTGTAGAATATTATTTGTAGAAATCTTGTTTACCATTGCCATGTTGCTGTCCCTGTGAACAGACATCTGTTTATAGACTGCAAGAGAAGAGAGTAGCTGAGGAGCCTATCCCATGCAGTCTCTGGAACACTAGTTAAGTATCACTTCCATGGATTAGTATTTTGGGAGCAGTCCAAAACATCAAGTACATCATTGAAGAAAATTAGATTTCTTGCAAAGTGAAGGTATCAGGTAAAACATCTGAATTCTGTTTTCAGTGCTATTACATGGAAAATACGGCATCAAATACACAGACATCAGACAAAATTACCTTCTTTACATCATAGTTGTAAAATAATTAATATTCTTTTTGGACTATACTGATGAGGAATTTTTTTTACTCTGGACATCATTCTCTGGGTATGCAAACTTTTGAATGAGTGTATAAACAATTCTGGAATTTGGAGCGGGGGCAGGCAGCAGTAGAAAGAGTCACACGTGTATCCTCACTTACAAACACAAGGAAAAAGAATACTGCATATATATATATATATATTTTGTTTTGCTTTGAATATAGGCCAAAAGGTAAATAATAGAAATGACCAGAACATGAAGTCCATAGCAAGAAGAAAAGGAACTGTATAAGTGTATATCGATTTATGATAAAGAATTTTTGGTTCCTGCTTTGTCTCTTTTTCATTCAACACTATCAGTGTTTCACTACAGCTACGCAGAGGTCCCCCATAACCCAAAGGGAGAGAGCTGAACTGTGGAAAGCCATGCTTCCTTGTACCTCCTACCAGTTCCAGCAGAAGGGGAAAAGGACAGGACTTACTACAGCCTGGGAAGAAGGTTCTAGACCCTGTCTGTGCACAGAAACGTACACCTGAAGCTCTTCTGTTTGTATGCCAACCCACATAATAAGCGAATCGAAACTGGATGCCAGCTCCTGATCTGCACAAAGCTATTCAAGCAGAACTTGTAGGCTAGGATAACCCAACAAGTCCCTGACTGCGGAGGAAACGAGACACCTTGCCAGGTCATTCCAGAACCCTCCCGAGCATTCTCCCTCCCGCCATGCAAAGGATCAGTGGATGACTCTGGCTGCCATTATCTCCTCCTGCCTGGGAACTGCTCTTTAGGCTCCTGTGGGTCTCCTGCCTTTTGCTTTCCACCTCATATTACATACTTCTTTAGACTCCCAGCCAAGCAGGAAAGTGTTTTCATGGAGCTTGTCTGACTAAGGACATTAGCCACCCTGCGTCAAAACAAATTAGCTGCAATAATGCCCATGAGATTTGTTTGTCCTTTTGTCCTACACAATCAGGCAGAGAAAGTTTTTACTGTTCAAACAAATATTTCTTTCTGTCTTGAAAACCTTCTGACTTCACTAATACTGTGTGGCAGAGCTCCACAACCGAGCTGGATGCTTGCATACTGTATCACTGTACATCAAGCAGAGTTTCTTAACAAGAGAGCAGCCGTGCACCAGTAAATAAAAGTGAATTTTGTAAGGTGAGAACGGGAGGAATGGATTGCTTTGCCAAACCTTCCAGCCAATACTAGTTAGTCTGGGCTACCAGAGTCTATCTTAGCGTAGCCAGTCTCAGTCTTGCTGTTTGAGTTTACAAGGCCTGGAAAAGCTGAAAGATGAGCTTCAGTGATCTACCTTGCCGAGATAACTAGTTTACCAGAGGCATTACCATCATTCCTAAATTATTATCACTCTTAAATGTTTGCAAAGCATTACACCTAGAATTCAGAGAACAAACTGAAAAATCATTGAAGTAATATATTCTTTGCTCCCTACAGATGTCCATGTATTTCTTCTGGAGAAATCATCAGGCAAGTAACATTAAACTGTCCTACAGGGACTGAATTTGAGATACCAACACATCGTAACCTTAAAGAAAAATACTTCTAAACTATGTGGGGCAACAGGTGCCCAGCCAGCAATGAAAACATACAATTTGCTGGTTCGACAGAGTTTTATCAGTTGTTTTCACCTACTAGGTGGTATTCTGGAGACACAACAGTTTCTGATCCATGGTTTCTTCTCCACAAAGAGTTGCTCCAGGCCTTAGAATATTCTGGGGCTGCGACTGGAACAAAGTATCTCGAAAAACAAACTTTCCTTTCAACCTTAACCCAGCCATAGGAACAACAACCACCATTTCCTTTAAAAAATGGAAAATGGAAGCTTAAGACACTGGTTCGTATACCTGTGGGGAACTCTGCTGCAAATTTCACAGCCAAAGAGCACAAAACGGGTAGGATGCCAAGTAGTACTTGCACAAAAGAAGGTATGTTACCATTCATTGCTGACTTCTGTAAATAACAAAAAGCAGAGGAGCACAATGTTGCAAGACCTCAGAAAAAGTCCCTATGGGGAGCAGTAACAAAACCCTCTCTCTACAAACTCCTGTCAAGTGGAAAAAGACTCCCACTATCATGAAAGAAAATACACGATGCTGACCAGACTTCTTCACTCTTCATCTGCGAGGTCTGACAACTGTAATTATACCCTGTCAACCACCATACGAAATAATTCCACTCACAACACAAGCACTAAGAATACATAAAATTTAGGCTTGCATCAGTTTCCTGTTTGCCTTTGGGTTTTTAGAATAATGAAGACACTCCAGAAGCAGACATTTCACATTTGATGCTTCATTTAGGAATGAAGTAGCATTAAGCTATGCACAAATTACCATCAGAGCCAGAAATGAGTAAGAAAACAAGAACTCCACTTCTTTGAACTAGCAGCTAATGTGAAAGCATCAGAGGACTGTGCAACATTCCTAAATATTGTAGAGAGCCCTTTGGGCGAATGGTGCAGGAATACATGCAGGAGGCCAAACAAAGATGTAACTTCACCTGAACACCTAAACCTAACCTCTGGACCCCAATAGAAACCAGAAAAATGCCTTGAGACGAGCAAGAAGGAATAGGACAAACCACTCTGGTCCTGAGTTCTCATATTAATGCAAAAGATTTATTCTCAGTGAAGCTTCCTTCTCTAGATCTATCCACCAGTATCTTTCAAAAGCACAGTGTGTTTTAAAGGAAGGAAAGTAAGGACTGTGTCTAAACTCCTGGTTGTTCCAAAGGGACGTACTGAAAAGAGTGAGAATCAGAGGGTAGGAGAAATCACAGCTTGCTTTTATAAATAAATACGGGACTGAAATTAAAGGAGGTATCCTCCAGTGCCTGCAAAAATGTTTGAAGAAAAAAACCACAACACACACAAAAAACCAACAACACAATTTAGACCCTTCAGATGTCTCCAGAATTTAAGGCCATGAAGAGAACTACTTCAACAGCTGAGCACAGTTCCTGTTACAAATAACTGTATGTAACAACAACAACAAAAAAGCCCTTAATGTCCTAGAGTTAAAATTCATAGAGATGTATTTTCAGTTGTAATTAAAAAGCCCAGACTATCCCCTTCTCAATCAGCAGTACAGGAACTTGAAAACAAATACTAATTTACTCATTCAACCACTCATATTTTTCTCACTATTAAATAAAATCAGCTATTCTGGAACCAAATTAAAAGCGCTTCTAGCCTAGTAGCTGTTGTTTATCTCCCACTGCATCTTTAGCTCTTCACCACTTATGGCTCAACGTTAGTACAAAATCACAGAACGGTTGAGGTTGGAAGGGACCTCTGGAGATCATCTTGTCCAACACCCTGCCAAGCAGGACCACCTAGAGCACACTGCACAGGATGGCATCCAGGTGGGTTTCCTTGAGTCCTTTTCTACTTTTAAATGTCCAAACATTGTAAGTCCAACTGTTTACCTTTTGGTATCTAAAATATTGCCATACTGCAATAAGTTTCATACTTTAACCATAACTAATCTTAAAAATATCTGGCCATTTGGTGCCTGGTAATTTCATTTTACTCTCTAGTTACATGCTACTCAAGTTACGAGACCAAAGAATAGGGCATTTTGTTGTCATGTTTTAACTTTCTCTAAGCTATTTCTTTTTCTCAAGACCTTACTCTTCTTGACATCATTCTTTTTTTTCCAGGCAAAAAGTCTTTGGACTTTTCTTGTTACTACCATCAACAGACATAAAATTAAAGAAAGTTTAAGAAAAAAAAAAAGTAAAAAAGCATTTGCAAAGCAAGGACCAGAACACAGCCTTTAAGATGGCATCAGAGCAAGAGTTTTACACACAAAATGTGGTCCCTGTTTTTCTCTCTTCACAATTAATAAATATTGCACTTATGGACAATGCTATCAATGTTATCAAACATTTAATTATATCAATAACGCCATCTTGGTGTAGATTACTGCAGGACTCCATGCGCAGCCTATCTCTATTGTGAGAACTGTTTCATTCTAACTGGGGGGTCCATTTTCAACAGAATTCTGACAGGCAGCTGTAGTAACAAGGTAGAGTAACCATATTGCCCCGTACCTCAAAACCAGCTATAATGTACTTTTATTATTGTATTATTGTTGTTGTACTATTGTACTATTATTGTTATAATGTACTTTTATTATTACTAGACATTCAAAAAAAACACACTCAAAATTAATAGCAAATTCAGATTCCCAAACACCCAGTGGTACAGAATCAATTTAACCATTATATGCCTGTAACTAATTTGGTACAAGAGGCTTCAGGAAAATCATGAACAAGGGATCAAGTTTTAACCAGCACACTTCCCCTAAAAATAAATAAATAAATAAATAACAATAAAAAAGAAAGGTTGGGATAGGAACAGGAGCAGAAGAAAAATGTCGGAAGCTGGCAGCAATGTAACCACTATTTCTAAGGTAATGCCACAAAGGCTTACTTTGACTACTATATTTGACAATTTCATTATCTTCAAATGAAAGAAAAATCCTTTTTCTTTTCCCTTTGGTTCCTCCCCGTAGCTCAGAGAGATGACCTTATGCTGACTTAGGCAGCTTGATTTCCTTCAGTGATTACTTTTCAGTCCAGGCTCCATAGCAGACTTACTGTGGTTTTACCTCGAGCTCTTAAGCCCTCCTGGACCACAAGTAGCCTGTTCTAGCTACGGTATTCTGATAACCAAGATGCCTGCCAACACATTTTAAAATAGAAATATTCTAGATTCCTAAATCTGCATCTGGTCATTTACATAACAGATAGGAATAGTGGTTCTCATAAAGACTAGTCATTACACTTACTATTGAATGAAACATGTCAGAAATTATGGCCACCTGTTTTAGTGTTTCTTTTAGATAATGACATGTCATTGTTCATTTCACACAGTCAGAAATGAATTATATCTTCAAGGATATTTAAAAATGCTTTGGCAAGACCTTGGAAAGGTCATTGCAATGTTTCATGGATGTTACATTTTGCAGCATCAATCACCTTTCTGGAAAAAAGAGCTCTTAGCCACAATACTCAATATGCATCGTTTTTCAAGTGCCAAGACCAATAAAAACATTGAATCCCAAGCACTCCCTGCCTAAAGTGTTCTGCTGGGTGAGAAAATCCAGGAGAGACCAGCAACAGTCAGTTCAAAATACACAAGTTTCTCAGTTGTACAAAACCCACAGATCTAAAAACTCAATTATTAGCACGGCTGTGTGTGAGAAGCATTAGAAAGTGTTCCCAGTCAACACTGCGTCAGCTTCAGGAGTTGCTTCAGAGCACTCCTAAGATTTTCAACTCGCATCTTTGTATAGGCTGAAAATCTCAGTGGTCAACTGCACAGCTTTTTCCTTCCCTGTGTCTCCTTTCGTAAGAGGCCCCAGCCAGTTGCTAGCGTTCTGTGTGTCAATCATTCTGAACAGACTGAAGGCACACGCTTTGTTTTCTTAACATCAGCCAGGCTTTCTAAGGGACAGAGCTCTCCTTTTCTTAGATGGGATGGTATTGCAAATGCTGGACCTGACAGTGAGGGAGCAAGTGTGATGGGGGTGAGAGGTTACTGACCTGAAATGGTGCAGCATTATTCACCACATCATCTCTTTTTCCTAAATTACAGCAGAATAGCAAGTGCATCATTACAGATTCAGGAAACCAGAAGGCTGCTTCATCATGAAATGTTCTTCATGTTTCAAGCAAGCATTTCCTCTGCCCTAAACACTTATTTATAATCTTGCTTACAGAAAAACACAAGTTGCATTGCACAATAAGTAAGAATTCTGCCATAAATGCTCTGAACCTTACCTCGAGTTAGCAAGCAGTTTTGTCACTTTTTGTATAGACAGTCAAGTTCCTCTCCCATTTTGGAAAAGATACCATAAATGCTGAACTAGCTAAAGAACCATACCTAATACTGATAAAATCATGAATTAATCCAGTGATGTTGCAGTATGTTTAACTACATTACAACTTTTTATAAAGACATTTAGGTAATTTTTTTTTTATCTGAATTTACTATATCATCTCTTGATGGGCTGAGGGACAACGCAGGATTTCTTCGGGATGGAAGGGTTCTTAAGCAGTAATTTATAAAAGAATTCGAACGTGTATGGACAAGTAAACAGATTTCAGGGATGGCATATGAGCCAGGTGAAAACGGTTAATTCTTCAAATGCATATGCAACAGCCTCCACAGAGCCTATACCCAGCACAATCGTTATTTTCAGGTTGTAGAAAGGGTTAGAGCTTTTAGAAGGGCTCAGAAGAGCAAAATTAAGAGTTGACTGCATTCTATACCCATGCATCTTCACACATTAAGGTGGGTTTTTTTGTTATGTGCTAAAAATTGCAACTATGGAATACTCAGCATTGATTATCACAATAAATGAAACATCTCTCTTGCCTTCTTCAGATCTTGTCAGGTACACTCTAAAATTCTGACTTCATAACATCACAAACATAGAAATTCCAGTTAAGCTGTGTGCAGAAATGTTCAAAGTTCTCAGGTTTCCTTATTTGTTTTACAGTCAACTACTGCAGTGTAGAAGTGACCTTCTAAGGTCACTTGAAACAGGCTGCCAGTTCAATTTATTAGTTTTATTTAGTTTAAACCTACTCTAGGAGCTACGAAGCGTCTCTCAGAAAAATGATTCTGTTTACTCAGTACTATAGGTTTGATTCGAATTCACTGTTCTTGGTCTATCATAGGATTGAATAATGCTTTTAACTTTTACTGTACACATAGTATGCATACGCTACCTGTGGAACCATAGCATTTAGGGTGCTCAGTAGGTAAGCTGCTCACTTGCCATAAAATACCACTTTTTGGAACCTGCCCTGGTTGGTGAACCTTTAAACAAAAATATAACGATGAAGATGAGCTTCTCAGAACTGTGTGATTCTAGTCCTGCACAGCCTAGATCTACAAGAGGAAAGCTCAATTTAGTTTAGTACTCCTTTTCAACAAGCTCAAGATCACATAATGAAAATCAGGGCTTGAACTCATGAATGATTCCATTCTTCTTTAACAACAGACTTCACACTTTTGGCCAAGCTTCTCTCAGCTCAAACACCTGGCTCTGATATTAATTAATGAAAATGTCAAAGATCTATTTTAAAACCTAAAATGCTAACATAAATAACAGAATGGAGAATCATTTGGGCAAAACACAGCATGTTTTTTAGTAAGAGTGGGTTTTGCTGTACTTTAAAAAATAGTTATGCTGAACATATTTCAGGCACAGTTAATACAAGACTTAACCTATAAACATAGAAACAGTGTTTGCGGTAAAACAAGACATAGCTGCATTTCATTATTTCAAGCACCTGCCCATGGCAAGGGGGATTGGAACTAGATGACCTTTAAGATCCATCCCAAACAACACCATTCTGTGATTCTACGATTCTACAAAACTCCACTGATGTTAACTTCACATCAAAAAATAACTGACCTGTTTTATGTAAGAGAAACACATGGTTAAGGGGTAAAGAGTGAAATCATATTCCAACACTGCCTACTTTCACTGTGGACTTATCTTAGACGACTCTGCACAAATTACATGAGGCAGCCACCACTCTTGGTCTAACCCTGCACAGTGCTGGCACAGCTGTTCGCACTGCTATGGAGACAGGCAAGTAATGTTATTTATAATTCCACCAGAAAAACAGGCACTGCACTGGAGCACTGAAGGAAAGGAGGGCATTTTCTCACACCCACAGACATGCTCCAAGCACAGTTTGACAGCAGGACTGCTCTCACTGGCCCTTATACCTGAGGATATTTCAACAGTTACTGTTGAACAAATCAGAGTGTTTCCATAGGAGTTGAGAACACACCCAACAGTCTTGGCCATTCTCTTTAATTCTCATTATACTTTCTGGTCCTGTTTTAAGAATGATCTTTCAAAACTGTCCAACACACAAACAGAAACATATCGATACTGTAAGTTTTAGCAAAGTTTTAGTTTAAAAAAATACTGCATTATTTCATCAACATTTCTTAAACTAGATTTCATTTTTAGTTCAGCTAAAGCACAAGTCTTTCTTTAATCCTATTAAATTTGTACATGAATAGATATGTTTTTTTCATACCATTAGTTTCTGCAAATTTCTGAACATCAGCCAGAGTCTTTAGTTCTTTCCTTGGGCAAGCTGATACACACAAAGCAAGAGATTTGATCTTCTGATGTACTAGATCAATGTTGCACGGATCCAAAAAGAACACATACCTAGGGAAGAAAAAGATGTGAATTACTTCTATTTTAATCAACAATTACACTGAACAAAATTGATTTCATTTCAAACTAAAAGATTCATTCAAGACTAACCTTCAGTCTACCTAGAAACATGGGAAATTTGCTACTATCATAATTGTGTGGGTAAAAATAATTGACGTACTCAACATATGCGCCAAAAAGACTAATATTTACGGACTGTTGGATCAGACAGAAAAGATACGTAACTTTACCAGATTCAAGTCCATTCAAATGGTATTGTTTACAAAAAGAGTAGCACTTCTATCATGCCTCTTCACAGATATGGGTCTTACAATTCAGAGCTAATGCTTCACTCCATAACTTCACTTCATAATTTCCATTTCTTCCCAAAACACAAAACAAGCCCTCTAAGATTATACTTATGCTATTAAAAAAAAAAAAAAGACAGACTGTCATTATTTTAATGAACACACACGATAAAAGCAATTCAGAACAGCTTTTTGTTTTAGATTGATTTTCCACACCACCAGCCCATACCCATACCATAGATCATGTTAGTATTTATTTTGAAATGAAAATTGTTCAGCTCTTTCTAGTAGCTACAGTTCGGGTGAAGTATTTTAAAGAGATTCTATTTCATAACTTTTCAAGATGGTCACTGTCATTTAAAAACCCACTTTGTGAAGTACTTATTGTAGCTTCCTAGCCATCATTTCTCCTGACTACACACATCACATCGCAAACACTGCCCTACTGTATTGTCCATTCATGGTGTAATGCAGACACAGCATCTTTTCTTTTGTGAAAGTTGAACGAGTGTTTCAAATTCCTGTAACTCTGGTGACACGCTATGCATTGAAATACTCTCTTCATATCATCTCACATCAAAATGGGAAAACAAAACTACCATGTAAAATAGCATTTCTATTTTTGCAGTTCTCATAGGGGAAATTCAACTCATAATCAGTAAAAATCCCTTCTGATCCCAGAATACTTTTTTAAGCTAGCACATAGTTATACATAGTTGTAAGTGCACTTTAAGTTACATAGTACACTATAAGAAGACTCCTTTACAAGCACACTATCAGAAATAAATACAACTTTCAAAGAGATTGATGTTTTACTTGATAACTTGAACTGGAACTTTTAAGAAGAATGTGCTATGACAGAAAGTGTTACAAGGAAAAAGGCAATGTCCCAACACGTTTGATACTACACACTTTAGAGATAATACTTTTCAAGTGTATTTTTGATAATGGATCTCACAGACCATGCAAAAATGTCAAACCATCAATCTTTTTTTTAAACAACTGGGACAAAGCTGGTTCGAAAATTGCTGTGCAGATCCTAGGAAAAGAAAAAAAAAGTATACGTCATATCAGTTGGCCACATGTGTAATGGCTGGAGTTAAGATCCTGCCTGAACACTTTCAGTCTATGTGCCAATTGCTGTCTAACTTTCTCACACAGAGAAAAGACAGGGAAGTTTCTATTACCTAATCTCAGTGTATGAGAATTATTACTACTTAGCACACTTTTTCAGTCCTTAGCTTCAAAAGACTTCTTGTCTTACCTCCTGAAACTCCATCAAAACTTTCATCTATATCAAGTGTACTGCAGTAATACACCACTTGAATTCTTAAAACATTCATTTTCTTTGTCCCTATTTCTGTGAATTTTTATTTTTATTTTTTTTTTACTGAATACATACTACACACCTCAGAACTCCATAGACCATGAAAGTCTAGGAAGCAAGCACACACAAAAACTCTGCCATGTCTCCAAGGTAACTAACTGGGTGTGAGCAACAAGCCATGAATTCCACGCTTTTCCTTTATTTCAAAGAAAACACCTTCCAACTGATACTAAGAAAAACAATAGTGGTTTTAACTGGACACTCCTTTTACAGCCTCCTCTTCTTGAGGGCAAGTCCCTACAGATGTTCTTCCATTCTGTACGGGTATGTGGAAAGAGAGCATCTGCTCCTGTAAGGTTATCTGATCAAAGCAGCCATCAACAAGAACATGTAAGAATCAAACCTGACCAAGAAACGATGAGGGAGGCAGTGATGAGAACAAAAACTGGTCATTGTACTAACTAGTAAGGATATGCAAAGAACACTTATTTTGCAGTGAGGCTGCATTATTAAGGACCTCATCAAATTATGATAAGGGAGGGGAAACAAACACACAGACATAAAATGCATGCAGTTATTGTCAACATATACAACAACCAGAAACAACACAAGAATCACAACAACTGATGAGCTATCAAGAAGCTGCAGGCAAACTGGGACTTCTCAACCGGTAAGGATGCAAACCTGATGGTCCATGATGCTGGAGAAGGTCAGTGGGGCTACACTAGCTGATGAGATGTACAGGGAAGGGAGGATCAAAGTTGGAGAGACAGAAAAAGTTATGCAACGTGCTAGTTCTGTGTAAGCCGGGGCTGGTCATTAAAGCTCGTCTGAATGAGCCTGTCCCATCTTCTCATTAAATCCTTGCTTCAACGTCTCTGTGTGATCTTGCTCCATGCAATGTTCAAGTCTGCTGCCAGATAACAGCTTCTGGGGGACTAGCACGGGTCAGTTTGGTGCCGGCAGCACCAGGGAGGTGGATGTGTTTGTGATGGGGACCCAGGGGTGTTGCGTGTGGGCCTGCACCAGGCTGGCTGGCTCTGGCAGCCCCAGGGCAGGAGGGGACAGGGCTGTGTCTGTGTGCCTGTGTCCTGCAGTGTCCTCTGGGCATGTCTGTCCATCTGCATCCCTCAGCCTGGGCAGAGACCCCAGTTCCCTGGGCAGGAGGCCAGTGCTAGCATCTCTGAACACATATTGCTGAGAAAAGCCCAGGGAAACCAACTCTGGCATTCACAGGCTGGACTACAGCCCACTTCTACATTCATTTCAAGTCAAAGACCAAACTATAATCTTAATGGCTGGAAGAAAGTGGAGTACTCTGTAAAATGAATACTACAATTTTAAGTCAAGACTGGCAATTGAGAAATATGATGCAACTATAGGGCCATATCCAATTTGGACAGAAGCGTGCTGTGTTGGCATACCCTTAAACAGACACATATAATTCAAACACCACACTGTGCGGTTCAGAGATGGCTCTGACCAAAACAAGGCAGCTGCAAATCAAACTCCAAGCTATGAATATGTGGCTTCAATCCAAGGTTTCAGAAATCTGATGCAAGATATTTTCAAATTCTAACAGCTAAAACAAGAACTGAAATGCCAAGCACCAGCATTACAGAGGAAAAGGTTTGGTTTTTAAAGCTATGATTTACTGAAAACAACTGATTTGATTGCAGAAAATTCCAAACCATGTCACCACAGAACAGGTTTTGTTCATATCTTGTGCTGCAATTTCTTCAAAATCAACAATAGTCTAATTTGCTGGTAAGAAAGTAACTTAGATCGGCAACACAAAGACTAAAGTAATTAGATTTTTAGAATATGCTTCAGCACTAGAAATGAAAATTTGTTTGCCGCAGGAAATTCATATGTCAGATTTAGAGCCTAAGAAAGCATCTTTATGTTGTACCTTAATCTACTTTTTGGAAATCAACATACGTCTCTGAAACAAGGCATGATGAAAAGTTACCTGAGGTAAAAATAACTGCATGTAATTTGTAATATATCTACACTCATAACTATAATAAAAACTAGAAATGTTAAGCTCATGTTTAATATTAAAGTAATTCCTATACGTACAGAGAAAGAAGGAAAGAATTTGTGTAACTTTTCAAAAGTCATGATATGTGAAAATAACATCAGTATCAAGTAGTTCGTTCTCAGGCAGGAAATTAAAAATGAACTTCTCCATAATTTTTCAAAATGTATCAAAAAATTTTACATGTATATATATATAGCCTTCTTTTTGTTCTTCTACTGTTTTGAGTTTTTATTTCAATGTTGCCTTTTTTTTTTTTTAAGACGTCTAAAAGAAAATTCCAGATTTCTAGGGAAGTAATTCAAAATATAATTTCAAAATGATCAGAAGTTAGAAAGAGAGCATCAACAGTTTCGACTCCTGATTGGTAGCTTATTAGACAAGTTATTACCTATTTGTGACTATGAAAAATTCAGCACTCTCTTCTTTCCATGTAAAAACAGGAAGAAAAAGCATGGTAACTTCATACACTACACCTTGATTCTGGAAGCATGAACAGTTCATTTTAAGCACTGCGGCAAATTATACGAACAAGCTGTATTGGGTTTACATGGCAAGGTTTTGGTAGCAGGGGCTGCAGGGGTGGCCTCTGTGAGCAGAGCCCAGCAGCTGCCCCGTGTCAGAGCAGAGCCAGCTCCAGACGGCTCCAAAGGAACCCGCTGCTGGCCTGAGCTGAGCCAGGGAGCGACACTGGGTGGGTCTCTGGGAGAGTAGGTTTAAGGAAGGGGGAAAAACCTGCTGTGCAACAGCAGCTGGGAGAGAGGAGTCAGAAATCTGAGAGAAGCAGCCCTGCAGCCCCCCAGGTGAGTGCAGCAGGAGGGCAGGAGGTGCTCCAGGCAGGCAGCAGCAGTTCCCCTGCAGCATGTGCAGGGAAAGGTCCCTGGTGGAGCAGGCTGTCCCCCTGCAGCCCATGGGTCCCACACGGAGCAGATCTCCACGCTGCAGCCCCCCCGTGGAGGAGCCCCCGGTGGAGCAGGTGGATGTGGCCTGGAGGAGGCTGCGGCCCATGGAGAGCCCCCGCAGGAGCAGGCCCCGGGCCGGAGCTGCAGCCCGTGGAGAGGAGCCCCCGCAGGAGCAGGGGGTCTGGGGGGAGCTGCCGCCCACCCGTGGGGGACCCGTGCTGGAGCAGTTTGCTCCTGGGGGATGGATGGACCCCGTGGTACGGAGCCGTGTGGGAGCTGTTCTTGAAGAGCTGCTGCCTGCGGGCAGCCCCCGCAGGCTCAGTTCGGGAAGGACGGCATCCCGTGGGAGGGACCCCACGGGGAGCAGGGGCAGAGAGGGACCGTGAAGGCGTGGCGGAGACGAAGCATCAGGGACTGACCGCGGCCCCCATTTCCCATTCCCCATTCCCCTGCAAAGCTTGGGGGAGAAGGAGGTGGAAGAGGGTGGGTGGGGGGAAGGTGTTTTTAGTTTGCTTTTAGTTTCTCACTGTTCTATTCTGCTAGTGATGGGCAATAAATTACACTAATCTTCCTGTGGTGTGTTTGTTTTGCCCATGATGATAACGGTGAGTGATCTCCCTGTCCTTATCACAACCCTTGAGCCCTTCCCATTGTATTTTCTCCCCGCTTTTCATTGAGGTGGAAGAGTGAGGGAGCAGTTGGAGTGGGATTTTAGCTGCCCAGAAAGGTAAAACCACCACATAAGCCTATCTTACCTTCAAGTACCGTGTACGTTCTTATATTTGTGTCATTGATTTTCTGTCAGCTCTCAGGGCATCTCTTTATAGGCAAATGAGTACTTTACAGAACAACCATTTACTGTGATTTACAAGCATCTTATTGCTATAATGGAGAAGTGAATTAAATGATCACAACCAATCTAAACAAATGACATGTAGGGCATATACAGTTTCTTTCAACCAAATTCTCTGCATGCATCATGCATGTTGCAAGCTCTATCTGGGCTTTCTTACTAGCTAAAAATCAACCCTTTTCCTGAGTCAAAGGCATTTATTAAGGCAGAAAACCACCCTAACTATTCTCCATGGCAGCATATGAACATCATCTTGTACTTGGAGGAATAGCACTAACTGGATTCTGCCCAAGCAGCAAAATACTACTGATCAAAAATAAGACTGAATATTTGGCTACTATGGACATCATTTATGGACATTTTTAACCCCATCATAATTGCCAAAACCTGAAAAGCAAGAAGTTTATTTAAAGCAGGCAGGCTTAATGAGAATTCATTAAACTAGGGCTGGTCTATCATCCTGTGTCTTACCCTTGAGCACGGTCTATTAAAGCTGTATTTTCTTTCTAAAATAAAAAGATGCTTGATTCACTCTTTGTTGACAAGATCATGTTGTAAAAACCTCCTTCCCAACATTTCACCTCACTGGTGTCAACGTAACTGATGTACACTGATCAGATCATACTATTGTGAGGACTCTTGCTCCTTACCCTTGCCACCCAGATTTTCATTTCCATGCAGGCCACATTTCACTTCCTCATTACAATCTTTATGGGTTGCTGTCATTTACAAGGAATGAAATGCTGTTTTTACAGATGATTTAGCTTTTCTGCCTTGGACTCAGAAATGAAGACAGAATTACTCCGCAAGCAGAATGAAATGAGTATAACTTTATGTTTCGAAAATCACATTGGTAGAGCTTAAAGCCCATCCTTTCTCTTCACAAACTGAAATAGAAAGGAGCAGTAAGAAGACTTTATTTCACATATGTCTGAAAAGTACTCCTATAAAATAGCATGAAATATTCCATTGAACTGCACCTCAGACACTGCAGGAACTCCATCTGCTAGACACAGATGCAAAGCAGATAGTTTCTTCTAAAAAAAATAAAAAGCCACTGAGAGTGAGATGGATCACTTGCTTACATAAGAACTGGCCTCTACCAAAGCTGGGTACCCTTGACTGTACCAGACATTTCACTGTGAACAGTTATAGAATAATCTGCCTTTCTAGAAGACTTTCTCTCACTCTTACCAGTGACAATGATATCCCATGTAAGTGTACCCACTTCAGTCATGCTTCAAGCCACGATACCATTTTTCAAAAAATATACTTTTGAACCTTACTAAGACTTTGGCTTGACAATCAGCAAGCTCTGTATGTTAACTGCATTTAAATTTTTCTCAATTTCTATTTGCGATCTTTCAATCATTGACTTTACAAGGTGAAAATCACTTAGCAGTGCTAGACGTTTATATTCACGATGGCCTAATTTCTGTGACATACATATTCTAGGGAGACTATTACACTATTATTTGGTGTGTTTCAATACGGTGCCTGAGTTTCTCCACCTTCTCACACCAAGAGAGACATCATTTCTTTCTAAAGGTAAAGATGTTTATGTTGATAATTTTGAACTTTGTATCATCTTTCACAACACAGGAATGACAATTTTGTACTGATATACCTGACTTTAGAAAGCACTAAAATATTTATAGAGTACAGTAGGAATTTTTTTCTGCATTACTTTTAAGCTTTTTAACCCTCCTAAAAGCTGCAATTAGATTAAAAAATGATTCTTTTGACAGAATAAATATGTAAAAATGTTCACGCTGTTTTATTTAATTTAAATTTTCCTGATATCACACCAAATACCTAGCAACATTAAATCTTAAACCAGCGTGGTGGTTTTACTCAGCTGGGCAGCTGAACTCCACCACAAGCGCTCTCTCAACTCCCCCTCCTCGAAAGAAAAGGTAGAGAAGAAAAAAAAAAAAAGGCTACACAGAAGCACAGAGGGAAGAAAAACAAATTCTCTACTTCCGATCAACAAGCAGTGTTTGGCCACGTCCCAGGAAGCAGGGCCTCAATGCGTGGAGCAGTTGCTTGGGAGGACAGACATTTTCACGACGAGAGCCAACGCTCTCCTTCCCCTTCCCCACCTTTTATTGCTGAGTGTGACACCACACCGTATGGAAGGAATATCCCTTTGTTCCGTTTAGGTCAGCTGCCCTGGGGATGTCCCCTCCCCACCTCTTGCCCACCCCCAGCCCGCTGGCTTTGAGGGATATGGAGGGAGTCTTGGTGCTGTGCCAGCACCGCTCGGTGATGACAACACGCTGGAGTGACGCTGATGCTGCTCTAGCTACAGGTGCAGAGCACAGCACTGCATGGGCCGCTGCAGGGAAAGCTAACTCCATCCCAGCCACACCCACTACAATCAGCTATTTAGAAATCTTCATTATGGCAACTCAAAATCAGCATATATTAGAAATATTTCCAAAATAATCCCCAAAAATAGAGGATTTTCTGCTAATCTGAAAGTGAAGTGTGAAGTAAAAGAGTATCATTCTCATAAATTGAGTAATTTTTAGCTCTTTGATGTAATCAAATAGTGAACGAGACATATTTTATAACAATTAATACTACTATTCTAAGGTTAGACTGAATAGCTTACTTTCTAACATTACACAAATTGTACAGATGCATTCTGAGCAGGCAGACCTCAACAGACATTCACTAGGTTTTTGGGCCCTCACTCCAGACAGAATTCTTGTTGCTCAGCTCTAGCACTACAACTGTAGTAAGATTTTTTTTTCTCTCAATAGACAGAAAATACCTTTGCTGGTTCTGACCTCTAAGTGTGTTTCCCCATGACTCTGCTTACTAAAAGTTGAGCGTTGATTAAAAGCTTTGTGCATTTTCTCCACGAGCACCTTTTATGCATCCTACTTACAATCCAAGGTTTAAAGTTTTAAAGTCTCATTTTAATGTGTCAGATATATCCTGGTTTCCCCTAAACTCAATGGCAGAAATGAATCATAGGACGTCAGAAGTCAAACCATTTCTATATACATGTCATAGGCCTACTCTCAAATCTGAGAACTCTTATATTACACTTAAAACCCTAAAAAAGACAACTCTCCAGTGATCTGCTACAATATCCCACATTAAGTAAATGCTAAGAATAGGACATCTCTCAATGAATTAGCTATGTTCACGTTACACTTCTGTCAACATACACTTTCAAAGTACTTTTGATGGATGTTATAAAAGATTGTTGTTCTCCAGGTGAGAACAGTGGAGAAGGACCAGTAGGAAAAAAGGATATTCCTTTTCACGTTTTATTGGAAACCACTTTCAAAGGAAGAAAGGTTTTGCATTTCCTGGTTTACAGATTTAAGCAACTGAATCACATACTCACTTCTTCTGTGTGAGGTCCAGACCACTGTTGACTATTCCCTCCACCTTGACATTTTTCTGTCCACAGATATTTCCATAACTGTCATAGCCTGAAAGCAGTCTTGCAGCTGCTCCTGTAGCTATTGAAAAGCCACAGATAAAACCCTGGGAGAAAAAAAAAAAGTTAGTAATATTCTCTTTGACAGCTGGAAAAATTGAGTTTAATTCACTTGTTTCTAAGCACAGCTTCTTTAAAAACCCTTTCAGATCAAAGACAGAAAGACAAGGAGAATCCACAGAGAACTACTGTGCAATTATAAAACAAAGTACAAGGCAAAAAGAAGACTCAAGTATCTAACACTGTACATAATCCAAGCGGAGTTAAAAATCTTGTAGTTGTTTTTATGAGAGTCATAATATTCTCTTCAAGTGGTGCATGAAACAGAAGGGAGGCCAAGGGCGGTCAGTAAAAAAAAGAGCTGGAGTTTTCAAGGGTTATTATGTGTCTTAGAAGACTCCAGACCGTCCTGATTTTCTTACTTCAAGATTTGTTCTTCCTTCAAATCTAGTGCTTTCAAGATGAGCTAGAATGACAAGGTTTATCTGACATAAGTTCATTTTAAGGAAATCTTTTTGCTCTAAAGCAAAAGAAGAAAATGGCCAGGTGAAGGCACCAACTGTTCCAAAAGCCAGATTCAAATGCAGTAAAGAAGGAGGTAAAGTGCAAGAGAATGCAAAACGGCACACGAAGCAACATGAGAAATACGCCAAATCAGGCGGGTCTTGCTGTGAATGTTCAGAGTTCCTACACTGGCAAAATCAGGATCAAGGCAGTGATGATGTGAACAGGAGACTGTTTCCAAAAGAATCGCGAGCTGTCTCGCAATGTCACTGACAGGGGAAAAGTGAACCATAGGTTTGCTCCACTACGACCAATGAACTGTTTTTATAGATGAGGCAAGCTAAGATTTGAGAAACCATCTGAGACGTGTGGAGCAACAGGATCATACACACTTGATGACAACAGGTAATGAAATCTGCATTTAACAGTTAAAATGTGGGTGGTTTTAGAGGTCTAAAGATACAAGAGTGATCTTTATGATGGACAGGCTATCATTGTAGAGAAACCCCAGACAACAGCAAGCTGGTCATTATCCTTCCCTTGCCAATGCACTAATGCACTTACAGACTTAATACTCAAAGTGAGAACAAGGGCAAAGTCAGCAAATGGCTATCATCACAAATAGTAATTAAAGCTGATTTCCAGCACTCTCTCTCAACTTTCTCGATCTCTTGCTGTTCTATAAAGGACTTACTCGCATGCATTTTACACACAACAAAACTCAGGCTCTTGGCTGGTTCATATTTTTTTTCCCTACACACACAGTAAGGGAAATTACGTAATTCCTCCCACATCTAATCTAAGTTATGATAATGTGAAGATGACCTCCCAGCCCATCATGGTACCTGACTCTTCAGGTGAACATTCCCCTAGAACACTAACTTACAGGTTATTTGACCCAATTGGATAATTGTTCTGTATACTATATTGCTTAGACAGGAAAATCTGGGGCGCTAACCCACAGCAGGCTAATTTATGACTGGTGGAGCAAGTGGATATAGACTGAGTAACCAGAGAGCATGAACACCACAGGCAGAAGAAAAACAACCACAACAAAAGCTGCTAGCTCGTTTGTCAGGAAATACCGTGCTTTTAAAGATTTTAAGATATCCACGTTACAGTGATGACATAATTTGTATAGTTTAAAGAAAAAACTGTCATCTTTGCATTTCAAGCGCAGCCAATGACAAACATTTCCGGAAAATAAAAAAAAAGAAAACAAAAACATTAGTCAATGGATTAAGAATTCCAAACACCAGAGACTAAGGGACTGCAAAAAGAGAAAGCTGACAGCTTTCAGAAATACCAGATAGCTAAGGAAAATTAGAAATAAGAAATTCCAGATAAGCTACTGTATAAAATGCAGCAATACAAGACAGTGATATTCTGTGTTTAAGAAGAACAGAATACATAGGTCCGTGAAACAACACAAGATAAAAAGACATCGTAACAGCTTGCGCCACCTGGACAAGGTCCTGCACAGCCTGCTGTAGGTGGCCCTGCTCCAGCATGGGGATTGGACCAGATCACTTCCAGAGGTCCCTTCCAACTTCAGCTGTTCTGTGAATCTGTGATTTTCAGTTTTCAGCAATCTGCAGCTCTTGGAGATTTGTTTATCTTTTAATATAAAGTGCACAGAGTTGTGAAGTTGCCTTGAGCAAGATGAGGGTTTCAACACATAGGACAACTCAGATTAAAACACCATACCATTAGAAATATGGTTGTTAGTAGTCGGTGCTTCTAGTAAGCCTCCAAGAAGAAAATAGTCAACTGTTGGATACTCAATCTTTTTTTCTCAGCAAAAAGCATACAGTAATTCACTGAACTGTTTAACAGGCTCAAAAGTATTATTTCCAGGACATCCTCAGTTCCACAAGGAACATGAGTCAAGTGACACCTCAAAGTGCTGAAAATCACATACAAATGAAACTGGAGTTTCAGGGGAAAGGGAGCTGGAGCAAGAACTGGCACGAACAACTAACTCTGAATCCCTATCAAAGGCTTTTCATCTGTGTGTATGACCCATTTCTGTTCTACAGCTCACAGCTCCCATGACAGTATATCCTGCTGACCTTACCCAGTAAATAAGTTACTGGATAAAGATTTTTAAAACCGCCTTCAAATGAATGCAAACTCACCAACTACATAACATTTATTGAACCCTTTCAGCTTTACTCACCATTCCTACGCAGAAGAGGATGAACAAGAGCAGCCATGGTACATCTGTGCAGCTGTGGTCCTCCAGAGGCTTCCACTCTCGCTTGGAGCTCTTGTGTGAGAAGAGAGAAATGGGGTTAACAACATTTATTTAAGTGCCTCCTATTCTCAACAGAAACAAGGCAGCAAATAATTCTCTGGGGCATTAATGTACAGCGGGAGTTATCTTTCAGCTCTTATAAAACTGAAGCAGCTTGGTCAAAAAACTTAAGAGTAAGGCTCATGAAAGACTCCAAACCAAGTGCCTCCACTGGAAGGTAGATTGACAAAGAATTATTTACCCAAGAAACAGGTAATTTATCCAGGAATTTACAGTTCTTTATCCAAGAAATAGGTTCCTTTCACTTTTTTTTTTATTCACTGGAAAGAGATGCTAATGGCATGGAATCAGCAGTATTTGCTATTGTAGTTTTCCACACCCACTTTCCAACAGTTTGATTTCCACAAAGGATAAAAGGTTAAACTTTTCAAAAACTCTCGAGTTTGAAAACACTAGTGGCAGGTTTAACAAGTATAACACATACAGAAAAGATATAATACATTGCTGTTAAAGGAACATTTTTTCTATCTGTCAAGAGGCAGCTGAGCGTAACACTTCAGCAAAGAAATCCCTAGTCAGTATTGCCCAGGTGTCATAAAGGAAAGTGTTGTATTAAAAGGTTGAAACACTCAATGATGTTGAGAGCTGTTTAATCTTTGCAATATAGCAAATAAAAAGGCAGTTGTAAGCAATTCAAATTGTTTGCTGCTCATGAGGTAAAATAGGTGTGTACACACCACTAAAATGAAGTCTTTTTGCTGTCTAGACGAAAAGAATAGTCATTTTGCTGTCTAGGCAATACAGCTTTAAAAAAACAATACTTCAAGAAAAGAACCATTTCTACAAAAAAGAATGAACACAGGCTGTAGCACAAAACTAGCCACCATATTAAAACGTGGATATTAGAATGGTAATATTAATTATAGCTACTTTTAAAAGTACATAGTTGCACAGACAACCTTTTTCAGTTAATTCTCAAGTACTTACTGTTCACACATTTCTATCAAGACCTGAAAAACACTCACTTCGGAAGAAAAGGAGATTGAGGAAGGGAGCATACACAACAGCTCTCATCAGAAAAAGATTCAAAACGGGTTAGCTATTCAAATTTTAGACTTCTTTTCCTCCCAAGACTCTGAAGCATCTTCAAGACTTAGTTGACAGGGCAGTAAATATCAATACTGAATCAAAACAAATGCTGTTGACATTTCATCCAACCATTCTATCTCCAGTATTTTTGCAGAGTTTAATTAATTAATTAATTAAGAAGCTGTAGCATGTAACTTTTGTGATGCGAGCAAGTGTTTTTTGGTATTCATGACTTTTTGTCTGTTTTTTGTTAATTCACAAGTACAAAGCAATCTTTACAAATAATACCATTAGAAAACTACAAACTGCATATCATATAAAAGAAATCCTGCATGCACAATATATCAAAAAGTAGTTTTCTGAACAGTCTGGCTTTTCATGTGGGAATTCCGTCCTATTTTTGCCATCTTATGTTAAGGAAGCTCCACTGGCAGATATATGTGTTTATATTGTTAATTCACATTGCATAAATTCACCAAGTTCTGAACAGCCAAACTTCTTTCTATTTTACTCAATAATCACTAGCGAGAGGTGCTAAAAGGTCACATTATGCACTCTACTACACTCATTCAATAAAAGTGTCTTCTGATCCTGGCGAGTTCACACTTAGAACTAACACACTATTCACACTTAACATTTACAGCAAGATTGTGACATTTATATTGTTTTAATTAGCATAAATAGAATTGCATAAAATATGTAAAGCTTCATATTCCTAAATCCACTCCAAGAACCCTGGATATTTTAGAGATTTACTTTTATTTACAAACAGCAGAGAAAAACTTCAGCTCTAGCTCCACCTAAGAGTAAGCTGCCCTTGACAAAAGAGGCAGCACACTAAGATGGACAGGATGGCACGGTGTTTTTTTGTTTGTTTTATCCGCTCTGAACCATCTGCAAACAAAATCTTTTAATAGGATTTTTAAAAGCCACTGGACATCCTCTGGCAATTTAGGTTGTCTGACTAGTCACAGTTACCGTAACTAACCCATTTCATTTACTAACTGGACTACAATTTTTACTTCAACAAGAAAACTTGGAAAGCCCTGGCATAACATGTAGGTAAAAAGTCACACAGAAGAATTTAGTCTGTGTCAGCAGTCTTTATTTGACTCCAAAACATTAGTTTCTATTTAAAAAAAAAAAAAAAAAAAAAGGAAAAAAGCATTAAGGAAGGTATTTTAAGTAAGAAATTTGCCATTGGAGACAACTCAAAAGGCACTAGATACTTATCAGCTGGCAATTTAACCACGCATCAGACTAACATAATGAGAAATGACATCTTCAGAACAGTGTCCTTCTCCACTAGGCTCTCCTCTCTTCTTTCCTGAGGTTGGCACAACACAAGCTAGCTGCCAGTATCTGTTCGCTATTTCCTTTTCAGTTGCTTCCTTGTACTCTGGATCTTCACTGAATCTTCTTCCATTGCTTTACAACCCTTAATCTTCATCTTTGATGCTGGTGTCTAGGTCTCTCCAGTGGCAACTCCCCTCACACACATAGATATTTACTCGGACATTGATTGATATTCATGATTGGGCAACAGAAATTGTCAACCTATGTTCAACACAAACTCTAACAAGTGTTGTTTGTTCTTCCATCTGGAGACCATGCTCCGTCTCCATTTTAAATGAAATCCCATCAAAATTTTACTAGACGTGCTTTGCCTGCAATTCTTAATGGATTTCCACCTTTCCTCTAGTCAGATTAAGACTCTTCAACATTTGACAATGCAATAAAGTTAAATAGAGGAAAAATATTTTTAATTAAAAATAATTTGACTTATTTTTTTTTCCTCTTCAAACAGAGCTTTCATAATTTATGCTATGCTACCTGCACACCACTACGACAGAGGATCAGGAGCATTTTCAGAGTGCTGTATGCAACAGAGCGCTCTCCAAGATAAACGTGCAAGTTGGGAACATTTGCCTGACCGTAACAGCTATTCAGTGCTGATTTTAGAGGTTAAGAGTTATTTACTTAAGAATCCAAATGAGTGTGTAATCATTGTAATCACTGTACTTGAGGCTACCATAGAAGCACTCATCTGTCCAACCAGAGTGCAACACAAATGTAAGTGCACATGAAAAGTGTAAAAATGGGGCCTATCAGGCAAAGAATACAGATACTCGAAATTACAGAGAATACAAAGAATCATGAAGAAAAAAAAGCTATAATAGATGCCCAGGACATTAACTTCCCTGACAAGGTCTGAAGAAAGAAAAAAAAAAAAACAGCACAGAAGATGTTTGTATCATAAAAATTAGGCATCAAAGACTTTCTTTGCATGAGACATTTGTGTGTTTAATGGGCAATTTGGGAGTAACATGACTGAACCAGGAAGCCAAGTAAAGAACATCTGCAGGATTTTATATATATATATATATATATATATATATATATATATATATGGGTAATCAAGCCTGTGGTTAAGTAGCAAAGATGTGAACAGGATCAGGATAACGACAGAATTTGCCATCTAGAGAGGAAGTTGCATCCCATGAGAAAGGCAGGAGGAAGAAATCCTAAATATACCCACTGCTTGAAGAGGACATGGAGTGGTAAGATTCTAGGTTATTTTAGCTAGCAGGTTTAACATAGCAACTGAAAAGTACAGAACTACTCTGCTTAGCATAGGTTATAAGAATACAGACAGCTTAGTTAAAGACAGGGTAGTTAAGGTCAAAAAAAAAAAAGAAAAAGGGAAGAAAAGAAAGGGAAAAAACTCTCACGTTTTTTCATCCAAAAACAAACCTCAGAAAAGACCCAGGATGAAGGGAGTTCCATCAAAACCCCATAGGAAGATACCAAGATACATAAATCATGAGGAAGAGCAATCTTCCAAAACCAGTCTAATTCCAAGACTACCAAACACAGTGTTAACAAAGCCATACAAAGACAACATTTTAAAGCAATGTCCATAGTAAGCAAAATCAAACTTCATGAGTTATCAGTTGTGAGATAGGCTATTCTGGTTCAAGAGAGGGCTCCCCAGTGCAGGTCCTCAGAGCTCCTGGAAGACCCAAAACCAAAACCACGAACAAATTATTCATTAGTTCTACTTGTAACTCATGTCAGATAAAACAGTGACCTATTATTCTTCTACTTCAGCATTTGGTTTAATTCAGTTCCACTCGAAGACAAAAATAACAGAAGATAAGACAGACAAGAAATCATTTTAAAACACATGTACACAAAACATTTTGACATTCCTTCTTAGAAAGCAACCAATTTTCTTTTAGTTTTCTTTCACCTTTAACCCAGTTCTAGTAAAACATGAAGATGCTGCAAAACAACCAGCTACCCATTTGCAGGCATCGAGAATAAGCTTTCACATTTCCTACACTTCAAAATGGCCACTTATTTTTCTATTCAATACTGAATACAAGACAAGGCATTTTGACTCATCTCTCTAAACAATCAGGCCTGGATTTATACAGGATTTTAGATCCTAGCATTCTCAGGCACTTCAGCAGTTGGCCCAGTTCCCTTAGCAGCTCACTCCTTGCTTTAATGATGTGACTTTTTCCGACCAAATCAGACTGGACTGATTTTACCGCTCTTCTGAAACTTTTGTTGGGTTACATTAATGACAGACACACGTCTCGTGTACAAAAACCACACCACTGCTTTCACCATTCACATTCAGTAATTGTTAGACCTTTCCTTAAAGACTGGATAAATTCACAAAATAAATCCATCTTTCCACTCTCTCGTAAACAACACGCACTCAATTTCTTAGACCTCCTCTTCTGGCCCCTAGTCTCCCTCCTCTATCACATCCACCTTCCAAGTTTCAAGTATCTCAGTGACGACAACAACTGCGCACCCTTTACAGAGATTTTTCCCCTAGAAGGATGTTGATATCAAATTAGGAAAGTTAATAACATTTAAAATACAGCTTCCACAGAACTGTTGTTGGGTTGCTGATTACAAACACTGCTACACATGAATAGCCGAACTCCAGTTTGTTCCTCAAAACGGTGTCTGTGACTTCTGTTTTTTGAAGGTGACATACTTTTTTTTTTTTAAAGCACAGAAACTAGCTTAAAAAAAATCAGTAGTTCCAGAAGGCATGGAACTAGTTACGTTTGACTTCCCTTGCACTTTCTACACAGTACTACATCAGTTCCTCTTGTATGTAACACACAGTGAAGGTTGTTATCGTTGTGCTTCCAGCAGTAGAAACAATTCCTTATTTTGTTCCCCCCCCCACACACACTTTTTTTTTCTTTTCTTGTTCAGGATTTCTGATATCTAAGAATAATGGCTCTTGTTACAGCCCCTTTCTCTGCAGCAACAGTTTGACCTCAATCTTTCATTAATTCACAGGACTATAATAGCTTTGAATTAACCAACACTGCCAAATTAGCTACCACTGGCAAGCTGGCTGAAGCTGGGTCAACAATTTTAAGACTTACTTGGGAGAGAAAAAGTATTTTTCTGAAGGAATGAAATGTGTTCAATTTGTTCCAAAGCTGTTATTTAAACATAAATTACCAACTGTCTAAATTATTGCAAAAGGATCACATACATGAACTTTTCAAATAGCTATAATTCATTTAGTATTTTTATTGCTCTGCAGAGAGTCACTATATAAAAATTTGGAATATTGTTATCCTTTCTAACCGCTTCCAATAATGCTAAGGGGGTACTGAAAATTCTGGGTTTTTCAACTTAAAATTATTGGGTTGTAAGTATTTCCTTTTTTTTTTTCCTTTCTAAATGAAAGGATAGTTTTTATTGGACTTTTAAAAATCCTCAGGGACATTATTAGTGACATGGCATTTAAAGATGCCAAAGACAAAACCCCAGTCTAAGAACCACCTTCATCTAACTTCATCCGTTTCAAATTCCCTGTTGCTTTATCACTTTTCTGTAGCATCTGGATTCAGAGTATGTGCAACTCTAGCTCACTGCAGGAAATGACTGCTGTTGGAAACCATGTTTGTGTTTGTAAATCAAGGAATTCAGAAATGACTGTGTAGCTATGTATCTATCTACACGGGAGATAAACAGCCAGAGAACACACATAAAATTAATACACAGTGCTTTGAGGCAAAAAAAAGATACTCATCTTGACGAGGATCTTGTGTGGCAAACTGCCATTAAGTCCTGCAGAGCCAAATTTCCTGCAAGGAACACTGGTTCTGATGAAGTACCTGAGGTTCAACCAATTCCATGAAGAGCACTCAGATTATTTGAATTGCACGGTGAGTACAGATGTAGTCATTCTTCACCTACAGTGCAAGTTTAATGTTCCAGAATTGCTGAGCCCATTGCTGCACTGTGCATGGCACAAAATGGCGCATGAGGCATCGTCCACTCCTGAGTTCTCCTTCAGAAACAGTCAAGACAGGTTAAAGAGGTTGCTACCAAAAATGTGTCATGTACAGAAGGTGTCCAGCAAGCTAAGTTTAAAACTACAAGTTCACGTTATGGAAACGTCCCCACACTACAAAAAAAAAAAAAAAAGTTCTTGAAACATTTTTCAGTGCTTCCTAACAATCATTTAAAGAGATGGTTCTTTAATCATTTTACATCTCTTTATGAGCTAAAAAATAGTCCCATTCACATGCTTTCATTTACTGTGATGCATGCCACCTATGTAAAAGAAGAAACATGATTTACTAGTTGACAAAAAATCACTGCAAGAATGTAATTGTCTAGTTTACCAGAGAGCATGGCACTTTTGTGTCCAAGGTATGGCACACCTTTCTACACTATCCATCTGCTTACAAGAACGAGCAACACGTTGTACATTGTCCTAATACAACTTCTTCCACTTCTCTGAACAGATCCTAATTCTAGAACCTCAAGAGGAAGGGGAGATGAGTCCTGACTCCATTAATAGCTCAGGATGTCTGTAGATTATGCTTGGAGGCCAAAACCAAGAAAGAGTCCTCCCATCCCATAAGCAGCAGCATCATTTTGACGTAAGTGAAGTATCTAGTCACTTCTCTCCCTTCATGATGAATGTTAAGCTGCAGTGAACAAGACGACCAGTATGCTGTACCTGAATTGTGTTTTGACCACAACGTTGTTAAAACACGTGTTACCAGTTACAGGTGTAGAAGTGTGTCCCAGTAAAAACATCATGAGTCAGAAACTACTTCATGAAAAACAGAGGATTTGTCTGCAGATCAGTCATTTTCTACTAAATTGGCTGTGTATGAGCAAGTATGTAAAACATCTGAATGTGAAATTAAGGTCTAGCAAATCATTTCACTTTTGCAAACAAAAGCATTAGACAGCTTCTAACCTGTTACGGTACAGCACAAAAGGATTCATAGTGAGAGCAAAGGAAAAAATATGGTCATTTTCTAAAGCCTTCACAAATAACAAACTGAGCCTGGAGTCCCCAGCAATTCCAATATGAAGGCTGGTGTTTGTTACCACTAGGGGGAATGAAGCCTATAATTATTTTAGGCTCTTGTATTACTTTGAAGATTGGATGATTCAGTTCCTAAAAAATAAAAACGCTCGCATATGTGGGGAACCACATACACAAACTTCCGAGAGAAAAGAACCATCTCAAGTAAATTAGCTCTCTACATAAAATTTTCTTGTGATGAATGTGCATTGCAAAAGCAAAGTCTTGGAGTGTTCAAACTATCTGCAGCACACAATTTCATCAACTATCTTACCGTTTATTAAAGGAACCCCAGAACTGGTTAAAATGCTCAACATTGACTACAGATTTCCTGACCATTACTTAAAAGCGTTCAGATAAAATACCTAACAGCAGCATGCTGCAGGCCACACTACAGCTTAACGTGGATTCTGGTAGTTCCCTCAGGTTCCCGTTACAACCGATTTATCACACAACTATTTGTTGGTACTCCTCCATTACTAGAGTAGGACCGTGTACCAGCAAAACCAGACTTCCACACTTTATCAACAAAAACACCACCATAAGCACACAAATGAAAAAATTCTGGGTCTACCCCTGTTTGTGTGGCTCCCACTCCAAAAGGCCTGCCGATACAGCATTCCCCAGGTGGTGGAGAGGAGTTTTGGATTCCCCCAGACTTACAGAACTGAGAGTAGGCCTCCCACTTCCAGGGGCAAAAGAGCATGTTACTGTGTTACAGAAGGTGCATACACAGCCACAAGTGGCAGTTATCTCTAAAATAAAATATTATTTTTTGGTAATAAACGTGTTCTATCAACGCACCCTCCACAATGATACCGTTCTCCAGACAGCAAGTCAACACAAACACCTCCGGGCCATTCCAAAAGGGACTGTATTACAGAATATGCAAGTCACGGTGGTGCTTAATGCCCATTTTTGTGGAATGTCTCCTTTAATCTCATTCCAAAATGCTTTATTTTTCACTATACTGCAAAATAGATGCTAGCTGAACTTTTGGCACCCATGTGCTTATCTGCCTAATGGCTCCATATCACCAGCCATTCCCCGAGACCTTGTCCACCAAGAAGATGTATCTGCTCTTTGAAGTACAAAGCTCTGAGCTCCTGCTAGGAAAAGAAAAAGGGTTCTGAACGTGTGATACTACTTCAAAGTTATTGACCGAAACGTAATGAACTTATACTGTGCTTCTCCAATTCAGTGTTTCCGCACCTGCTACTTTGTTAATGATCCCATACACCCCACACAATATGAGTTTTCAACGTAACGTAAATGAAATAGAAAGTACATAAGACAGCACTTAGAATATTAGTGATGGTGCAATATCAAGATGCCTACACTGAAAATTCGTACTTGAAGACTTCACTTACGAATCTGACATATGCTGTGTTGTGTATCAGCTAGCACATCATTTCAGTCTTATTTAACACTGCTTCTAAAATTCCCTTTGTGACATCACTTCCATCATGGTCTACAACTTAAGTATTTATCTTGCAACATAACACAGCTGTTTAAAAAAGAGCCAACACGATCAGCACACCTGCTGATATTTTGAAGTTAAGAAATAAGGCCATCTGGAGATAAAAGCTCAGTTTTTCACCCTCAGAGTATTTATTTCTTGTTTCTTCTCTTCATTACACATAGTTAAGCACTTATTTGAAAGCGGTAATAAATAAGAACACTTCACAAATATGACAAATATTTTTCAGATGATTAAAACATACATTTCAATGAATGTTTCCTATTTCCATAGTTTTATTGATGATTATCAATAAAAAGAAACATGTTTGATGATATTTTACACCTAAAAAGTTAGTTCATCCATGCTGAATTTTCTATGTGTACATCAATCAAGCAGATCCTCAGATTTTATTCTTATTATGAGACTAAGTCCCAAATTACAATTTTTTTCTTCACACTTTGGACTAGTAAAATTTTGTCCAGCTACAGCACACCCTTTGCTTCCAAACAAGCTAGCTTTGCCACAACATGACATTAGCAACAGAAGAAAAAAACACAGTAGAAGCCCCCACGAGTGGGGCTCCATGTAAAAATAAGGACATTACAAAGAAAATGCTCAGAAAATGCTGCCCCTGTTTCTGTGCACTCTCTCCGTCTGTGAGTAATTTGCACTAAAAGAACTTTCTCCTTTCTGAACTGTCTAAAGCTAGAATTCAAGACCAAAACCAACACAACTTTTTAAGAGCTCATGGCCTGTAGAATACTGTTGTGAAAAATGATGTTACCATATACTAGAGGCACTGATAGCAGTTTGCTAAGTATTCTTTCAAAATGCATCCCACATTCAAACAGAGCTGTCAACAGAAAATCATAAAATCGTGTATTTTTGTATTGCATTTGCAGTCGTTACAGAAGAGCATCCTATGGTTCAAAGGCAAAGGCCTACTGGGCAGAGGGTTCTGTGAATTTAGAGGGCTCATATTAGCACATGTCAACACAAACATGATCCTGAAAAAAAAATGTGACACTACACTGAACACTAGGAACCAACTCTTGCATACGCTGGCCACCTATATTATTCCACATCACTGCATACAAAAGCTGAAAGATTGAGCTATAATGGAAATGGAGAAGCCAATATGCATATCCAACCATATCTAAAGGATATCAGCAGCACCAGTTTCCTCTAATGGAGATCAGGAAAACCTAGAGCTTACACAGCTTCCTCAGTAAAAAATCCTGACTTAACAGGTCCAAAATTCTAGCATAACAAGAACAAAAACCACTCAGGATTACAGTAAGAGGGCAGTCAGAGCCTGAAGACATTTAGAAAGCATTAGACTAATAAGAACTAATGCTAAGAAGGCTCTAAATGATTTATGGAAGAAACAGTGGAGGGAGAATAAAAAGGGAAATAATGTATCTAGCACTTTATCACATAAGCACACTTCCTTGTACATAGGCAATTATTTTGCAGTTCTTCATAACAAACTAGGGGGAGCCTGAAAAAGCACTCCCAGGACACGATGATAATGACCTTGAACAAAACACTTTAATGGGTTTCCTGTTTTGTTTCTACAGACCTCAGTAGGGTATTCAGAATTCCCTTCCTCAGTCAAATAATGCATCTGGAGAACAGCAACAGTGGTTCCAATGAAAAACCAGTCCAGAGTTCATTTGTGTTGTAAACAGCTGCTTAACTATATCACATTTATTAAGAGAGGGTATCAGGCGTAAGTTACTGCATTCTTTTTGCCACGATGCTCCACTTTATTCTAGCACTATTACTGGTTAAAACAGCTACAGCTAGAAACTGTCATGTAACAGACAGGACAGAATCTCAGCCTTCCTATATGCTGCAATCATCTCCCGTTCTTGCAGTGCATTGCACACTGGGCACTGAAATTATACTAAAGCAGAGAAAATTAATCTTAAGACTGGAAAGCTGAACTTCAAAAAGAAAGGTTTTGAATTTTAACTCTTTGCTCTACTTAAAACATTCTTGAGGTTGTTTGTGTACAACCATACACTTTCATTCCACATTACAAATTTGCTTACCTAAAAGACTTAAAAAAAAAAAAAAAAAAAAAAAGAGGGGGACAGTCTAGGGATAAGAGGCCATTAAATGCAATGAGATGTATTTACTTCATAAATCTGTAAAAGTTTAAAGTGATTGGAAGACTTAGAAGAGCCCTCTAATTTATTCACCAACACAGACTTGTCCCCTGAAAGTTATGCATAAAAAAGCTCTCCATTCAAATCACATATCGGTTTGATTCAAACATACGGTTTGATTTTTGGGTTGTCCAAGCAGGAGTTGGACTTGATGATCCTTGTGGGTTCCTTCCAACTCGGGATATTCCATGATTCTACAGGTAAAAATTTGCAAATCAGTTTACTCCATGGGTAGAATTAATCTGGCAACACTCTGTGCAAGTGGTTTTTAGAAGCAAACCATAAGATTTACACAACTGCCCAGCTTCCTCAAGTGAGAAAGATTCAAACACAATAAAAAAAAAAAACACAGTTTCTATCTTTTTTCTGCAAGTTTTGATTTTCACAAACAAAACCACTGAAGTTTAAATGAACAAGAATTATAATTATGAGAAAAAAGGCATGCATAGTTAGCGCAAAGCTCCCCTTTAGAATTAACAGCATGAAGACAGCTGACAACTTCCCCACATAACCACGGTGTCATTTCTTCATTACGAAAAATAAAAGTTGACAGTTGCACGATGCTGAATACACCCTTATGATTATCAACCTACAAGCCTGATCGCTGACAGCAATCTAGATGCCAGTTAGATTACTGTAACATAAGCTTTTAATTTAACATTTACTATTAACGATGCAAGATAATTAATCCTTTCTAAAATCACTCTCACTTTGCAGAAGAATTGTCTTGTAAGGATGCAATGTTCCATGCTTGCTCTTAATCCACGAATTCATTTTTGAAGTGCCAAAAAAAGCCAGTCTGAGCTACCTGTCTCACAAAGCAGAAGGAAGTAATGTGCTACTTACAACTTTTAAGATCTGACCCAGCTGAAAAACAGTCTAAACTTCAAAAGTAGCTAACATCGCTCAATGAATTTGAAGAAGGGTATTCACAAGTAGCTCTGTAGTTAAAATATTTCCTTCTGTGCTAAGATCAAAAGGAATCATTCGCACACGTTGTACAGTTGCTTGTGACAGCATTTGTAACATATACACCTGATGCTTCACAGGAAGTGAGCGGAGCTCACAGACCAGAAATACAACAGAAAAAAAGTAAAAAGAAAAAAAAAGTAAAGAGCTCCATGAGGTGCCTGATTTATTCTGTTCTCAATCCTGCTTGTATGCTTCATCCTTCATACTGCTTGCCAGAGGCTTCATCTGGAGTCAAGGTGTTGAAAGGGAAACGAAACCTTATAGCTGGTGAAAGCAGAACTCACAACTCATTCTGCTTCTGCCCGTCAACACTGTTACTCAACTGGTCTTCTTCCTTCATCATATCCATGTCCACAATGAAACAGGCATGGTTTGGTGCCCCTTATATGCAGAAATTTGAGGGCAAGAACCTCTGACAAAGCTATGGATGAAGTGCAATTAATGATAGGTATTATACGTCGCACCTCACAGGAGACTTAAATGTCACCAGAACTATGAAAATACTTAAAAAGCTAAGAATTCTACATTTATTCTGTGATGCTTTGATAGCGGGTGCTTAATGGAAAGTTAATGGATGATCTGTCTTCTCCTCCTTTTACAATGGAAAGCTCTTTTGACCAAGGCCACCAATAAAACCACCAACAATAACACGTGCTTTGTTCACCTCACTTGCACCTCCAGTTTCCAGCAAGATTTGAAGCTCCTTCCACAAATATCTTGCATTAAGCTTGTAGCACAGAAAGATGTAAAGGTTAAAACAGTAACAAAAAACAATATAGTTATTTCCCAGACCCAACGCAAACAGCAAGACCCCAATAAGTTTACGTGGTCCTAGAACAGCATGCCAAAGCAAATACCTTGGAACTACTACAGTCAGCCTCTTCACTTGATCTATAGAAGAGCAGGAATGGAGAAAAGATTCCGTATCACAACTACTCCAACAAAAAGTAGTTTGAGAAGGTCCACTTCTTCCCACAACTTGTTCCACTTCATAAACTATGAATTTCTGACTTCCATATATAACAACGCTAACTTTGTGGAGCTGTGCTATAAACCAGACCAGTGGAACAATCCCAATTAAAGAAAGGTTGCTTGCTTAAAAACACCTGTATGGATTACTTCAGTCAAACAGATTTACAGCAGAGCCTGACATTATGATGAGATGGGAATGACGAACTCATACAGTACCTTCTGCAAATCCAGTTTATCATGGACTAACACAATGAGACAGCAGAAAACACCACTGGTGAAGGAGAAGACCAGAAAGACAGGAAAGAGAATATTGCTACTCAACTGCAGACTTGAATTTTCTACTTCAATGAAACTAAACCTATTAGAACGAGTTCAGAGGAAGGCCATGAGGATGATCAGAGGGCTGGAGCAGCTCTCCCATGAAGACAGGCTGAGGGAGTTGGGGCCTGCAGAAGAGAAGGCTCCAGGCTGACCTTACAGAGGCCTCCCAGTACCTAAAAGGGGCCTATGGGAAAGCTGGGGAGGGACTTTTTGTCAGGGGGTGTAGTGATAGGACAAGGGGTAAGGGCTTTAAACGAAAAGAGGGGAGATTTAGATTAGATATTAAGAAGAAATTCTTCACTATGAGAGTGGTGAGGCACTGGCACAGGCTGCCCAGAGAAGCTGTGGATGCCCCATCCCTGGAGGTGCTCAAGGCCAGGCTGGATGGGGCTTTGGGCAGCCTGGTCTGGTGGGAGGTGTCCCTGCCCATGGCAGGAGGTTGGAATTAGATGGTCTTTAAGGTCCCTTCCAACCCAAACCATTCTATGATTCCATAAAGAATATGATACATAAAAAATTCTAGGGATATACAGCAACCATGCTCTATTCTTGTCATGTGCTTTTAAGAGCGTGATTTTTTTAACATGGGTTTTTAAATAATCATGCAGATATTTTTCAAGTGCATGATTCAGATCACAAACATTTAATTGATTTGTCAAGGAAAAAAAACAAAAAACAACTGGAAATACAAGCACACACAGCTGCAGGGAAGAGAAAATAACAGTCAGAATGTATTTGCAAATGAAGGGTAACAACAGGACAGTATCACAGAAGCTCTGCAAGAATACAACATCAAGACATAGAGAATTATTGGCAGTACCAAAAGCAACAGAGGCCAGGGAGAGGAAGAAATGAGGGGAAGCCTTTGAACTTGGCCAGAAGAAGTATGTGGAGAGCTTAATGAAGTAAATTGCAGCTCAGCACACAAATAGCATTGGAAGAACTTAGTATGAAGCAAGAGGAAAGAATGTACAACAACGGATTCAGATGTCATGTTCCACGAGTTTGGAAAAGAAGGAGAGCAGACTAGAGCTGACTGTCAGTTTTACAGATGGAGGACAGTAGCTCAGAATAAAAACCAGGTAGGGAATATGATGCGAGGAAAAGGTAAAAACCCACACATTTGAAGTTGAAATGGAATGAATGGGACTTTGGGGCCAGGCTTAAGCAAACACAAGAATCCAAAGGTAAACATGCCAATTCCAATTGTGTTTTTTTGGAAACCTTTAGATTCTGCAGGGAAAGAGATACGGGAAAACGCCTACGGCAGAGCTCCTGACAGCTTGCAAATTAAAGGAAATGGGAAATGAATCGAAAAAACAAAATAGACAATTGAGTATGAAATATAAGACAGGAAGAAGACATTAAAGAAATCCACCTGGCTCAACAAGGAGTCACAGGTATGTGCAATAACGTAAATGAGATGAGGAGGTGGCAGTCATGAGAAAGGACTTGGGAGATGCAGTAACTAAACAAGAAAATGGCTGGCAAAGTCACAACAGAAGTAATCACCTCTCTCAGAAGCAAAAATGAGGATTAGCAGATGAAGATCAAACAGGCCAGGGAGCTGAAGAATAAACTTAATGAGAAATCAACTTGATAAAGTCATAAGGAATGAGGGTGAAGAATCGTGATGACTGTACATCAGAGAATAAGATGAAGCTAAACAGGTAGAAATAAGAAGTGAGGCAACATGAAGGAACGTCTGGTGGAACCCTGCCCAAGGAAAGCTTAAGAGGAAATAAGGAAAGGGGAAAATAAAAAGGCAAGGCTAGATGAGGAAGCCAACCTCTATTGTTAATGATAAAGGGAGGAGAAGACAGACGTTAGACTGTAATGCAGTGTTGTACCATTGGTAGAACGCTTTCTGCAAACAATATGCCAGACGAAACTGTTGCTGGTGAAATATTCAGCAACCACCTTTTGATTTGGATTTCCTGAGGAAATGCACAATTGCTCACGGTTAAGGAATTAAACAGTCAACCACTGTTTATAGCTCAGTTACATATACGGGGTGCTGAGGTGAATTACTGTACCACATCTCGCCACACACAGGGAAAGCAAATGAAAGGTTCGGCAGCATACTATTAACATCACGAGATCTGGCAGGGGAGCGCAAATTTCACTGGAAAACAAGATCAGTTACATGAAACCTCTGAACAGGACTGACACTGAAAACATCTAATCCTCTATTTTTCCTGCTTTTGGTGTAGCGTCGCCCACAAACAAGCCTGCTTTTTCCTTTAAGAGCAGAACGGAACAGGGCACGGCAATTCGGATTGACGAAGAACACCCAGAACGGGCCTATTAAACACTCACGAAAAGCAATCTGGGTGGGAAATCGCGGAAAACAAGGTCGGAAAGGACTTCAAAACATCGCTTGCAAACATCAAACTCGCTCGCGGTGCTCCAAGTCTGCACCGGCTTCACTTGCGGCGCTCCTGACAGCTGTTTGCTGCCGTGCTTCCAGCAGACCTCCGCGGCACCGACCCCACGGGCTCCCCCCGGCAGCCTGCTGCTGCAGTGGCCTGACAGTTCCCAAATCCCCTCCTCGCATTTGGGGGGAACGAAATCCCTCTGCAACTCGGACCCCTTTTATCCCTATCCCCCCCCACCCCCCAACAGGCTCATTGCCTGCCTTTTGCAGCGCTGCCGTGCGGGAAGGACGTCCACCGGACAGCTCTCTGCAGCGTTTTGCACGGGAAGGACGGAGCCCTCGTTAAAAATAAATAAATAAATAAATAAATAAATAAATAAACAAACAAGAAGGAAAGGAAGAAAGCCCCCGTCTGAAGGGCTGGCTTGCAAAAAGTCATCCCTGTGATGAGTCATCTGGGACAGCGGGCGGACTTTTCCCCCCCCTTCGAAGCTGGGAAGGGGGGGGGGGGGGGGATCCGGATCCGGCGACCACAAGCGACACCGCCGAGGGGAAACTGCGCTCGGCAGGGCACACGGCCGGGGGGGGGGGGGGCTGGTCCCTCGCGGAGCCTCGGGAAAGGGGCAGGGCGGGGGGGGGGTGAATAAATAAATGAAGAGCGAGGGGCCGGCATGGCGTTAAGGGGGGGGGGGGACGGGGTAAAGGGGAACACGGGGACAAGGGGGCAGGGGGACGAGGCTCTCACCTGCGCGGCGGAGCTGCAGCAGCCCATGGCGTCCCCGCGTCCCCGCCCCGGCGGTGCCCGCTAGGCGCCAGGCGGCGGCGGGCAGGCGCTGGGCATCCACCCGGCGGCACGGCCCGCCCCGGGGCGGTGGTGTTTGTGTGGCGGTGTGTGGTGGCGGTGGCGGTGGCGGCGGGGACGAGGCGGCGCTGCGCAGCCGCGGGGCCGGGCACCGGAGCGCGGACACGGCACCGGCTCCGCCGCGGCGCCCCCCCCAGAGCCTCCCCCAGCGGCGGCGGCGGCCGCGGTTGAGGGGCGGGGCTTGAGGAGGGAGGCGTGGCTTGTGGGGAGGGGGTGGGGTTTAGAGGGGAGGGCGGGGCTTGGGCCGGGGCCGGCGCGCCGCAGCGCGGGGGGTACCTGCGCCAGCGGCCAGCACCGCCTCCGCTTCCCGCGCGGCCGGCGGCTTCCGGTGGCGCAGGCTCGTCTGCCCGGCTGCCCTGTTGCCATGGCAACAGCGGGCGCAGGCCTCGCCTCTCCCCCCCCTCCCCGCTCCCCGTTTCTCCCTCTCCGCCCGGCCCCGTCTCCCTGTGGCCGCACGGCGGGGCAGCCAGCCCCCTGAAATGGCGGTCCCGAGCGGCGGGGGTGGGGGTGGGGGTGGGGGTGGGGGGGGGGGGGGGTGGGGGAGCGGCGGGGGTGCTGGTGGTGCTGGTGGTGCTGGTGGTGCTGGTGGTGGTGGTGCTGGTGGTGGTGGTGCTGGTGGTGGTGGTGGTGGTGGTGGTGGTGGTGGTGGTGGCGGCGGCGGCAGCAGGAGGTGTGCGTGTGCTTCACCCCTGCGTTGGCAGCTGGTTGCCCTGTGTTTGCGAACCCGGCGTGGGCAAGTGGCTTTAGCCTTCCCCCCGCCCCGGCACGGGTTTCGGGGGCGGTTGTTTTGAAGTGCCTGCCCCCGTGGTGCTGTGGAGAGTTGGGCTCGGGAACGCGTTAGGGCGATGAGAACCGCGTTAGGGTGGCGGGAACCACATCAGGGCAACGCAAAGCATGTTAGGACAATTGTGAACCACATCAGGACGTTTCGAACCACATCAGGACCATGTGAACCACATAAAGACAATGCAAACCGGATTAGGACGGTGTCTGATGTATCGATAACACATAAATTCAGGCTTCAGGTGTAGGCTGGACCACAGCTGTAAACCACATGGTTAGCAAGCACCTGAAAGCTTTTGAACTAGGTCAGGCCTTGTAGTCATTAATGGCGGCAAAGGCAACAGCTTTCCTCAGAATGAAACGCCGTTCACCTTGGAACCTCACAGCCCCCCAAAAGATAAGTTTATGTGGCCCAGGAGTTTTATCCAAAGGTGGCCCGAATACATTAGGAGACTCCAAATTTTAAAATGTTTTGCTGAATCTTTGCAGCGGGTTTAATTCAATCAGTACAATAGGCGATCCATGAGTAGGAATAACACCATATTGGTGTCAGTTTAAAATGATCCTTTGACAGGCAGAATGAGGCAAAAGAGGCCTTGTGACTAGAGAAGGAGTCTAGTTTAAGAGGTTTCCAAAATAGAACTAAAACTGGCATGTGGGTGAGTTGTGAATCATAAGTCTTTTTTAGCTCTTCCTCAATGGCAAATAACATCACTTTCGCAATTTTCACTTTGGACTTTATAACACTTGGGCTAAAATATCTTTTTACCACTTGTACACGCCCTGGCATTATTTTCGGTCGCTCTGCCAGATTCTATCCAAATATTTCTGTTGTGTTTGAAAGTATGACCATCAAAGAACTGTTCCGCAGGAACGCGCTCTAGGAGGCATGTGCCTTTTGTGGCTGACACTGGGACAGGTAACAAGAAACCCCTAGACACTCCTTGTGCGTCTTGGGACATGTCACTTTAGTTTCTTTGTTCCTCAGTATTGCCGTTTGTAAAATTGACCTTTGTCCCAGCATTTCTTTTTCATTTGCTTCAGTAACAGCAGGATGATGAGAGTGCCATAAACGTGATTTAGTCAGTTTGTTAAATAGACCTTTTTTTTTTAATAGTCCTTGCGTTTCATCCAAGTGTTGTCATTATAATTAAATACCGCCTTCTGCTTTCTAGTTACAGACTTCACACGTTCAGCAGGATTATCAGAAGATGGTAATGGATTAAACACAGGCTCTGCCCCTCCACGTTTGTGGGCTCTTTCTTGCCAATAGTCAAAAGCTCTGCGTAGGGGGAATGGTAGATTTGTAGTGATTAAAGAATCCTGGGCCTTCAGTGGCTGGAAGAGCATTTATGTAAAAGCTTGTAAAGACATACCAGCTGTCGCATAGGTAACGGGGGTTTAGTGTAAGTATGTGACAACTGTGGAAAGCAATTGGACAAATCCGAGCCTTAGAAGTAATCACCAGAGTAATTGCCCTTATCTGTGCTTTTGCCCTGAGGAAATTAGTTGCATTTTTGACAGGGATGCAGCAGCAGCAATAGAAGTCTGGCTTTCCTTAGTTCAGCTCTGCTTTCTTTGGCCAGTCACACAAAGGAGAGGAAGAGTTAAAAGGTTCTTTCTTATTCATGTTTGTACTTGCTTTTGTATTTATTCAGATTAGTATTTCAGGAATAAACTGGAAGGTAAAGAAAGGGGGATTGCTGAATCTTAATTCAGTAATACATAAGTTGAACTTTAAGCATATGCCTAAGTACCTTTTTTAAGTCATGTTTTATGGATTTCTTTCTGAATTTGATTATAATCTGCTCTAAGGTATCTTTACATTGCAAGCTGTTACAGTGTAAATCTGACTGCCCAGATTTGGAGTTAATAAGAATCTAGGTCTTTTTCTGTAACAGATTTGAATCTGCCCTTCTCCCTTCAGCTGAGAATGATGAGCTTCATCTGTATTTTCATTTCATTGCTAGACTCAGAATGACAGGTTAGAGTTTCTGAAGTACCATCTGATATTCCGAAAGGAAGCACCACAGAGAAGGCCCTAAAATGACAAAATGGCTTTGGTACTTGAGTTAAATAAATTGTAGCGTATATCCAGACTGCTTCCACTCTAGGAAGTGTTGGAAGGGGAGGGGGAACAAAAAAGAAGATAAGGAAACATTCCAGAAGGTGTGAAATATGTGATGATATTTACCTTTTCTCACGAGATGTAAGATCCTGACCTTGGGCACCCATGTTTAAACACTTAAGTATTTTACAAAGGTAGAAAAAAATCCATAGCTTCTATTACAAATTAACAAGAGACATGCCTGTCAAATAGCAGTAGATAAAATTCAGATTTGTTGTATATGTTCCTAAATAAGAATGTTGGGATGGAGTTTTCAGGCAAGCTCAGTATTGGGCTAGCTGCTTAATCAAAAGGAGGTCCAAATCTGCCCTTACTGTTGATGGAAGGTAAGAGTTACACCGTGCAGACTAAATATTGAGTACTGCAGCAGCAAGGTGTTGTCACAGTCAGTGTGTTCCCCTCCCTCTTCTAAAAGACAAATGCAGCTTGTTATCATTACCCTTACTTCTTCCACCTACCACTGAATTTGCACGCATGAATGCTTGGCAACGACTCTGTATTTTTTAAAATCCTATCCTCCCTGCTGAGTCTCAGTATTTGTTTTTGTTTGTTTGATTGTTTGTTTTAATCTGTTTTAATACAGAATAACACACATTCCCTTCACAATCTGCCCTGTGAACAAACTAGCTGTCTTCCTTTATACAAGTCTGTCCGTGTGCAGGATTTGAGAGTGATTCTGCTGATTTCAGAGCACTAATGAAAGTACAATGTAAGAAGGCATTCCAGTAAACACACTGCAAATAGTATGTCTCTGAGCAATGTGGTGATAAAGCCCATTCCCCTACTCAGGGTTTTGAGTCCACATGATCTTCTATACCTAATAAACCACCTGAAACTGATTGTCTTCTTGAAGAGTGAAATGTGCTTTTACACGTGTTTACTACTAGGGAATTAAGGCACGTGTGTTTGTGTTAAGTCACACAGGACACCAGTTATGGAGCAGAGAACTGAAGCTGTATCTCGCGAGCTGCAGCTTGTACACCCAAGGTCCTGTTGGTTAAGCGTTACGCAGTCATGGCAAAAGCATTTGAGGTATCCCACTTTGCAGTTAGAATGACAGGATTCTTGCAGAATTTTTCACCTCTGACCAAGAGAAGTTACATAGTGCTCGGTAACACTGAGCTCTCAGGTTAGAGCTAAGATTTTCTTCTTGCTACCTTTCAGACCACAAAGGAACAGATAATTCAATGAACTTACCGGGAAGCTCAGAAAACCTGCTGTGATTCTACTTTTTGTTGTAGTCCCATAAATTGATCAGGTTCAGTCTGTTTCAATTTGAGAACTGGAGACTCCAAGGAAAGAGAAAGAGCAACAGAAAGCTTTCTGAATTAATCAGGAGAGCGAAATTTTACTTCCCCAGTTCTGAATCGAGATTTTGGTCTACTGTGGTCTAGGAGATGTAAGATTTTGGTGAGAGGTCAGAAGTGTACGGTAGAGGGCCTGTCTATTGGTGGCTATCCAAAAAATTCAAGACTCATTAGAAGAATAATATTTAGGTGTGTTGGCAAAATGCCTCTGTAAGCATCTGCTCTCTGCCTACAGTAGTCCATAGATGGTATAATGAAAGTAAAATATCTTTTCTATATTAAAATATGTTGCTTTGCACAATTTAAAACCTGTTGGATTTCATTCTGATATTGGACACCTGTGCATGAAGAACTGTATGAATAGATCCTTTCATGCAAGCAAAACATCTGTCAGACATTTATATCATTATCAACCTGAGCTGGAATCACGCCGGCAATTTGTAGCTGAAATGTTCCATATCCAGCATCCAACTCACTGAGAAATAGACTCTTCATAAAATATTCTTTACAGTAGCTGGGATAGTGCACGGTGGGGAAGGAGAGATGTCCAACTGATGTCACAGTAGTAACCAGAAAAATGTTATTTGTTTCAGCTTTGTGAGAAAGTTTTGTGTTGCCCAAAGGAGACACAGAACGCCAGGCGCAATTCTTCCAGCAGAGGCAGTATCATCATAATACATGATTAGCCATTACAATCTCTTGTCATTTCGCTCTAGGAGAATTATGGCTCTCACACTGAGGATGTATGACTACAGATGGAGCACTGCCTGCTACAAATCTCTTTACTGCTGCAGTAAATCTCTTGGAGAAAAGTTACTGCATAAAACAAAGAAAACAAAATCTATGCTAAAAGGGACTTGTCATTTGTTTTCTTAGGGAAGGTGGTACGAAGGGAGGCTCTGTTCCACTCTGCACTCCTTAATGTCATGCAAGGAAGTATTCGTCAAGGAATATTCAGCTTACTCTCAGAGCAAGACAAGAAAGGAGACATGGCAATATTCAGTGTGTTGTGTGACTCAGGCTTTCTCTATAGTACTTTGTGTGAGAGGGAAGGACAGACAGAGACATTGCTATCCAGAAGCTGTCTTAAGCTGTGGTGGACTTTACATTAGCTGTATTAGTGGCCAAGCAGAAGTTGCTGGACTGTGGATGCCCCATCCCTGGAAGTGTTCAAGGCTAGGCTGGATGGGGCTTTGGGCAACCTGGTCTGGTGGGAGGTATCCCTGCCCATGGCAGGGGGTTGGGACTGGGTGATCTTTAAGGTGCCTTCCAACACAAACCATTCCTCAGCTCCACAGTTCCATGACACTGTTCTAGACAATTGGCTGTGGTGGATGTCTGCGTCACCTGCAGAACTGGCATTTAATTCAGGTGCAGACTTAAGACTAAACACGGCGCTTTACCATTGACACAAACACGGATGCACTGTAGGTGAACAGACACCAACGGAGATCAAAATACTGATGGGTAATCTGCGTGTGAGTCCTGGAAGGGGCTGTTTGGAAACTTTGAGGGTGAGTTCTACCAGCAAGGTGGTTAGAGAGACGGGACTGTCAAAGGGCTCGACCTAACTCAGCTCCATACTGTAGATGGCAGAACACATATACAACCAGTGCAGACGGCAGTGACAGCTAACAAAAGATGTAAAGGGCTTCTCCACGATTTGCACATGGCGTTTTTGCTCTAGGATGGGCTTCAAAGGCCCCAACCGCGTTGCTGTGACTGGCTATCTGAAGAAACTCGCTTGTGGTTGTTCTCTGTATCACTCATGTTCACCTTTAAAATGAGGGTATCAACAATTTGAAAAGCAATTTATTTTTATACAGTGCCCCCATTCCAATTAAAATAAGTACAAATATATGTAAAGAGGAATCAAGATCTATTTGAAATTGAGGTTCCTAATTTACATTTCCTACGAACGCAGACGTACTTATCTTTGAGCTCAAAACAAAGTGCTTTGCTTATTAAGTGCTTTTGCCTGTAAGTGCTCATAAGGATGTCGGAAAAACGAGTGTTAGGTTAATTGTTCTGCCTCAAACTAAATACGGAGACCTTCAGAAGTTCTGTGCACCCATCAGCTCCTGTGAATCTCAACTTTCTTTCCGAAGAAAATAATAATAATAATAATAACATTCCTTCTTTAAGCAAATAACCTTTGAATGTGATAGAGCTTGTGTGACCTGTCTGGAGGACTTCCATCCTTACCAGTCCTGGACAGCTGTATGATGCTGTGAACAATATATATATGCCTCCAGGTTGCATATGTTTAGTGGTATCAGATATTGCACTGCCCGTGACCCCTGAACCAGGCTTCTGCTGGCTGAGGACAGCTGTGAAGTGTGCATTTCGTTACTTAATTCGCTTCCGCTGAGCTCTGTAGAAGACAATGGCAATATTGTGAATCTGATAGGTGAGAATCTCTGTTGTTGTTTCAGGAGAGAATTTATCTGCATACCTCTGTTACCTATGGGAATAATGGATTTAATGTGTTCTGACAGCACCCGTATCAAAGGAACAGCATATCTATTTTCCTCTGCAGTTCCTGGAGTAATGGTATTTCAGCCATTACTGTAGCATAACAGCACTTGTTTTTCTAGAACAATACTTGTTAACAGTTTGAGAAGTTATTCTGCGATTATTAAGAATTGAGGCCTCGGTTTGGCAAAATGTGTTTATCTGTAATAGTACCACAGAAGTCCACAGTACTGTCGACATGTTTACCTTTAAGCTCATAACTAAGTGCTTTGCTTAGTGAAAGCCTGTTGGTGTTCATAAGAATGTTGGAAAATCTGACCTGGTGCTACATTAATTTTCCTACCTTGTATCATTTTCAATGACATTTGCAAAACCTTCAATTTATCCCCTTCAATTAAATGGCTGGATAAAGCTCTTCTAGCGCTCAGATTCCACGTATTTCCATTGCTTTGTTCCAACAGGTCTACATTTCTTTTAAAGTCATTTTCCTTTCTGTATTGGACTGTGTAGTCTGCAAAGGTCCATGGTCAAGGTGACAACATGCTACAATGGCACAAATGGCAGACATCTACTGTGCACTGCAGTGGATGTATAATCAGTTGGGTAATTACTTTAACAGCCTTTTTTCTCAACAATACAGCATGGAAAAGACTGGCTTTTGCAAGTTACAAACATATAATAGAACCACCGACTAGAGTGGACAAAAAAAACAAGCCTCTTTTTACTGTGTGCAGGGCAAGCTGACCTGCACTTTGACAAAAATCAAGATGATTGTATCTGCAGTATCTGTTTTGTGCCATCAACTTAGTACACAAAAATATGTCATGAAAAGAACAAGGGGAAGATGGGTTAAAAATTTTTTTAAAAATAAAAATAAATAAAAAAAAAAGGACTAAAGCAACAACAAGCCCAGCAGTCTAGTCATAGTAATTCTCCAATAATGAGGACTATAAAATGGTCAGCATTGTATGAGGTTTAGTAGATTATTGTCTGGTGGTCAAGCAAGCTGAGTTCCGTTTCTAGATTGGCCAGTGGCTTACACTGCTAGTTTATACCACCTGTACACTGCTAGCATTGTGCCTGTAACAGAAAAGATACAGGGCAGTAAGATCGTTAATTGTAGGAGAATGCTCTGCAATCTCGGGAGAGGATTTTGCATCTATAGGGAGAGTTTTCCATATAACCAGATTATCAGCAGGCACATATATCAGCCTTTCTGTAGCTGATGCAGCCTCATACTAACAGCTGTGGGGTCCAAGGCCACAAAAAGCATGGGTGGGTGAAAAAAAAATCCTTGCCCATCTGCAATACTCACTGTCATATAAGCACCAAAGAAAAAAACATTGAATAATGGCTGACATCATTCTTGAGAAGAGCATGTTCTATTAAATTCTTCAAGCATTTCTTCTTATCAGCAGTTTTATTTTTGATTACCAGGTCTTTGATTACCCGGAGGCTATGGACAGCCTGCAGAATAAGCAGAGACACAGTTGTTTCTCATTGTTCATTCAAACTCAGAAGTATTTTACAGGAACACAATCAGTTGATGTGTTTTGTTTGTTTGTTTGTTTGTTTTTATTTTCTTCTGGCGGCATTTGTTTCATTTGGCGAAGTAATGGGCAAATAATACCCACTGAGTAAATTGTTTTATAATGTGTGGGAAGCCAGACTTTGTCTATAGGATTTTTTTTTTTATTTGCCCATCCCATAACGGTTAACTGAACAGTACTCCACAATATTCTGGTTTCTCTTTGCTTCTTCCTGACATCATTCAGATGCCAGCCTCTAGTCACCTGCATCAGGTTTACCTGCTATTACCGCTTCCGTTAGCAATACTTTTTAAGTTTCCAGGGAAGAGAATACTTTGAAAATAAAAGCAGGAATAGTTTGTCTGCAGATAACAGGCTGACAGGCCAAATGTTGTAGCTTCACTTTAAGATACTTGAAGCCTCACTGGTTGAGCAGGTGACACTGAGAAACAGTTATTTCGCTGTCTCCTTGCAACAGGTGGCAGACAAGCAGAAGTGTTTAACTTTTGTTGCAGTACTAATGAAAGTACAATTATGACACAGAAATGAGACATTAGTGTGAAGGGACCCAGGTAGCAGGCATAAGAACACGAGGGGAAGGTGGGATGAGTGTTAATAATGAACTGAAGAGGTTCTCCTTATTCCTTCTGTCACTGTCCCCTTGCTGATTAGATTCCAGAAACCTGACCAAGCAGCCAGCTACGTGTAGACCTCGACAGATGCTGGGTACAAAAACTGCGGCTTTACCAGTTTTCATGTTACATTGGAAAACACCTAGGGTGGGATACGGTGACTGGTAGGGGTGTTCTTGTAGCCATTTCTGGTAAGGGGTTGGGGAAGAGCAAAGAGTGCATCACTTTCGAATTCCAGAGATTTGGTGAGACAGTTTTCAAGCCAAAAGATGGGAAACATTTAAATACGAAAGAAGAGTCTTGGTTTGTGTTGCTGTTGCTGCTGCTGTGGATTTTTAACAGTGCTGCGGGAACATTTTTTTACAGAGGTGGAGCCTATCCATCGAGTCTATCCAAGGTAGTGGTTTGTAATATCCAGTTACCAAAAGCCTTCTTGCAAATTTTGAAGTAGGTGAGGAATCCTCTCCTTGCTTGCTCCAGATTTTCGTTATGTAGGGCCCAGAGGGCACCCCCTTCAGGGAGTTTAGCTGGCTGGCGTGAGTTTAGCGGTCAGAGCCCAAGGTCAGCTCCCTCACTGGTAGGAACTGTTGTGAAGGAAGCTGGAGGCGAAGGCCTTCCCCCCTCTCCCTTGGGGGCTGCTCTTATGCTGAGGCCTCACCGCTGAGCCCTGCCTGCGCAGCATCACAGCAGAGGCAGCAGCTCTCAGTCAGCACTTGACTGCTCTCTCTGCCAGACGTGACGCTGGACTGCCTCGTCACGGGATTGTGTTTGACTCTGCCTGCCTTCCCTGGCCCTGACCCAGAACTGGATGTGCTGCTCTGCATCCTGGCACCTTGTTGGTGAGGTCCCTGCTCACACCAGCCGTAACAAAGCTACAGGTTCCCCTTCCCTTGTGGAGGGGCCAGCTCCCTCGCTGCTTCCCCACGCAGACAGCTGGCCGAGGACATGGCAAGTCTGTGTCTGGGAACAGGAGCGATGAATGAATGAAACCAGTAAAAGGCAAGAAGACTTGTGCATGAACAGAGAAAACACTGTTTCTCCGACTCTCAGACTGCTTTTGTTAGACATTGGACTTAACACAATAAAACCTCCTTATCAGTGGTATAAGGTGACCATCCCACAATAATAGATTTTAGTAGCTGTTTGTTCTGCAATTTAAAAAAATAAAATAAGATTTGACTTCACATTTTTTCTTTTTAAAATATAAAAAAGCTGCTTACTGAGTTGATCAGCTAATTGCTAAGGTATTGCAGATGATGTTGGAACTAGTCTCCTGCTGTTTACTCATTTTCCAAGTGAAAGCCTTACTCCTTGAACAGTCGGTTATGTTAGGGCTAATGACAAAGGGCAGACTCCAATATAGACCAGGCACTGTACTTCAGGTATCAAAATTATCTTCTGACAGATTTACAGCAAAATTTATGCATTGAAACAAGGCGTTTCAGTTTCAAAAAGCTTGTGGTTTTCAGTAAGAAACTGCTTATGCAATATTTCTTAAAACAGCAAAAGAATCCAATTGCTATAATGTGATGACAAAGTAGAAGTTTCAAAAGCATCAGTTATGATTGAGAGACTTGCCCTGTTTTTCAGCTTTTATCCCATCATGTTTGCCAAACAGCTCAACCTCTAGGGCTTTCGTAGAGTAAATGTCATCCTGCTGCAAAGCTTTTTTCTGATCAGCGCCACCAGTTCCACGTCTCCAAAGTACGAGTTCTGCTGCATAGTGCTGGTAGCTAGGTAAGGGAAGAGGGAACTATCATCCCCTAGTGGGTGGATCCAGCTTTTTTAATGGGCGAGTGTAACCTATGAAGGAGAGCTGACCACATCTGGTTCTTCAAAACAACTCTTCTGTGGCGGATTTTTCCCATGGAGTATTTTCCTGTGACATTTCTATATCTTCTTCTCAGACTTGGAGGAATAAAAAACCTCCAGCTCAGCTAATGAGGTGGGATAAGGGACCACATTTGCTTTATAGTGCAGATGCACATGGTTGTGAGAAGGTTTTGTACTGTGAGTCATCAAGAAGCCATTAAATGGCATACGTGATACACTGGTAAAGGAGAAGCAGAAGAGCTGCTCTCACTCCAGGTAGAGGATTTTGGCTCCTGTTGTTACTGTATTTTCTTTGACCTGGGTGTGAATGAACACATGTTGCAGCAGTTGTTCTTCCCTGTTAGATCCTAGGTGGGTATAAGTATCAGTCTGTATTACACGTTTGATAGGGTAGTAGATGTTTTGTGTTGTTGTTGAAATCAGTGACACATTATCCAGAGCTGACTGTGACTTCTGCAAAGGAGTGTTCTGTCTGAAAAAAAAAAAAAAATCTGGAAGGAAAAAAATTCTTATTTCCATGTGTCCATTCCAGTATGCCTCACTACTCTGAAGTAGGAAAGTTGTACCCAGTTCTGAGTTGTGGTCTAGGGACTCTTCTGATGTAAAGAACTACAAATGTTTTAGTTCTGGTTCTGATGCAGAGTGAATTTCAAGCTGATTGTCTGTATACAAGACTTTTCACTATATGCTTTCCAGAGGCCTCTGTGCTTTGATTCTGATTTCTTTCATTTAAACAAAAACCACCCTCAAGATGCACACAGACATGCAAGACCTAGTGTTAGCTCTGAAAAGCAGACCTTTGGTTCTCCATCCTGAGGAGATGGAGTTGGATGGAGAACCAAAATCATTAGTCATTTAGGGATCGTCTGCAGTATCAACCTGGGAATATCCAGGCTAGCGCTGGAATTTTCAGTCTTCAAGTGTACTTGTAGGGCAGTATATTTCATAACAACAAAGCTGCCTACACATCTGTATGAAGAAACAGTACAGATATAATAGTAGGGTATCTCACCTGGGTTGAACCTTCTAGATTTACTGCATCAGAGATCTCAACACCCTTCTCCACTGTGCCCCTAAGACATAGTTGCTGTCTTCAGTAACATATGCGCTAATCAGTTCCCTAGAAGGAGATAAAAGCATGTTTTCTGGATCTCTTCTGGTATCTTCGCAACTTTCCATTTTTTCCCCAATGTTATTTTTTGAATCCAATTTGTTATTGAAACAAACGCTGCCTTAGTGGTTCTGCTTTCAAACAGTAACTAGATTTTCTTATTCCCTGATCAGAACAGAACAGGACAGGCTGAGAAACCAGATGGAGCTGGAAGATAAAGATGTGTATTGTGGAACAAGAATCTGGCATCATTCTCTCTCCTACCAGAATCTTGATGTGTTTAGTTGTTCTAATTCGTGGCTTAATCACCAACAATTTAGCATTTCTGTTTAACGTGACAGTATGGAGGAGAAAAAAAACAAGTGGCTTTCCGTTGATTTGCATATATTTATTTCATAGCATCATTGTGATAATCCTGGGTGCCTTGTTTTCCAAGTGGTAAATATGTGCTGTACAGAAGGAGGTTCCAAAAGATTTTAGGAATAGCGTTGTGACAAAAAGTCTGCCATTCATCAGGGGGAGTAAATACTTTCTGTTTTACTTCCTTTTTTTTCCCATTCACAGTTGAAAAAACTCTGCTTAAACACTATAGCTACAACCGTGAAACCAGCTAAAGCTAGCTATGCTGAAGTGCAGTTGAAAGGCTTCCTGAATACCTAGCCTTCTTCTCCTAAGACAAGGCTGAGTGGCTGTATGAAACACGTCATTTGTGTAGACATTGGACTGCACACTCCTCTCACTTTGTTGTAGTTCCACCGATTCTAATGGAAATTACAGAATTACAGATGTATGAGGAAGAACAAACCATCTGACTGGAATGAAAGCCCTGTAGCTTTCCATTCCAGTAGCTTTTTCTATAGTACTGTTACTAAGGATATAAAGCAGATGCACAACTACCCAGAGACAAAGGATTTTCTACTAGTTTCTGCAAGGAAGAGGGAGATAGCAAGCCTGGGTTCTATTTCCAGCTCTGGCCCTGCCATGTTTTTAATGATTAATTGCAGGCTTTATTAATTAGTAATACAGGCCTGTAAGCAGCTCAGCTTTATGCATCTTTAGTTTAACAAGGTGTAGAAATGAAGCTCGTCTTTTCAACTGCAGTTTTCTATCCATTTGCTCACCCCTTTACAAAAGCTTGAAGAGTGTTCTGCTGTAGGTAGGCACTGTGAAGTGCAACAGGTAGTAAGGAGTTTGCAACTGTCTGTCCTAGGAATACTTCCAAGGCAGATTCGTAGAAGCCAGTTTTTTTAACACATTTCTAAACACCATGTTAGTTGCCATTTTCCTTTATAACAGCAGGCATGGCTACACTTTCTAGCTAAATACTTTATCTCCTCCTGGAACTTTGGCACATGCACAGGACAATGAAAATGAGGTCACAAGATCTTCAACAGAGAGGAGCACATAAATTGTCACTGGATGCAATTGGTGTCCTTTTTATGTATAGCTCGGCTCAGAGGACTCCACCTGCCATTTAGGATATTAATGGCCAACGTGCTTCGGAGACGGTGCTGATTGCTGGCAGTCTGTAAGAGAACAGTGCTGCGAAGCCTCACTCTGCAAGGGTTCCATATGCGAAGTCTGAACACAGGAAGATCCTGCTGGAATCACCACCCACATCAGCCGAAGGACTGGAAAAGGACATCGGTGTCTGCCTTCATCCCCTCTGCCAGTGTTGTGCTTCTGTGCAGGCAATAGCTGAACCCGCTTGCTGAGCTCCCTGAAGGCAAGGTCTAGAGTCATCGGCAGTTGATGCGTGCTGATGAACCTCGAGAGTGGGTGTCTACATGCTGGCACAGCCATCTTCTCCATGCACTGCTGAGCAGCATGCCGTCAGCCATTCCCTTTTACGCTCTGAGCAACATGCATGCATGCAGGCAGGCTGCCTGGGTGAGCCCTCGGCGCTGGTGGGGTACGGCACGTTGTAGCTGAGCCAACCTGCCTTCAGGCCTTTCATTGACTGTAGGTTAATGTTCCTTGGTCACTAGGTGGCAGAATTGGCGTTATTAAACCACGCGGGATTTTTTTTTTTTTTTCTTTCAATGCTTGCAAACTACTCCGTCCCTGAAGGTGAGTTAAGTCCTGGTAGAGGGAGCCACGTGAAAGGAGCAAGCAGGACTCCCTCTCAAGGATGCGATCTGTCCGGCAGCTGGTGCGTCACTCGCATTATGTTGGATTCAAGGCACGGGCAGATTTGACAGGTTCTCCTATTCACGCAATCCTCAGGCTTGGGTTTGTTATCAACAGAGGCTCAACCCTGATTCCAAGGAACCTTTCTATTTCATGGATAATATTTCTGCTTTTCCTCAAGAGGAATGTATCCCTGAGACAAATCCCGTAGTTTTTTTGGCTAACACTGGCGAAAATCTAAACTGATGCTAGAGCACAGGTTATTTTTGAGCTAAGCTCTTTTTGCAAAGTGTTCTAGGTTGATTTGAATCTTTAGGCCACAGAATATAGGGAGAACATTTAAATAATATATTTAATTCCAAGCACCTTTTGACAATGGAGAATGCCCAGGAGTCACATTTAACAGGAATGTGATTTTACAGAGAGATTAAACTTAAAAAAATCTAGGCACATTGCAGAGAAGTTAAACATAAAGATACATGAAGTAGCTTTAGATCCAATCAGCTTCTAGTTTGATAAGTTCATCCTGAAGTTGCTGTATCTTCTGTCCTTGGCCAAGGGACATAGGAAGGGTGGGTCAAGTGGAGCAACAAATGGGGAGAACAGGGTCTCCCAGTCTGGAATAATCCTGCTGTTTCCTGTCCTGGTAGATCTGCTGAAAGGCAGGGTTAGGAACTGTTCTGTGCTAGGGCAGTCATGCAATATAGAAAAAAAACACTCTTACCATCTTCCTTAATCCTATAATTATCATATTTTGCAGCCCTATAAACTTTGGAGAGAGACTCTTTGGTAATTTTCCCCTTAGAATGGCTGGAGGAGGGAGTACAGCTTGTCCAAACAGTGAAGTTTCTGCCTGTCCATGAAGAAGCATAATATTTCAGTATATGGATGATGAAGGAACATCTGTCTCCCCATGCATTTCATTTCAAATAAATAGTTGTCATGGTAGTAGCAGTGTTCAGGAGGAACTTGCTAGTATGAGAACTTCTTCCAAGTGTTCACAGAGGCTGAGTGAGATTTCAAGATTTTGAACCAAAATCTTTGGACCTTGAGAGGAATTCAAGTGCTAAAAAAAAAAAAAAAAAAAAAATGCTCCCGTTTTGCATTTCACAGGCTTCATAATATTCTGAACCATGTTCTCAGGTCTCAGTGTCCTCAAACTTGAAACCTGATTCAAGCTACCAACTCTGTGGCTTGAGCCCGCTGAGAATTATTCTGTATGCACAATTCAGTGCTTTTAACAGAAGGAAATTGGTTTGCTGTGGTGATTCAAGTAATTTTATATTTTCTTTCTGCTTCCCTTGGGTCTTTGTACTCAAATGTCTTGTTACCATTCTTTTAAGAGCTTTTTTTTCCCTCATTTTTCTTAGCAAAAATAAAGTGTTTCTGTTGAATGTGAAAGTGGAATCTTTGACATATGTTAAGAAAAGCCACAAGAAAAGTTCAGCATTGTTCCTTACCCAAATTCAAAACACACATAGTAAAAGATGAGATCCAAACTCTAATATGTCAAACAAGAGTTTTGTTTGCTAGGAACCTGAGGCTTACATTGTGTCCCACTATTAAACTTCTACATATTCTGATCAAGGTGCCAAATGCAAAGCTTCTGCACTTGTACACCTGGCCATCGCTACTGGTTGTGGTGGTGGACAGGGAGGGAGTCATATAGAAAGAAAACTTGAGAGTAAAGAAAATCTCACAGTCTTAAGAGTGCATTTGCTCCTCTCTCCACCGAGAAAGGCAGGAATCTCCGTGCTTCATGACATACTGTGGTGATGCCTGTAGTTGGGAATCAGAAACAGCATCTCCTTAAACATTTGAGATGGAAGCAATGTTTATTTTTGACTCTGCCATATATGGCAGCTGTTGAAGACAAGTTGTTTGGCTGAAATTCTGGAGGATCCAGTCATTCCATTTCTGCTGTCTATGGGAATAAGTGCCCTCGATAAGTATTTTTGCTTAACATGAGAAAAAAAATCAGTCTCATTTTACTATTCATATGGTATGATACTTTATTTTCAAGAAGGTGGAAGGGTCCCTTACAACACTGTAGTCAATGTGTTTGTACAATTCGTAAAAATATTATTTACCCTCATTTGGAATTTGCAGTGAGATAGCCATCTTGCCATTTGTACATTCAAAGACCTGATATGCCACAGAGCTGCAGTAACTGCATATCTAATTTAGAATAAAAGAGCTCACAGCCCTAGGATTCTGCTTTTTTTCAGCATCTAGCCTTAGAAGTCAGACCTGTTCTGTGTTCAAAGAAGACAGCAGCTACTTCTTTGTGCATACCAGAATTCTGCACTAGAATGAAGGCGGAAAATATTTTTAGCACCCAGCATTTGGATGTCAGCAGAAATGCTCTTAACTACTGTATTAAAAATAGTTTTGCAATGACAAGTTTTTATATCCCAATATTTTGGCTGTTCTTGCAAGGGAGGAGTTTTGGTATAGTGATATAAGACTTTGTTTTATTACTGGGTTTTTGAAGACAATAGGATGCTTCAGAACCTTTGATGACTTTTCAGAGATGATTATTGGCAAAAATCATCCCCCACAGGCTTCTGTTGTGTTTTCTTTGTTTGTTTGTTTGTTGTTGTTTTTTTTGTTTGTTTGTTTGTTTTCTCCCCAGGAGGTGACTTTATTTAAAACATAATTAAATGACTTTATCAGAAAGTCTTCCAACTGTACCTCCTTGCAGGTCTGTCTGGCATCTTTGTAGCAAAACTCACTCTCAGAACTTGGTGGACATAGGGATCCAGTCTAGCTAAGCACTTTACACGCACAGTGGATTTCAACCATATACTTAAATAATTGGCTGAAGGATAATGAACTTCAAACACATGCATAACGTTAAACTGCCTGCCTGGTGCTTTGCTTACCAGACGCTAGAGTTCAGGCTTCTGGGCCCAGTATTTGTTTGTGAGTTGGAATGTCCTGTCGCATAGTCTCAGAGTGCACGAGTAGAGTCGGTAACCACTCAGGACGAAAGGAATTAACTCTGCAATACCAGCGAGAGAGACAGCTTGAGTCTGCCTTCCCCGATGAGGGAATTTGTCTCTGGAAGGACCCTATTGCAAATAGCTGCCGAAGTCTTTGCTATGATGCCTGCTTCCTGCTAGCTGCAATTAGTTCATCTGAAAATCTTACTGCTTAACATGACAGGACTTGAAAATGAGAAATTCACTAACAGCAGATTTACTGCACTGTGAGCTTCCACTTGCCAGGCATATTGGTGTAGCTCTCACTGACAGGACTGATGGCTCTTCCTTCTCTGTCCAGTCAGCAAAATAGCATTGCCTTTCCCCTCCTTCCTGTATTTTGCAATGCTTTTGCAAGTCAGCACATAGAAATCATCTGCATGTGTTTAGTTAAGCAGAGCAGTGCTGGACTGGCAGGCAGTTAGCGAAACCAGAGGGATGGAGAAAATCTTACATTCTCCAGTCATTCTCTTTACCTGCAGGGGTGCCATTGCTGAACCAAAGCATGTGAATATACTGCAGTTTGCAACAGAAAGGAGGCATCTCTCCAAGCCGTTACAGCAGAAGAAAGCCACGCCTCGTACCCTTATATGAATACACCAATATGTGCAAAAGGGGCAAAAAGTGGCTGGTTTAAACTGGTGATTAGTCTGCCCTTCCACAAAGACAGACCACAGCATTTCTCTCCTCTTTGTTCTATTTTATAAGAACATGTGAATGGTCATATTTGGCCAGACCTCAGCTCTCGTTCTCTAATATGAGCCAAAACACGGATTTTAGGGGGAAGTGTAAGAACAGGGCAAGGATCCTTCAATGTTCTCCCAGACTCTACTGAGAGAATTTGGTAGGGACGTTGGGACTTTTTTTTCCCACAGATCTTTCTCTGCTATGTGTTTTCTGTGTAGCAATCAAGCAGATCTGTCTGTAGTGTATTCGGATGGTATAGCTCCTATACCAGTGGGAGCACCTGTGACAACTCCCAGGTCTGAAGTAATGTTGGAATGATTCCAGAAGAGGGAAAGTGATCCCTGTGCTTTTGGCTAGCTGCTGGCTGGAAGCGTCAGAGTTGTATAACTTGTCAGAGTGCTACTTACATGCTGCTTGTAATCCATCAGAATGTGACTGGTCTTTCTCATCACCAAGGAACTTGCTTGTGCAGCTAGCACAACACTACATTTAGTCTCTGATTTGAGTTTGTTTTGTGGATCAGGACACAGGGATTGTTTTCATTGAATGATCAAACTGAAATTGCCTAAGCTGACCCAGTTATAATAAATTTGATTGTGTTTTCACTTAGTTTATTATATGCTATTATTCCTGGCAGACCGTGTCAGAAATTGTTTCATCAGTGAAAGCAGGGGACTGGGTATCTGATTGTTTTTTCAAACAATACTCTGGCTTTTCATATAGAGCTATTCAGACTGAAGATGATCTGCTACCAGATTTTCTGTCTTCTAACAAATCTGATTCTAACAACATAACAATCCACAAAGACAGTACTGCACAGTGGCTACAAAGAAGATTTGGAACTCAGAAGTGTGCTTGTCCTCTCTCCATTCCAAATCGTTTCTCTTTCTTGATTTTTACCATTAACTCTACAGAAAAGGAAATGTTTTTACATGATGCTTGGTACTAAGAGGCTCAAGCAAAGTCTTCAGATGCATTTACAGCACAACAGTGTATGTTTAAGCAGCTCTGACCTTGAGATTTTAGCATAATTTACTCTTGTGTTTCCGCTGTTTAATGTTGGCTGCTAAAGTTAAACTGAGTGGGTCAGGTTTGACTTTGTTATTATTATTCTTATTTCAAAAAAAATCATCTGTCAACTTAGCTCTTTGAAATAGTGACTGTGTGGAGTTAGGAGAGATCTTCACATTTAACATGTGTCTTACTAATGAAATAAGTGGTATTTCACTTCCTAGTAAATCTTTTCTATTTTTCTAAACAACTGTCCTTGAAAGCTGTGTTCAATATTTTGTGCTATTTGTTTCAGGTTAAAAAGCATGGTTTCCTATTATTGCTATTATTATTCTTGTTGTTACTACCACTATTATTATATAAATATTCTGGCATTACTTCCCCTGCTTTCATAGCCACTTTTTCTTCTTCTCTCCACATACATGCAAACTCATTTGTACAGTAAGGACAATTTTATCAGCTTACCTGCCTGTCACTGGAATGCTACTTGTATAATATCCACCTGAGATTAAATCTGTGTCTGACCAGAAATATGCACCCAATACAGAACAATGTCTTTAACTGTATAAATGTATCTCTGATCAACTCAATATTTTCCAACATAGATGCCTTGATATACAGTCTTCGTTGTTCACAGGTAAACTAAGAAGGCAATAAAGTACTAAGACAGAAGCAGAAACTGCTTTGTAATAGTTGATGGAGAGCTCCAGTGAGAGTGAAACAGCAATTGTCGTGATGGCTGTTCCATGACCCACTCTTTAGTTTTATGGAAGATGGTATTTTTATAGCGAGGCTATTCTAGCCAGCTGTCAGCTTACTATAACAATGGAAAGGTGATCTGTTGGCCATAACAGATGACTGATGAGGATTCAGTGGGCCCATTGTATACAATGAATACCTTAAAGTAGTTGGAGAAAGCCCTTTAAAATGTGGATGAATTCATCACTCATTAACATGTTGTCAGTATGCTTACTGACCTTTTGCAAACTGCTTTGCAGTCCCTGGGTGTACAAGACCCTTACAAGTTCCAGTAGCTTTTGTTGTGTTGTTATCATGAGCACGAGAACAAATGAAGCAGAATCTCAAGCACCAGATTCTGTGCCACTCTGAACCTGGGTAGACCAGTATGCGAGCTACACCCTTGTTGGCAGGTCTTTGTAATCTGAACAGCACAAGCAACTAACTACTCCTGCTTTGAAGCAGCATGAAACTTCAAAGAACATCAAAGCTATAAGGGGATCCAGTGCCAAGCATCATAATATTTACTTTCCCCCATCTTCACTTCTTGAATGGGTTCATGCATCAGTGCCATGAAAATAAAGCCAGTTATGTTTAAGATTCATGATTCGAAGTTCTTGTTGAAGAGAAGAATGCAACAAAGATTTGAATGTAACAATACAGCCTACCTCTATTGTCTCTGGGTGTATTGGCTTACTGTTCTTATCCTAGTTGACTTTGTTGGCATATAGATCAAAACTGAGTGTTCACTTTATTGAAACAGAAGTATATCATTCTTGCTGCAGAGTGTCAAAAACAATGAGACAAGAAGGCTAGTAAAGCAAGTATAACCTTGCATTGAAAAGTCTGATATGCAGTTGTTGGTGGAGAACCGAAGGAGGAAATGAAGAGAAAGATAAAAAGGGGTAGTCATGACACTGCAAAGAAAGAACTGTAAACCACTCACAGAGAGAAAGCAAAGGCACATTGACCTCAGCTTGGGTTTGCAACGTTAAAACTAAAGTCAGACTTGCTTTTGAGTATAATTCTGGCTTTTCATCTACAACAGGCTGGTAGCAAATCACTTATTCTCCATGAAATCAAGAGACGAAGTACGAGTAACAGCTAAGATTGACTGATCAGTATCAGACAAGCAGACTGCAGAAAACATGAGTTGCTTCAGAGCTGTTAATCAGCTCTGTTTATTTATACAGCAGGAAGAGATGCACCACAGGTGCATGTTTGTTTGTTTTGCCCTGAGTCATGCATACTTTGCTCTTCTTGGTCTTAAGCCTCTGCATAGATTAACGTGGCATACATAACACAGCTGAAGGCCTCCTGAGTGCTGCTCAGTGCCTTCATGAAAGTGATGACATTAAGCATATGTCTCTTTTGTAAAGTCTCCCTTAGACTGTGGTCATCTGGGAACAGAATGCTACTGCTATCACGTATAACAGAGATACACTGGATAAAAACATCCATCTGGGCATTTCCTTTATAAAAGCATCCACCTCCAGCTGTTTTCCCAGTCATATACCTGTCATTGACCAATTGCTTGATTGAGATAGTTCTTGGTTGGATACTTAATAAGGGAGCAGTATTTATTTCAGATGTCCAAAAAGGACATGTCCATGCCCCTAGGATGGCTGTTTCCTCGTTTTCTTTTTCTACCTATTTCTATCTGTTTCCACCTGTTTCTGCCATAGTCTTCAGCTGTACCAAATATTGTCATTACAAACTCTGTAAGAATATCTACAAGGTTTATCTTTAAAAATAGTGAATCTTGCTGTATCTTACGAAGCTCAAACATCTGGATTTGTAATTGGCAGCAGCACACCTTGCAACCTCTTTTACAAGTTGAAAATGCCAGTTATTACATCTTTTCATTTATGCCATCTTGGCTGTAGACAGAAATCTCTACTTCAGAATTAACTCTGACAAGCTTTTGTATGCTTCTTCTAGTTCCAAATATGCCCACTTGCCCACTGAGTCAACATGCTTTTGGAACAAATAAGCTTCTCTTTTGCACTTTTCAGAGGTGCAATCCAGCCTTTAAAGCGTTGTTTACTCTGAATCCCACTTTCTCTGCACTGCTTAATGGTAGAAGTGCTCAGAAAGAAAGCTCTTGCTTGCCAGCTATAAAATGGAAAGCAGGCAAAGCAGAAGGTCATTCTCAGCAGGCAGCCCTGTTCAAATGAACCAAGCAACACACACACATATATTTGTTGTAGCTGCATTTGCCAGTTTCTCATGCAAATGCATGTCTGCTAAAAAATTCCTCACAGTTGTTCCAATATTGTTTGCCAGTCCCAGGTCAGGACAGCATGAGTGCTTATTTAAACTGTGCATCCTCCCTCCTAAGTGCATGTCTGTGGGATTCTGCCAAGCCTACTGGTCAGTAGTCAGTCAAATGTTGCTGTATTTTTCTCTTGTCCCACCACATTAGAGTTGGGTGTGAAGTTGTTTTCATCATGTTACAGCCTTTGAGATTAAATTAAATTTAAATATTTGGCTGGAGCAAATATCTTTGAAGTACTTTGAAGTTTTAGAAGAAAGTCCTTCAGAGGGGACTTTCTTTACAGAGTAGGATGTGTTCAGGACCAGAGTTCAGTGTTCAGGACCAGAGAACAAAATGAAGGTGATAAGAGCATGGTAACAAAAGAAGGCTGTTATCTCTTGCCATAGCATACATACATCTGTCTCTAGATGAGAAGTAGGGATAGCTACTGTCTCCTTTTTGAAAAATAGAATTGAAAAGCACCAGAGCAATATATCTCTCTCCGTTTCTGTTTAGGTCACTGATCTGAGATATAACAGAACAAGTTCAGTCTCAGTTTGGAGAGTCAAAATATAGTCTTCTTCCTGCACTTCTCACAGGATCATAATGTTTCTTACTGCATTAAGAGTCTCCACTCACCTCCCAAAGAACTTTTTATGCAGAACAATATATGTAATGTCAAGGAGACAACAAAGGAAAGCTTTTTGAGACCATATTTGTAAAAAAGCATCCTAGACCTACTGTCATTTGTATGTTTAAGAAAGAGCAAATTCCAGAAGCTGGGAAGTTATACAACATGCCCTCTATAAGAGATATGCTTCTTCGACTACAGTGAGGAACAGCACTGAATGCTGGCAGTTTATCTTTTTCAGGGTATCTACCACCTGAATAAGATTTGCCTGGCAAAATTCATATGCACAACACCAGCCAGCATATGCGGCAACACTTCACAGCTCCATCAATTCTTGCCCTTGTGCAAATACAAACAGGTGCAGTTAAAAGCCCAAAGTATAGAAACTTGTACCTGGAGAACAGCTTGTAATCTGGAGCTGCAAGCTTCATAACAAGACACAAAGAGTGGAAATGTTGTGAATCTAAGCGATCCAAAGAATGATCAATGTCAGGTGGAAGAGTGCTGCTACTGAAGTAACATCCATCCCATCAACTTGTTGTCATGTTATTAAATACTATCCTGGGGAATTGTAAATCTCATTTAACCTCCTCCTTGTTCGCAGCACACTATTACAATAATTTTGTTAGATAAGAGAATCTCACAGAAGACAGTTTCATAGAATGTGTGCACAGAACATGTAAATTTGGATGTAGTACTGAATCCATTTTCAGTCAGCAACCATACCATGTTGCTTGAAACTTAGGCTAGAATTCACAGGTGTGTTTTTTTTTTTTTCCTTCTCATTGTGCTAGTTCATTTTCTAGTCACTGTCCTATTTGTCTAGACATTGTTATCAATTGTAAGGCACAAATCCAGACAACTTTCATGAGAAAAGAGTAAGCAGCTTTAGGATTTAGTATCTCTCTGTTTTGACTCATAACTACAGTTTGGATTTTGCTCTCTTTGCCTGTTTCACATTGCAGTCATTTTTTGCAGGAAAGTTTAGATGCGGAATAAAGTGACACCAGTAAGAATACTGTGTGTAATAAGTGCTGGATGAATGATGAGCTCTTTGATGGCCATGAGAGAAGTTTACTCACTGGTCTGTCTCACGGCATCTGAGTTGTGATGACCCTCTGCTCTGATACTGTGAGCATGTCTTGAGAGCAGAGGGACTTACAGCAGCTTCTCAGAACCCGAGAAGGAATGAGAGATGGGATCAGCCAAAGAAGACATGAAAGTGCTTTCTTGCTTTCCATGAAAGCTTCAAAGTATCTGTGTCGCAAGAAAAAAATTAAATTTCCAGAACCCATGCTTACCTCCCAAGGACTGGCATGGGCACATGTGTTAAAGTATGAGAAATGCTGACATACTGCAGTGACAAGAAGAAGCAGATGCCTGCTAGATTATCTCAAAGATTTTGTCAGTGATTTCTTAGAGAGCTTCTGGTCTTGTCTGAGTGAAAGGCAATGGGAGGTACCATTTTGGGCTTTTGCAGGTAGGCTTCTCTAGGGCACACAGTCAGAATGATGCTCTCCCTGTGTATGTTCTGCAGAACTTTTTCTACAGATTTCAGTGAGCCACAGTTTTGCTTTGGCTTTGAATTGAGTCTGTGTTTGGTTTGCTACAGTTGAGATCAGAAGCTGATGGTGGTCTGGGAAAAATCAAAATTCATTGAGAGTAAGCTGAGGGACACGTGAAGATATGCAGAACAAGGAGGCTGCTGAGAATAAACAATCCAGACCCAAAAATCACCAGAATGAAACAGCAGAGAACATTCTTTTGTACAGCACTAGCAAACTCTCAGTCTGCAGCTCATAACCCTGCATTATGCAGAGGCTCAGGTAATCCATATCAGAAAGTGAATTCCAAATTTACTCAGCTCTACTCTGTGGATGTACTTTTGACACATAAGATTAAATCATTAATTCCTGTTATTTTTCTTTATGCATTTAAAAGAAATGACAATGAAACACAGAAGTCACCTTTATAGGAAATGGGCTTCATGTGAAGATGAGTAACAACCTCAGAGATACTTCCCATTTGCAACAGAAATTGAGAGCATTGTTCTTTGTTGTATCCCTTACCCTTCCCTTTCCATTCAAATTCTCATTCAGATAGTTTTGTTCCAGTTCATCTAGAGCTCCAATGAGCTCTTTAGGAACCAGGCCTGTATCAGTCACCAGATTGTTAAAAGAAGCTCGTTTTTTTGTTTGTTTGGTTGGTTGTTTTTTTCTGTCTGTACTAGAATTTTTGGTCCATTCAGGAACTTGCATGTTAATAAGAGGACCTTCAGAAACTGGGCAAGTTCAGCTTTAAGTCTGTAACCATCTCAACAGCAACACCGAGGTTATTTTACAATGAGAATCCTAAAGATTTGTCACTTATGTTACTGTTTGTTATTGCCACTGAACATCTTATCTTGCATATATCCATTTTCTTTGTTTCCATTTTCTAAAGCTGGAAGAAAAGCTAACATGTTGCTTCATGGTTCCAGTAAGGGATACACTATGCGTATATGTCAGTGGCAAATTTTTCACCTGTAGAAATTGCTTTGATTACTTTAACCCCTATTCAGTAAGACATTTACGCATGTAATTCACTTTAGGTACGTAAGGAATCTTTTCTACATCAGCTGAATTACCCATGTATTCGAATAGATTTCATAATTACTCAGAGATTTCTCAGAAAATAAAGCAGTGTAACACAGTCATCTAAATACACCCAGCTGAGATAGAGGAGAGCTGTGAGACTCCAGAGGTGTGAGTCCTAGATTTAGGACTAGTCCATATTCTTCTTCAAGCCCTATTTTTTCACACCTTCTGTAGCTTGCTTACTTCCTTTTTAAATAATCTTTCTCTTCTTAGACACCGCTATGGTGTCTGAGTGTTTCGCAATGTTGTAAAGTGAGATCATAAAAAGATTTCTTTCTCTTTACATGAGGGTCCTCAGAAGCTCTCTGTTCCTGTATCTGTGCATGTGCTTAGAAGAGTGCTGTGCTGTGTGGACGTCTTGATCTCCCGTGGGAGAGAGACCCGAGTAGCTGCTGCAGCCCCCGGGAGCTTTCTGCTTCCTGCAGCTGCTCTGCCTGGCTCCATGCTGACCGTGACTTTGTCCTACTTGTTGCAGAAGCCTTAGTCAGAGAGAGGTCATCTCTCCGATAATCTGAAGATCAAAACTCCCATCTTATTTTGACCTGGAGCCAGGGAAGAGAGCAAACGCCAGAGCTGCTCTGTTCTTAGCCATCTGTGTTCGCTGAGCAGATGGCCTGTTGCACAGTAAACCAGCTGTGACTGTTTTAAGGGGCAGCTGCTCTGTACTTAGGCATAACAGTTGATGCTATTTAGACTTGGCTGTCAAAAGCACTGGATCAGTGTCGCTCAGCCTGACTCTGACAGGATGGGTGTGGCTTCTTACTAGTCACCAGGGGATGATGGAGGAGAGGAAAACAATACAACTGTTACCCTTCCAACAAAAGGGGAGAGCAGCTCAAAGGAGCGCCTTGCAGTACTTAGGGAAGGCGATGACTGAGCCATAGTAAAGTACCATGTGTTATGTGGCTTTGGCAAATCATGTTTTTCAATCTCTGATGGGTAAACTGAGCACAGTTGCAGCCCACTGCTTCACTGGAGTGGAGCAGGCAGGGTGCGTGGTGCTTGGATAGTGCATACTATATAACCCCGTAGGAAGTAAATGCTGAATGGTGAATTATTCAAAGTAATTCCTTATGCTGGATGCCTTAGAGTTCCCCAACACAACTGCTCTTTTTTTTTGCAGATGGAGATGTCAACTGAATTTTGAGAGATTTGAGCGGTAGAGTTATTGGCACAGGAACCACCAGTGATAGGAGGAAGCTGGTGCCAGCATATTACCTTGACCAATCCTGTCATAGTCTGCCACTATAACTTCATGTACTCTGCGTCACGAGCAGGATGAGGGGCATTTACAGAGCTAGGCCCTGAATGTGGGAAATGCCCCCACACCTGATGAAATAGCTACTGTGGTGTTTTAGAGTGCTTGTTTGTTGGCTAATATTTTTTAAAGTTGTCTTAAAAGATCTCAATATTTATAGAAAAAGAAAATAAACAGTACAGCAGTTACTGTTGTTGAGAATTTGTTGGGAGAGATATTTGCTTCTGAAAGAAAAGTGTCTGCTAGAAGATGTGGGTAGCTGGCAGTTCAACTTTGATGATGTGATGGCTGCTGTGAGGGGATTAAATGGAGGATTTCCTCTAGTCTCTGCGGCCTGCACTAAAACACGACCAGTCTCCACAACATAGGAGTGCGAAAGACTAAAGTCCTCACCTGGTCAGTGGGTTGTACCAGAGAAATGTGCTGCTTTAGCTCAGATGAGTAGCTGCTAAGATGATTTATACTGCTGTCCTCAGCAGAACTCCTAGTCCCAGTCTTGCCTGTTTTAATTTCCACTCTGTAGGTATGGCTTCCTGCAAAGAACTGTTAAAAGGAGAGCACAGGATGCACTATAGGACCTAGTATGCCCCAGGTCTTTTGTTTATGTTTAATGTCTTCAGAAATGGAAAGAAAGAAAAATAAAAACTTAACACAGACCAAAAAAAATAAAATACAAAGTTTAGATGAAGCCCTCTTCTAAGTGTGTGTTTTAAAGCTTTGGAGTCATAGACATTAAAATTGATCATCTCCAGAATACAGAAAAACAAAGGGGAAAAAAAAGAGGTTGCTTGATTTGTGTATCTATTCATTACAATCACTGTAGGAACAGATAGTGTAAGATAAGGTGAAAATACGTAGGTCATTCAAAATGTGTTCTTCCCTGGTTTGGAGGCTGGTATTCTTTTTCCTGCAGTTAGGAGATAGGGTGAAGACTGACACTGGAAGGGAGTGAACGTGACAGGTGATGAAAGAGAAAGAGAATGAAAATGACTATTGTAACAAAGCCTTTGAATTAACAGCAGATGAAAAGAAACCTGAAATAATTCAGGGCTGAAATATACATGCAATGTTTGTCTCTGGTAAGGCAAAAGATACAGTGCTAAGCAATTAAAGCTGAACATCAATTTTGCAGGCTGGACTACTCCTTCATTTTGGAGAAGTGTAATAATGGAAGACGCACAAACGCTATCTCAGATCAAGGCCACTACATAAGCGGTTTGACTTCTGTAATATTGAAAGCTTCATCTGCAACAAAGTGAATTCACTTCTCTTGATAAGTCCAGTCCACATCACAGACAATGCTTCTTGGAGAACTAGGGCCAGATTTGCCCTCAGTTGTCAAAGGCTAAGAAGTATTAATATTAGCTAAGAAGAGAGACAAAAACAATTGGCACAACATAGGTTAACTTCCTACACCTGTCTTAGCAACTTAATTGCGCCTATCTAGATATAATAAAAACAGCAAACTTTTATAAAAACAGGCATGCCAAGCAAGGCTCAAAATCCAATACCTTAGCTGCATATACAGTGTGCAGTTTTGGGTACCAAAGCATAAGAAGGACTATCAGAGAGTGTCCAAAGGAGGGCTACAAAGATGGTGAAGGGTCAAGAGGGGAAGACATATGAGGAGCAGCTGAGGTCCCTGGGTTTGTCATCCCAGAGCAGAGCAGGCTGAGGGGAGGCCTCATGGCGGCCTGCAGCTCCCTCACGAGGGGAGCGGAGGGGCAGGCGCTGAGCTCTGCTCTCTGGGGACAGCGACAGAACCCGAGGGAACGGCATGGAGCTGGGACAGGGGAGGGTCAGGCTGGGTGTTAGGGAAAGGTTCTACACCCAGAGGGTGGTCGGGCACTGGGACAGGCCCCCCAGGGCAGTGGTCATGGCACTGAGCCTGATGGAATTTAGGAAGCTTTTGTACAATGCTCTTAGACATCTGAGGTCTGATTTTTCGGTGGTCCTGTTCAGAGCCATGACTTGGACTTTATGATCCTCGTGGGTCCCTTCCAACTCAGGATATTCTATGATTCTATGATAAGCACAATTCTATTTGCTTTTTCTAGCACTGTGTCAGCAGGAAAATAGTAGCTCCATGGTAAGCACCTTGCAACACTGTACTGCCTTCCTGGTGCCCTGTAAGCAACATCAGCTGGTTTAAGTCCTGGCTGACCATGCCTTCTGCTTGTACCTCGTAATGTTGTTCACACCTGGGTGAACAAAGCATAACATGCTTCTATTCCAGTTTCAGAGCATACCAAATGCATTTGTCACATCTTTACACATTTGAGAATGATTAGGAAAAGTAAAAGGCAAAGCAGAATAAAAGTTCTGTAGCAGAATTTATCATGGTAATTTTGTCTCAGAAAATAACCAGTTCAGCAAAGTCAGAAACATTTAAGCAACATACTGGGAAAAAAACATGAGATGTTTGGGAGTTTAGATAATTTAAGCACCTTTCATTTAATTTTTTTGACAGATCAAATATTGTTTAATGTGATATACCATGTTGCAATGTGCAGTATTTCAGATGACAGAGTTTTCTATTCATGGAGCTGTATTTCTGCGTTTTGACTGCTTTTATGGCATAGAAATTTGAATGCTGAGCCTTTGGCTAGGACATCACAAACACAATCTATGTAGGTGCTAGCAGAAAACAAACAAACAAACAAACAAAAACACCTACCACATAAGCAGTTTGACTTCTGTGATATAGCAAGCATCTATCCCATTCCTAGCCCCAGTTCTGGCATTTTCTCTCCACTCCCTGTTTCTGTTTCCTGCCTGACATTCTCTCATGCTGGCAGAAATATTTTAAATAGATCAGAGATCTGCCTTGGATAAAAGTTAGGGAAAAAAATAGAGGTATGAAAGTCATATATTATACATACACATATTTCAAGAGATAATTAACCATTTGCATGGTGTGTTATAAACATCATGTAAAGGACAGTGTGGCTTCTTTTGCCTTGTTCTGTAAACAAACTCAGATTTCCTGAGGACATAAATCTGAGGCCATCTAAGCAATTGTTACGTATAAAGGAAAATTGTATGAAATAAAAGCTGAAAAGCGGTATCAATTCAGCATTTTGTGGTTAAAGTACTAATAGATTTCTCAATATTACTTGCTCTGTAGGACATGGTGTATGTCTTACAAATAGGGGAAAGTGGTAAACCTGTAATTTTTCATATAATTTACCCTTTGCATGTTTTTGTGTTGTGTAGTGTTTTGTGAGAGCTGTTAGTTATTATTGTTACTGGTTTCCCTAGTAACTTAAGGGCCACATGTAGGTCAAAGTACCATTATGGGGAGAGTTATACAAGTAGAGGACAAAATGATCATCAGTGCCCCAAAGACATTTGTAGGTGTCTGCCAAAACAGAGATTACGCCTCCTTTTACATAAACTTGCAGCAGTACTTTGGAGTTATTAATGCTGTGCAGATTCACACCATTTGAGGATATGCCTCCCATTTTGGTAGATATAGCAGGATGTTGTAGCCTCCAAAACATATAAAGGCAGCCTGTTCTCTTGCTAAGCTGTAGCTCCTCTGTTTGCAGCTCCTGCTGCCATCTGGAAGGCTTGCTGGGCAGCACCCTTTGCTAGGAAATGCAGCTTCCCAATGTGCTGCACTCAACAACGTCTCAGTGGTGCAGCTTTTCAGCTGCTGTTGCATGGGTTGTTGCTGCTCTCTCAGGCAAGTAGCAATGTTCAGCTATGGAACGGTAAAGTGCAATGGCTGCATGTGCATGGGTGGAAGGGATTGAACTGCTTGTGCCTGGGACACGACGATTCTTTTTTCTGCCTACTGGGAGCAGACTCTCTTCAGACAGTCACATTTTCATTTCAGCCTTTAATACCTGGACACTTTATGCTTGTAAGTCAAGTCTTTCACATGTGACCATGAGCTCTGCAGTGATGCCAAGCCAAGTCCTGCCTGACCTTGGCATGTATTAGGTTCTGCCTGTACTGTACTTATGGGCTGACCTTTAGGTGGCCCTCAAACTCTTGACTTGTTCATAGTCCCCACCACAGAGTCCTTCACTTGACTTGTAGTTGCTGCTCAGCCCTTCCACAGGCTTTGCTCTACAATATGTGACTTTAACCCTCACCTCTTCCCCTCACTCCTTTGCACATCATTTTAGGAACTTGCTGCTGTGAACTGGAGTCAAAAAGTCTTCCTTTCATTTAGAGATAAGCCCAGTAGAAAGCACGGTGGTATCTAGAGGAGCACCGCTCAAGGAGCCCAGCACAGAAAGTTGTATGGTGGGAGTTAGGTGAGTGAAAAAAGGGGACAGACAGCTTGTATGGCTCAGGAAAGGGGAAGGAAACCTGCACTTGTACTCTTGTGCCAAAGGGGCAATTTGAGAGCCTGACAACCCTTTTTTCTTGGTGCTGTTTTTGAAACAAACTGTCCTTTCAGGGTGGAGGAAGAATCTCTGTTCAAAATTAGTCCTGGACCTTTTAGCTTTTGCCTGATTATGAATGAAAATACAAGAGCAGCTTGTGGCTTTGGGTCAGTAGGTATTATGACATATTTTTTTTTTTAGTCTCCCAAAATTCAATTTAAAGAAGTAAAATCCTTTAATACCACAAGCCTTGAATTAACAACCTTATAGAAAATCACTTCTCGAAGAGCGTTTTAATTATGTTTTTCTCCACTATTTGAAAAGAGGTTATTTTTTTGCAGATAGAAGGTCTCATATCTGGTGGACTACTGTGCTGGAGGATCATGTGCTTCTAGTTTAACTTCGTTAGTGTAGCAAGTTACTTAATAAAAGCAGTTTAGACATAGGACTTTTGGTAATGCCAGAAGTTATTGCCGGACGGGAAGAGGGTGGTATTGTGTCAGCTTGCAAGTTCACGTACCCAATTGCCTCATAGGCACTGGGGGGAGTGGTCCCTGGAATAGATCGTAGATCATATAATCATAGAATTATCTAGGTTGGAAAAAACCTGCAATACCATCAAGACCAACCTTCAACCTGACATATCAAGTCCCATCACTAAACCATGTCCCTTAGTGCCACAACCATACGTCTCTTAAATAAATACCTGTACTAATGGGGACTCCAGTTCCCTGGGCAACGTGTTCCCATGCTTGACCACCCTTTCCATGATAAACTTTATCCTAATATCCAATTTAAACCTTCTGTGATGCAACTTGAGACCATTTCTTCGCATCCTATCACTTGTCACCTGAGAAAAGAGACCAACACCGTCCTCGTTGCAACCTCCTTTCAGGTAGTTGTAGAGTTGTAAAGATGTATTACTCAACAGATGGGCAATAGCTTGTATAAACTCAAAGCCAGTAGAGTAAAGCACAGTTTAGTAAAGAACAACCAATACTGTTCCATCAGTAACACCTCAAGCCATAGATCTTCCCATACCAGGAAGATAATATGAAATGCCACCTGAATTATTGTTAAGTCCTAATAAACCAGTTGGCAACAGAAGAAGCAAAATAAAAATCTTTTGACACTTGAACCATTCTTTTGTTTCAGGTAATAAGCTGTACGGAAGCAGGCCTTACTAGCCATGAATGCTGGTCAAGGACACAGCAGTGTCTTGGATGAGCGAGACAGAGGTGTGTTGAGGCCACGTGGCTGTAGATTCTGAGTTTGCAGGCACACCCAATTACATCTGCGGGAAAAAAGTTCCCTTCTGTGTTGATGCTGCTCTGCCATTTCAGGCAGCTCCACAAAGCAATTTATATCTGCTGTAAATGTATATATGCGCTGATAATTTCTTTTAAGTCAGAGTTCATTTATAGAGGGCTGAACCTCTCTCACTTTGTGTTCTCTCTTCTTGCTATAGAGAGAACCTGCTTCTGTCTGACCCGAATCCACAGAATAGACTAGTTGAGTGTTTATTCCATGACAATTCCTATGAGGTGTAGAAGGGAGGAGAAAACTGGACTGCTTTCACCTTTTCTCTTTTTTGTGATTAACTTTGTGTTTATGCTTTCCTAAAAATGACCACTGTCTACAATTTAGCTTTGTGTTTGGTGTTAACCCTATGGAAAAATTCTGTGTTCTTGTGGGCTGAGGGAAGGACAACAAACAGCATGTAAAAGCAGAGGGATTCAGGAGGAAAGTTAAAATGTTGTCACTTCTTTAAGGTGACTCAAGAGCTCCAGAGTCTTTACAACCTCACTTGGGCAACTCCTCTTGTTAATGGTCAGTGATGAGAATGGATATAGAGGTCATATCCACAAGAGTTGCCAGGCGTTTACCTCCTTTTTCAGAACCAAACTCCTATTGATGACAGCTTTTAATCTGAAATCATAGCAACTCTGTGCAGATTTATTATTCCTGTTGATGTATGTTTTTTGGGGGTAGATATTGTTAAGAGTCCTTGCTATAATTACTATTTCATGAATGTAAGCACCAAACATAAGCTATACTAAAAATGTAGTTTTATCTCTTCCTGCCTTTATACTCCTAAAAGTCACTGATGACTCTTGTTTACCACAATTGAGAAAAGAAAGCAGTAGTTAAAGCACATTATCTATATTGCTGTCATGAGTTCATGTAGCTTTAGTGTGAAGTTCCTCAGTGAACTTTGCTTTTCCCTTTTTATTCTTAAAGTAAACATATGTTTTTTGTATCTCTCAAGAGGTAAGTTTCATGTATATCTCAAGCCCCTATTTTTTTTCTGTATATTTTTGGTGTTGGAGAGATGGAGTTTATAAGAGATGACACAAGTTTGTCATATATAGTAACATTCTAATATTTTTAAAAAAACATTTTCTCTAAACATTTCTATTTCAGTTCAATACTGGCTTCCTCAAAAATAAACAGTTATTAAAGATACTAAACAGTACCGTCCAAGACAGACCCCTAAGGGACACCACTCGTCACCAGCCTCCACCTGGACACAGAGCCATTGGCCACCACTATCTGGGTGTGACCTTCAAGGCAATTCCTTATCCACTGAATGGTCCTCCCTTCAAATCCATATCTCTCCAATTTGGAGATCAGGATGTCATGTGGGACCATGTCAAAAGCCTTACAGAAGCCCAGGTAGATGACATAGAAGACAGAAGTCTTCCCTTGTCAACTGATGCAGTCACTCCATCATAGAAGGCCACCAGATTCTTTAGGCACAATTTGCCCTTAGTTTTTTGCTCACATAAAAGTAAATGTGTTCATTTTCTTCATTTGCTAAGCAGAGAAAGTGTGAATAGGTTTTGTAGGACTGAAGATTGTATTACAATAGCATCATATAGGTATGAGACAGCAGAGCTAAAACATGGTGTGTGTCCATGGGATACCGGACTTTTGAGTTTTTCTGCCATCTTACTGTTCTGCTAGTAAATCTCAGCAAATGCATATTGGCATTACTTTGTCAGCTTTGATGGTGTTATGCTGATTTACATCATCAAAAGATCTACCTAACAGCCTCATTAAAAATCAATGCAATGTGAATCATGTTTATCACACTTCTATTTAACCCTTGTGCCTTATCTGCTCTGACATGGGATATTGCACATGCTTTGAGAGGCAAATCTAACTTCCTTCTAATCTGTTACAATCTTTACTTAGTTTGATTTAGGAATGGATCAAACTCAGCCGTGATTAAGATAGACACTCAATCAAACTTGTGTCTTAGTTTTGAAGCATGTGAGTAATCCTGTTGAAGCGAGAGTTTAGCATGTACTTAAGTACTTGCCTAGACAGGGGATGTAATTAAAGATCTAGAGTGATATCATAGAATGACTTGTAACTCAGTGACTGTTATCAGAATTGCATCAGATTGTAAATTCAGCCTCACTTAGAATAAAATTATGTACTACTTTTGCTCTGGGATAGTTTTTCTTTTAAACCTGAACAAGGTCCTTCTACTCTTTCCTTCCATTCTGCAGACAAAAGGAGAGCTGTTTAACATAGTCCTTGTTCTGTCTCAATATAGTTGCACAAGCAGACTGCCTAGCATCCTTCTAGCATCATGTAAACTTTCTGTCAGAACTGTTTGTCTTTGCAATGACTTTTCCACCTTTGTCTTGTGACATAGTAATGGTTATCTGATGAGTAATGATTATTTGCTTAAACAGTAGGAATGTGGCAAAAGGAGTTTAAAATATGCCATGAGAACCTTGAATTGCCACTTGATCTAAATGAATGCTGAATGTAAACAGTAAAACTTAACATCCAGCGTTCACCCTATTTTGGAACAGCAGAGACACCTCATTAAAAAAATTTCTGACATGTCAGTGAGCAATGAATTACCATGCAGTGCAATACTGTACAGACATAACAAGCAACTCCTTGCTGGTGTATAATGTGCAGCATGTGGAAGATGATGCATAGAGTGAGACAAGCAACAGCTCCTTAGGGAATAAGATACTTCAGGCCTAATCCTGAGGTGGTGTGAGAGGCATATATCTCCACTGAATGAAATGGAGCACAACAGATTTACAGCAGTCGAGGTGCCAGCTCTTTCTCATTAGTGACCTGAGATTATGTTCTCTCCATTATAACTGTTTCCTCTGCAGCTTAATAAAATTACTCTGGCTGCTGTGTTAAGGTTTCTCCATTGTTAGCTGTCTGTTGCTGAGGCTCATCTTTCTGCTTAGACTGGTACACTACCCTTCTGTTCCCCGGTCCTCCATGGTGAAACTTGACAAACTATTCTCTCCTGTGTTTGGGAGCGTATCTTGACAGTGTTTTCCAGCTGATCGTCCTCAACAACTTGTAAGGGGATCCAAGAGAAGCACTACCTGGTTAGAAGGTTTAAATTTACCATACAGGTATCCATATTTCCACTGGAAAAATAGAAAGTCTGCAAATTGAAGAAGGTTTAATGTCAGAGTCCTGTTGGTTAACTTTTGCAACTCGGTGGAGGAGACAGCAGTGCGTGGTGGGAGGGCAGGAAACAACAATCATAATTTGAAACAGGAGAGGTCCAGAACGATATAAGGAGAAACTGTACTGCCATGAGGACAGCCAACAGTGGAGCACATTGCTCAGAGAGGTTGTGCCATCTCTGTCCTTGGAGGTTTTCAGAATGTGACTGGACCTAGCCCTGAGGACCTTGATCTGGTCTCATGGCTGTCCCTGCTTTGAGCAGGAAGTTGGACTAGAGGCTTGCCACAGTCCCTTCCAAGCTGAATTATCTAATGATCCTGTGCTCTTCGTGCATGAATTGCATGAGAAGTCTTTCTGGGCCATTCAGAGCTGGCTGTAATGTGTCCTGAGACTTTAATGGAACTTTTTTGGTTGCCAGACTGTTTGACCAGAATTCATGAGCAAACCTATAGATCATAAAATCATAAATATATACATACATATGTACATACATATATACACACATATTACATATATGTAATATATATCTGTATGCCTTCAGCTGCTTGGTGTATTGGTTGTTGTAACATCCCCAGTAGATCTAGCTGAACCATTTCTTGCTGTAATTGTACTGATGATATATTGTGTAATTGCTACAGGCATTGTAGTTGAATCCGAGTTACTCTGTTAGTGCCTGTTGTCTCTTACTGTGCCCAGTTTACATATTTGACCAGAAAAAGATACAGATGGTCGTTCTTGTAGATTGTATTTGAATAATCACAATCAAAAATCACAAAGTGAAGTCACTGATTTAACATGTCCCAACACCTCCTGGAAGTTATAGTAACTAGGTGCAAACAAGCAGTCACTAAGTTAATAGTTACAATTTTCAGTGGATGTTGTTTCTTTAACAGGACTCATTGCTTGTGCTTGCATTTACAGTTATTGCTTAGCCAATGTGTTTACTACCAATGCATGTTTGCAAAATCATAATTAAATGCAGAACATATGCTATTGTTATTTAAATAGCCTCTCCGGCAGGGCACTTATCAGTGGATGTTTTTGTCCCAGTCCTGGGGTTATTCTAGTGCAATGGAAGCCACCCAGATCAACAACTGTTTGCAAAATCGTGTCTCTGAGAAGTGCCAGCCCACAAGGGAATTTTTGAACCTGTCTGTATAGTCCATGACAAGTAAGTAGCAGCAGGCAGAAGGGTTACTAGAGTTCACCAAAGGGCTGCATAAAGCTTGGATTACTCAATTCTCATAGAGTTTTTGCTGCCAATGAGCAAGAGAACATTGCAGGATAAATAGCTGTTATCTGTACTGAGAGGATGCCTTCCAAGTGAGATGGAAGGTGTTCTGCCTTTCTGGATTATCTGGTTGTTCATCCTGTCACGTGAAACAGCCAGTCTCTGGTTGTTATTAAACATAGGCTGTCAATGTAGGGGCCATAGGGGATGGCTTCATAAAATCACAAGTACCATTTCTATGGCTGTATAGGAGAATGCAGAGGTCTTGTCCAAAATATTTATTTTAATCTGGATTCCCTGATACGAGTTGTTTTGGAAGAAAGTGAAGGTTTCTCATTCAAAACAAATCCAATTTGCAAGGCTGATCTCAACATTGTTGCTCTCCCTACTCTGAAACTTTGCTTTTTATTTTATGGTAATAGTAGTAAGAGAGGTTAAGATTCTGACATGGTTTCTTTCCTCTTCTTGAGAGTACCGTAAATACAGTGTATGATTGTTGTTCCTGAGGATAAACAACACTAAATCCAACCTGATGGGCAGTAACAGTTGAACTAAGTTGTTATCAAATATTTGACCTTTGGCTCAGAGGCAATGGGCACACACTGAAACCCAGGAGGTTCCATCTGAACATCAGGAAGCAATTCTTTATTGTGCAGGTGGCACAGCTGCCCAGACCAGTGGTGGAGCTTCCCTCCTTGGAGATCTTCAGCACCCATCTGGACATGGTCCTGGGCAACCTGCACTAGGTGGCCGTGCTTCAGCAGTCTAACATGACTTTCTGTGAGATGTTCAGTTACTGCATACTTGGATAGCTCCCTCGGGATGTGGTTCTTCACGGTTTCATTACTAATTTTTATGGGGGTGCAAGTATGGCAGAGAAGATAAGGATGAAATTATGGCAACCACAAAATATTCAATATGACTCAGCAACCTGTCTTTTTCTGTAGTTATTTTATCAGTTTGTTGTTTTAGAGCATATCTGTTTTGGTCTTTACTTTCTTTCTCCATATTTCCCTGTTACATGCCTACCTTGCTACTTTTTTGTAAGCCTTTCTTTGGGAAGAGCTCAGGAGAGAATAGGAATCTAGAATTTATCTTGAATTTAACTTTTCTGTAGGATGAAAAATACACATCCCACAGGCCAGGTTTTGATCTGAGATAACTCATTGCAGCATGACTTTCTTCAGTGAACTATTCTTACTGACTTAGTCTGAGTCTGGCGCAAAACTTATTTGCCCCTTTTCTCTAATTTACCACCTCAGCAATCGAAGCTCAGCAGATTTTACTACTTCCTGTTTTACCCAGCCACATGTTGTTTCACAGACCACACAATGCAACCCAACAAACTCTCTTGCTTTACATCAAGGGAAGGAGAATACTTCCTTATCCCTCCACTTCCCCTTCCTAATGTCTTTCAAATGTAACCCCCTACTACAAGACTTATACAACTCTTCCTTGCTACATACTACATTACAGCTAAGAAAAAGCCCTCTGCCTAATTACTACCTATTACTCCTGTATAATGTTTATATTGCTCTATTGACTTTAAAAATCTGATTTATCTCAAGAGTGACTTAGGCCAGTTTCACCAGCAATTCTGTCATATATTCTGTTGTGCTTTCTTGTTTGACCCTGCTTTGAGCAGGAAGTTGGACTTAAGAGCTCCTGAGGTCCCTTCCAACCTGAATTATTCCATTACTCTGCGATTAAGTGATACAGGGTGAAAAATGTCATTACACTTCAACAGATAGTCTTCCTTTTGAGCTCACCCTGCTGCTGCATAGTGGAATATAATAACTAACATAAGAAGAGAGATGGCAAGCATGGAATTCAGTTTGCAATTCAGTACTGAATAATAGTGCTGCATAGTTTTGTTTATTTGTTTGTTTGTTTTTAAGTGAAGTATTAATCTGTGTTTTCAATGATATTATTTCTATTATGGAAAAACATTTCTATCTGAAGTAGTGCTTCCTGGCAGCTCCAGCTCTGTTACCACTTGAGATTAGCAGGTTGACAGGCTCATATTGCCTTTGAAGTTTTGCATTTGCCCAGGGAGAATATGTCTTTTTTCCCCACCCTTTGCCAATGGTGCAATCACAGAGAGCTGAAGTGTATTTTATCTCATGGCATAGCTAGTTGTTATTTTTAGACACTAAATAATTTCTTTGCATTTATTTTCCTCCTTAATTATAGACATTAATGGCAAGACTAGCATTTTTAAAAAGACGGAGTAAGATCCTACAAGTGTGGTGGTGAGGCATCTGTATGAAGTCTCTAATGTCCTCTGCGAGTGGATTTGGAGCCTTGACTCATGTCGCCTACCGAAGAAAAAGGAAACTTGGGACCGATTTTATCCATACGATTAACTATCAAATCAAGAAAACATTTCCTTAAAGCTATACTGCTTTAGATTAAAGATTAAAGTAATACAATGTAAGACTAAAGTAATACAACTACCAAATCAAACTCATGTCTGCAGGTTAACACGGGTGCTGGCTTGGAATAAAAATTCTATGCTGAGTTAAGCTATTCTGTGAGCACAACATATCATGTCTAAATCCCAGGAAATAATCCAAAGAGGAGTCCAGTGACTTTAAAACCTTACTACAGGATTTTACCAAAGACTTTCAATTTAGGGGGTCAAATGAGGAAAACAAAGTAAATTTTCTGTCTGAACTGATCAGAGTGGGTGGAAAGCCTCCTTGTAAGCTGTCTGGTCTCATACAGTGGTTAACATTTCCTTCATAGTTCACTCTGTAGTTCATGCCATCACTGATGCTCTGGCAAAAGGAAGTTGGACAGCTCTTGGCTGGCTGTTTATAGCTGAATGGTGTTCATTTTTTCAGGTTGCTCAAACAGCAAATAGAACACATGCTTTATCAAGTATAACACTGCTTAGGACTGCAGAGTTGTAGAGCTTCTTCTCTTTGTAAATTTTCTAGAGTACTTCTATGTGCATAGGACGAGTTATAATTTTATACCTTTCATACCGCCTTTGAGAAATGAAAAACCTAAAGAGGTTTTGGAGGAATCATAGAATGTCTCAAGTCAGAAGGAACCCTCAAGGATCATCAAGTCCAACTGCTGGCTCCACACAGGACCACACAAAAATTAGACCACGTGTCTGAGAGCATTGTTGAAATGCTTCTTGAACTCTGGCAGGCTCAGTGCCATGATGACTTCCCTGGGAAAACTGCTTTAGTGCCTGACCACCTCCCAGTGAAGAGCTATTTCCTGATTTTTCAGAGTAATTTCCTCCTTCTTCAAAGAAAATCATGCTCAAAATCCTCTGTGGCAGCACTTTGGTCCAGTTGTCACGAGGTGTTTTCAGTTGGGCAGTGTCAACATCACTGTGCAGAAGAAACCTACACTCCCTGCTCAGTCTGAATATAAAAAGTACAGAAGTCTGCTTTCTGACAAAGCTCTCTCCCTCTCCTCCAGCTTCCTCTTGACTGCATCCTGCTTGACATGTTACTGGCTTGTGGAAAGCTCACCCACAAACTGGCAAAAGTAAGAGACTGAAAAGATCCAACTGCTTGGCACTAAACTTTCAGAATGCAAAAGTAGTGTGAACATCTCATAGGCAGAAAACATAATTCTCTTACAGAAGAGGACCTAGTTCTGCACTCAGGGTAGCTGGGAGTTTGCAAGCTCTCTGTAGGCTTTCTTCAGGTATGAGAAGAGGCAATCAAATTTGTTTGCTTAAGTTGCAGTTTCCTATTTCTGAGGTAGTCAGTCTGAGGGTGTGGAAATGCTAGTCATTCAAGTCCTTACCCTTGAATCTTAATGTGATCTTCACTGCCTCTTTCTTGCATACCTGCTCCATAACCCTCAGTGATGCTTCAGACCTCCAGTGCAGTAGGCTGGCCCATCACTTGCTGTTTTTAACTTGGCAGAATTAGCATCTGCACACAAAATAAATTCACATCCTCTTCTCCCCCCTCTGTGGATGTTTAAATACTAAATAAGTCTGTTTTTTCTGAGAATGCAGTGTGAACATCATATGGGCAGATGGCACTATTCTTCTTGCCAGCTAGACCAAAAGATGTAATCTTCTTGGATTTCTGTAAAGCTTTTGATACGGTCTCTTATAGTATCCTTCTGGACAAAATGTCCAGCATACAGCTAGACAAATACATGGTATGATGAGTGAACAATGAGAGCTGATAGGTCAGGATCACAGGGTAATAGTAAATGGGGTTACATCAGGCTGGCAGTCGGTCATTCATTAGTGGGGTTCCCCAAGGCTCCAAGATTCTCTTTAACACTTTGGTAAATGATCTGGATGCAGGACTTGAATACATACCGAGTAAGCTTGCTGGTGATACTAAATTAGGAGGAGCTGTTGATTCCATTGTCAGTAGAGAGATCTTGATAGAACAGAGTGCTGTGAATCACCGACCTTATGAAATTTAACAAGATCAAGTGCCAGATTCTGCACATGGGAAGGGGCAACTTTGGCTATAAGTACAGACTGGGGGATAAGAGGCTGGAGAGCAGTCCTGTAGAAAGGGAACTGGGGATTATAGTCAACAACAAGTTTAATATGAGCCAGCAGTGTGCCCTGGCAGCCAAAAGGGCCAACAGTACCCTGGGGTGTATCAGGCTCGGCACTGCTAGGTGGTCAAGGGAAGGAATTGTCCTGCTCTACTCTGCCTGGTGCAGCCTCACCTTGAGCACTGCGTGCAGGTTTGGGTGCCACAATGTAAGAAAGATATAAAACTATCAGAGTGTCTAAAGGAGGGCTACAAAGTTAACACAGGGTCTAGAAAGGAAGGCATATGAGGAGCGGCTGAAGTTCCTTGGTTTGTTCAGCCCAGAGCAGAGCAGGCTGAGGGGAGGCCTCATGGCGGCCTGCAGCTCCCTCACGAGGGGAGCAGAGGGGCAGGCGCTGAGCTCTGCTCTCTGGGGACAGCGACAGGACCTGAGGCACGGCATGGAGCTGGGACAGGGGAGGGTCAGGCTGGGTGTTAGGGAAAGGTTCTGCACCCAGAGGGTGGTCGGGCACTGGGACAGGCTCCCCAGGGAAGTGGTGAAAGCAACACGCCTGCCAGAGTTCAAGAACCATTTGGACATCACTCTCAGACATATGGTCTGATTTTTGGGTGGTCCTGTGTGGAGCCAGGAGTTGGACGTGGTGATCGTTGAGGGTCCCTTCCAACTCAGGATATGCCATGATTCTATGATGCTGTATTCTGAATTTATGTCAAGGAACTTAGAGCAAAAGTAAATCAGCCTATCTTCAGACTTTCATCCCAGTAGAAATAAAATACTTAAAATGCTTCTCTTAATTACATTTGAAGATAATTAATTGCTCCGTGACATGCACTAATTGAGTACAGTGAGTTAAAGTTGGGTCCTCTGTCCCATGACTCTCTTCTCCTCGCCGCACGAACCCAGCTTCTCCTCATTCCCATTCGGGTCCAACACACCTCCTTGCAACAAACAGCACGTTGCCCTGAGCCGCGTGCATGGTGGTCTTCTGGTCAGTGCCAGTCAGTCCACTGACTACAGCTCAAAGAAATGTAGGGGTTGGGTTCTGCCTGCCTTTTCTGTTGGGAATTATGGAAGTCTACCTGTCTCCTCTGCCACGTCTCTACTTTTTACATTTATAGTATAAGTAACTTTCATGTTTGGTTGCAAAGCTATTCAGTGGATTAAAAAATCTACATTAACTTGGGACTGCCCGAAAAGGAGATGGGTAGCCAGTGTTTTTGTGTTACCTGGATTTTCTTAAGGAATCAAGCTCACAATATGGGAAATAAGTTTAAGGCCTGCATTATCCTACACATTTTTTTTTTGTCTCACAATATGTTGCAGAGCTGTAGCATAGCAAAAACATCACAGAAATAGCTGGACTAAAATGTTTAGCATGTGTTGGCTTGCAAATCCCAAGTAACTACTTTTTCTCATGAATTGTCTCATAATAGTCAGAAAACTGGGTTGTACAATAGTACAATATCTGCAGCAATCTAGGCAGGAATTGGTTTCAGGCAGAAACGCTTCAGTGGGAGAATATCCTCCAGAAGGGCTGTGAGCTGGTGGTACAGTATCCCTCTTGGCACTGTCACCTCTTGAACCATTGTAAAGATGTGAGCAAGTAAGGTCTTTCATTCCTGCCTCAGACGATCAGCATGGAGAAAGGGAATGCAATGCTGGGGAAAGGCCAGCCCAAAGGATTTTGTTTTAGTCTGTGCAGAGAAATAAAACTTCCTTGGGCAGTTCTGCCAAGGTAGCCTGTGGAGTTTGGGTTTCTTTTCAGACACAGAAGGTTTGAAAAATATTTTCTGTTTGTGTTTGAATCTGCATTTATATATTTTCAGTATTGCATTGGAAAGAGAGATTTTGTTTATAAATCTCACTACACATTGACTTATCAGGCTGAGAATTCAGAGATGCTCTTTCTGTATTTTTCTCCAATTTGAAATTCAAATATGGAAAAGCTGATCAAAAATAGAACAGACACCTCCTGAACACCCTTGCCAAATGCAGAATGAAATTTAGATCATAATAAAGTAGAGAGTGAAAGATAGTGTGAGGTTTTGCATTTGTTTGATATTATAGTGCTAATAAAACAGAGAATCCACAGCAAAGACTAAATGCTGACTATCTTGATGGAGAAATTACACTCAGGATCATGACAGATCTAGATTTTTTTTATTTTTTTTTTTAATTTTGGGAGTAATTGACAAGCAGCACAGTCCTGGCATGAGCCTAAATGTCAACATAACCCTAGATGTGAATGTGAATAGCAAGTCTGGACATTACTGTCACATTAACTATCTTACAAAAAGTTCATCAGAGACTCTGAAGTCACATTGTGTTGTTTTGACAAAATTTTATCTTAGCTTTTCTATTTCCAAGACTCCATGCAAAGGGCACAACACAGCCATTGTTATGTTCGTGTACATCTCAAACACTTGAAAAAAAATGTCTGTAGATGCACTCAAGAAACAGAAGTTTGAAAAGTGCTGAAGTCCAGGAACATTCTAATGACTTTTTCTCCTAAGATGCTTAAGTCCTATTAAAGGTTTTATTCTTGTGAATAGAATGGTGAACAAGGGTGGGATAACAGGTTGTGCCTGTACACATTGAACTGAGGTGGTTTTCTGAATTAAGAAAAAAATGGATATAAAAGTGTGAGCAAGTGATGCTTATAGAAATACAAGTATAATTTTCATTTCTGCATCTTGAATCAAAAGAACTAGTTCCAGAAGCAGAGAATTCATGAATCCTTGTTTCTCTGGATGCATCTTATGGTTGTTTGATTTTTTAATGGTTTGCTTTGAGAACTTACTCCTAATTAAACAGTAAACTCCTTATTAAACCTGTAAAATAATTGTAGAGGGGATTTTTCTGGTTAGTGAAGTATGACTGACTGGAGCTTTCCAGTGGTTGGAGAACTGGTAGTGTCTTTGTCCCATTTGTGTCCTTTGCATCTAATCAGAGTTTAGTGAAAGCTGCAGCCTTTCCTTAGTGAGCGGACTAATAGTCAGTGACTCTGCCATCCATACAACTATTTTCATAAAACTTGAAGCAATTCCATAACTTTATGATTGCTGTCTCTGTCTGATTTGACTGTTATTGTCCTATGGTTTCAGAAATTATTAGGGAAATCATAGAAATTTGCAGCCTGTGACTGCTGAAAATCTTTCTCATAAAACACTACCAGGATACGAAGACCAACAGCTGGGCAAGCAGGGGTTTCTGCTCTAAAGTGACATGCTTTGCATTTGGACACTCTTCCAGCATCATCCCAGGACTTCAATGTCTTGCTGTGGCACTACATTCATGCCTTGATCTGCCCTGAGAAACTCAGCAGTGTGCCCTGGACTTGAGTGCTGTTAAAGCTCACCTGTCCTTTCCCCGTCACCTTGCTCACCTTGTCTGTCTGCACTCACTTTGGTCTCAAATTTGCTGCTGCTTCTGGAAGGAAAATTCTTGGGTATCCTTGGGATGTGCAAGTAGGTAAGATGCCTCCAAGGAGAACAGACACATCAAATCTGCCTGCAGGCAGCCTCCTTACAAAGTAGACACTATGTCCATGCAGCAGGTACACTGTCAAAGCTATCAAGCAAGAGTGTAAGGAACAGGGAGGACATCTCCAAAGTGTTTGGTTATAATGAAATTCCAGATAATTTTTAAGTGAAAGGCACCTCTTTAGTCCAAATGTGAATGAGTATTTACACCCCCGAAGTGTGATTACATCCTTGATTCATTTCCTAGTTCAGGTGGAATAGGTAATACAGCTAGGGGAAGGTGTATGTTGACAGAAGATCTGGTACAGTTATATGTCAGGAACACTCTCGTGCTCATCCCAGAATCTACCTTCTCTTCCCAGCGGTGTTTATACTACCCTTCGTGGCTGTCACCTGCTCTTCATAAACACGGATAATAGTAGGTATAGCACATATGTCGCTAAGATTCCTATACAGAGCAATTAAAGCTTTGAAGATATAAATGTTTAGCACTGTTGACAGTACAGCTGGAGACAGGAAATGCCAGAAATTACATAAGCTCTCCAGGTATGAATAAACTTCAAGTAAGCATCTGCTTCTCTTCTTGGTTAATTATTTGGCAGTGACTTGAATACTAAGGCTTTGATTCTGCATGGGAATCAGTGGGGTTTGCCTGATTTGGAGCAACATTATATCATAATCTGAACTTCTAGAATTGTAGGTTCTTCTCTCTTCGGTACTGTCCTTCCAAAGAGAAAAACTCTTCAGAAATTACATTTGTTTCTTCCTTATTGTGTCTTCTAAGGTAAAATAAATAACTTTTAATAAATAGATAAAGTAAAATAAATACTTTCTGTAAAGGGAGAACCTCAAAAGGCAGCAGCAAAATTAACATTTTGCTGTGGTCCTCACTGCAAGGGAAAAGATACGTTGATGTTTACCTGCTGATGGAGCATTGGAAGTTCTGGCTGAATAAGAGGGGGCACTTCTTTATTGTGAATGTGGCAGAGCACTGGGACAGGTTGCCCACAGAGGCTGTGGAGTCTTCTTCTCTGGGGATGTTCAAAACCCACCTGGATGCCATCCTGTGCAGTGTGCTGTAGGTGATCCTGCTTGGCAGTGGGGTTGGACTAGGTGATCTTCAGAGGTCCCTTCCAAACTCGGCCATTTTGTGATTCCGTGATTGTCATAAACAGAGACATTGAAAATAAATGTGATATAAAAACTCGAGGAATCGGCGAGTGTTTGCCAGGACTGTATGACACCTCGCTGGGAGTTCCTAAGGGAGCTGGTGACAAATGTTCTTTATCATTCAGAACAGCTGCTTGTCTGGAGAGTGGCCCAAGTTATGCTGCTCTTCTGAGAAAGCTGTTGGAAGAAAATATTCTGAAGTAAGTCATTACAGATGGAATTAGCATTGTGATGTGAACAATCTAAGAGGGGATGAAATAGTTGTGCCTATATAAATAACGCTTCTCAAGCAAACTCCTTAGGAAGACCAGTGGAGCAAATTATTACCTGGTGGATTCCCAACTAATATCAAACAGGAGAGTATCCCGACTTCAGTGTTGTAATGCTGAGCTACATAAGCTAAAGGGGGGTGAAACAAACCATTCATGCTAAAGAACTGAAGTTTTCTAAATGGCTTTTTTGAAGTGCTTTGTTGGAGGCTATTATGTGAGGCTGAAATCCACAGGATGAAAAAGCTCTGGGAAAGATTAACAATTGGTTACTAGTTAGAAAATAAACACTCCTCTCCCATTAAAGCAGCAAAACCTGCTGAGAAGAAAATTATTTAAGATAGCCAAGAAGGAATTGGAAAATTCTGGAAAGTCTAGGTAATAATATAGTTATAATAATATAGTAATAATATAATAAATCAGGAGGCACAAAAGAAACAAATACTGCTCCTGGTGTTTTTATCTGTGGGATAGGAATTTTACTAGCACTGAAACAGTAACAGACAGTGCTAAATTGTTCTCCAAAGGCATCATTGATAGAAAACATCAAGAGGCACAGGATGAAAGCTCCAGCATTTCCTAGGCTCTGAAAGATTGGCCCAGTAGCCAACAGAGAAGCAGAACATTATTCTTTGCATTGTCAGCATTTCTTGTGCCTTGTGCCCTGAATCACTCTGTTTAGAACAAAATAACTGACAGGCAAAAGAGATGCCTTCTTTCTGGTGTGCAGTTCCACCCTTTCAGGATATCAAGCCCTCTCATTATAACAAATATGTTCTTTGAAATCTCATTTTTCTCACTTTAATTAACTAATTCCTGACAGTAGGATGCAAACTTATTGTGGCATATTTCACTGAACATAGAATTCTTTGTATTTTCCTAGACAGTTAAGAGTTGACAATATTACTAAAGCCGAACAAAAGAAAATTGACTTCACGATTCACTAAAAATTATTCAATTTAAAAGCAAACAAACAATCACAGTGATAGCTTGGCTTTTCTCTCTCTCTCTTTTTTTTTTTTTTTAGCTGTACTATTCTGTATTCCTCACAAATATAGAACAATAAGCAAAACTATAGTGTCCAGGACGTGTGTTAACAAAGCTAGTCTGATTTCCAGATGTTAAGTACATGCTGATCCCAAAGAGGCTAGTGACAGCTATATATGATCAGCAGCTCTGGAAACCTGTCCTGCATTCAGAGTTTTAAACAAAAGGACTTTACATTCTTACTGTATTTATGCCCCCGTACTGAAACTCATAGATCAGATATATTAATGCAACCTTAAGTGTCTTTAAACACAGTATTTTTGTCATTAGCATCTAAGCTTAATGATGCATCTGGCTGAAATCATTTTATATCCCACTCCTCCCCTCCAAGAAAACATTGTCCAAAAGTGCTGAGTTAGGAACATCGGCAATTTCTGTGAAAATGTTTGCTCTTTGATATTTCTTCTGCTTAAAAATTATAATGATAATAAAAAGAACCAGGCACCTGAGGCCTTTTAAATGTTTTAAAAATTCTGTCAGTCACTCGTGTAATGTTTATGTACAAGAAAAAAAAAGAGAAGGCATGGCAGCTGGGTTTGCTCACCCTTTGTCTCCAGCATTATGTAAATTCAGAGTGATTGATATCAGACACATTCTGGATTAAAGAAGAGTTTTGTATACATGAGATTGGATTAAGCTTTTCTTCCAACATTTGCATAGCCCAAGGACAGGTGACTGTCCCTATAATTGTAGGTAATGTTCCCTATTTTAAGACGGACTCTTGAAGTTATGAAAGGGAATTACTGAGACGGTGTTTGTTCCATTTTGATCACTTTAGGCTTTTTGTTGTTGTTGTTGTTAAGAGTTTATTAACACTTGCAGAATATCTCCACTAGAGGCCTCATTATAAAGAGATGCATTATGTGAAAGGCTAAGCATATGGAAAAGATAAAGAACTGGTAGCATCTGCCTGGCTGGACAGACAGATACTTCTCTACAATGTAAACAATCTAACAGCACGGCATGCCTCCAATAACACTGTCACATCTCCTTCCATGAGTGGGAACGAAGATCATCTACAGCCATGCAATGAACCAGATAGGAACAGTTATTGTACCAGGGTCCACTGGAAAGGTTCTATGGGTGGGATCCAGGAACATGCGCAAAACTAGTGAAACTCAAAGGGCATATGGACAATGTAAAAACACCAGAGATGACTAAGGCAATACCCACATAAAAGTGCAGTCATAATTTAGTCTTCTGAAATCTGTATGGAGGGGATGGGCAGGAAGAGGAAGTATTTGCAGCAAAAGGCTGTAGGCACCATTCAGTAGCTTCCAACACCCTTTATGACAATACTCTTTCAATAGTCTGCACGTGTTACTCAAAACACAGGCCACAAAGGTAGATCATTGTGTTGATGAGTTGTTCCGAAAACAAGAGCAACCAGCAAAACCTCAACTTTGGAACATTTTCAGCAAAATGGGTGGTACCTTTATTTGTAAGGGAGTGTCTAGCACTAGGTCCAGGTTTACGTGGAGTGTTACAATAGTGTTAGCCCTTGTCCATATGAAAGTTTGCCAGCACAATGTGTTCCTACACCACACATGATGGTCATGCGAGCACCACCCCAGAGAACTGATGGCAACTTGATTGAATTTCATTAGATGAACTAATGGAAGTCCATCGCAGGCTAATAAACACGAAGGTGAGGATACAGTTTCTGCCACAGGAAGTCCCTAACCCTCAAGACATTGAAAGATAACAGAGTATATCAGGTAACAATTTTCTCTCCAATCATCCTGTTCTTATATTGTTTTTCCTACACCCTTGCCGTTGGCCATTTTCTGAGACAAGATCTTGGATCGGTGGGCATCTGGTCTGAATGTCTCATGTTTGTAGTTGTGCCTACGAGTTAATATAAGACAGAGTTGGATTGTTGTTGACATCCCCTGTCCCTTGCAGTGGTGCAGTTTACATGATGTTTTCTGTAGACATAATCTTCGAATGCATTGTGCTCTTTTGTCACCTTTTCTGTCCTTCTACCCTTTCCAGAAAAGTAAGACAGACAGAAGATTTAACCAACTTTCTTTTTATACTTCAGTAGCTATTTAGGCAAAAGAAAATAGTGTTCTATTTACAGGTTATTTATCAAGTTATTTTAACATCTAGCATTTTTTCCTGATTGTCCTTTGAAAAAGAAGTTCAGGCCTCTCATTTAACATCTAGCTCTGCAATGTTACACTTGCAATGTGCTGGAAATATTTGTGGCCAGGTGACACTGAACTGGAGCTGTCACGTAGTGCTGGCAAAAATAATTACGGTCACCAAGTAGTAAAAGTGTTCTGAATCTGTATTGAATTCAGGAAAAAGAAAAAAAAAAAAAGCTTGAAAAACAATGGAAAACGTTGTAATTTTTACTTTGCACTTCAGCAGTATGTGGATGACTTACCAATATGTCCTTTGGATTGGGTTGAACCAGAATGATTTTTTCCCCAACTTTTGGTGTGATCATCACCAAAAGATAAAAGGTTCTTCATATATTTATCCTGATGTAGGGGAGACAGGTTCAGTTTCTACCTCTACCACACTGCTTTTCAACGTGACTTTGAACACTTCCCTCCATATTCAAGCATCTTTTTATAAAATGAAGATGATGTTTACAGTCTCTTTCATAAAACACTTTGAATTATATGGATGAAGAACACTGTAGAAGACCTAGATTATATGTTGTCATCAAAGGAGGAGCAGGATTCATATGACTGGCAATGATGGTGTTCATTTTTACATTTTTCTGAAAGTGTTTCCAACTCTTCATATTTAGAAGGTCTTAAAGCTATGACCAAATATAATTCAAATCTCAGAAACCAAAACACTGGCAAAATACACATTAGTAACTACAGTGTTGCTGGATGTTTCTCTGCTGGAATTGCTTATCATTTCATTGTCAGTGCTTTAGAAAAGTAAAAATATATCACAGGTATATTGCAGTTTTACTTTTTCTAGGTGCTTTGATGCAAATTGGTTTGATCTAGAGAGCATAAAGTGTTCTTTTCCCAGAGAACCACATTTTGTCATTGAAGTTTTCACAGACTTGAAAGCACCATTGATCCCTAGAGTAACTGAGTTGGAAAGAAGCTCTGAAGGTCTCTGGTCCAACTGCCTTCTCAAAGCAGGTCAATGAGACCAGGTTTTTCAGGGCATTACCCAGCTGAGCCTTGAAGAATGGAGATCCCCCAACAGGCCACTCCGGGCCCCTGTTCAGTGGCTGACCACCTTCATAATGTTTTTACTGATACCACATTAGAGTTTCTCAGATTTGTAGCGTTACCTCTCATCCTGTTGAAGTGCACCTCAGAGCAGGGTATGGCTCTCTAGATTGTCACTTTCATTCAAATGTGCTTCACCAAGGCAGGAGACAGAGTCCTGGAGGGCAACCATACATAAGCCACCCTCCTACTTTGCAAATATGTTACCAGAGAGCTGACAAATAACCTTTATACAGCCTAGCCTAGACCTTTAATTCAAATGTGACACACTCTTTCACCTTCATGTAAATATGCTTTTTTAAACACTCATATAACCATTAAGCTTGGAGACCAGCTTATTCTCCCTAATACTTCAGCTGTTTTCTGTAAATCCCTGCAGAACCAATTCCTCCTGTAGGACCTGAAGCAGATTAGTACAAAATAACATTACTGCAGTGTGTGCTGTCAGTGGTACAGACCTGGCTTTATTATAAACACATTTGAGGTCGCTGCTGAAGTTCTGTACTAAAACAGACTTTATGAAGTGACAAGTTAATTGATAATGGGAAGTGTTCTTGGATGTATATCCTGCCTAGCTGCATCCAGCTCTTTCTCTTCAGCTCAAGTGATGCAGAGTTAAGTACGCAGCTGTTGGTGACTCAAGACCTAGGTGGTCACATCCACACCACGTAAGTGTTTGGTGTAGTGATGCCCTGTGGCCATGAGGCAGCTACTGTTTTCTGTGATGGCTGGGGGTGGGGGAGTTCAGCATAGCAGCTTGATGGTTTTTAGCCTGAAACTGAAATGGCTGTGGCCTGAGGGCGTGCAGGGGTGTTTCGAGGGTGCAAAACCTTCTGGGATATGACTGAAAAGATTATATATGGCAGACCTGAGATGCTGTTTTATCCAGATTGCCTTTTGACTGGAGTTAGCCGCTTCCAAAATTACACTTAGGTCTTATATGAGAGGGAATTAGTTTGCTATCCAACAACAATCCCCTCACCCCTGCTCCCCCAAAAACAAACAACAACAACAACAAAAAACAACAGAGGATTACATAAGCTATGCAATTGGTATTTGTTTATTTATTTATTTAATGGAGATTATGGAAGCAAGCAGAACAAGGAATGAACAAGGGAGCTAAGTAATTCAGTGTTGATGTGTGCCATCAGACAGTTGTTCCAGATGTTTTTATAGAACGAGGAAACAAAGGGACAGTTCCTGGATGAACAGACCTCCCCATGTGAACAGACTGTATATATATAGAAAAATATTGCAATCACTCACATTAATGCAGGGGTCAAAGTAAGGGTAACCCAACCTCCTGGCAGTGAGACATATACCAAAGTCTTCACGTGGCAGATAACCACAAGCAATGCACTACACGCATGGACGATCAAGGAGGTAGGGTTTTCCAGGGCTGTTCACAGGCAGGAGATAATACTGATCACCAGGGCTTGATTACACACCACTATAGGTGGAGTTAGGACTGGTTAGCCTATGGACCTCAGGGCAACCCAAGACACCCTGAGAGCCACTTCTTGGCTCCTTTCCTCCTTCGTGTAGGGTCTGGATTACCCATCAATCCCCACCTGTACAAAATATTACTGTCTGGCACCAGAACGGCACCTGGAATGCATCATCTGCTCAAGAACATGAGTTGGTCACCCTTTGCTTAAAGCCTTTGTGGGTAGATGGGACCCAACTTTTTTTTTTTTTCCCCTTTTTAACAAGGAATTAATGTAAAATCAATTCAACTTTTTAAAATGGCATGTGTAGGAGTGATGAAACCTAAAGGTTTTAACAAAGTGATCCTCTCAAGACATACTTGTCCATGGGAAGAGTACACAAACTTGGATTTAAACGTAAAAAAGGAGACCCAAACCTATTACGAAAGAAAGGGGGATGCTTTTTTTTTTTTTTTTTTTTAATTATTAACCACCATTATCTCATGGATTGCTTGGAGAATCATTTTTATTTGACAAGTGGACAAAAATTAACATTGAGCTGATCTCACTTATCTCAGTAAAATGGACAGATCAGGTGATTAAAGATAATTGCATGTTTCTGTAATTACTGGATTGTCTCTTAACAGTGCTGATCAAATAATTTAGCAGAAACTCTGTGGCGAAAAAGTCACTTTATCAAAACCAAAAATTTCTATCAGAATATATCAGCTCCTGTACTGTATTTAGTTATTAAAAATTTATGGTTATTTATGGGTAAAATATTTTTTCTCCCCAGCTAATATTACTTTTATAAAGCTGTGAATTTGCTATTTGCTCTATGTGTATTCATGATCAGACTTTAATTTAGAGATATTAAAGCAATTTGAATATGCAGTACTTCTGAAGCTGAACAAGTGATAGATGATAGGCATTATTAAATGCAAAAGAAGAATCAGACAGTATTTGTACTGATCTATGCCTAGTAAAAGACACCTATTAGACTTTGGCATACACTCAGACTATCAGTTTGCTTTTTAGAGACAGACCAAAGTCTCCAAATTTAATAAGTTAAAGAATGAAATTCATTATGGAAATATTAATGACTAGTAGCCAAAAATCAAAGCTTAAAAGCAGAAATGTTTACTAACTAAGTTTTGTCTGTATTTATAAAATGTTTTGTTCATATTTATCTATTATGTAAATCAAAAGGTCCAAAAGAACTTCATGTTATGCTTGATGCTTAATTATTCATGTAGTAATATTAATACTAAACTACATATGCAGAAGATGTTGGATTTTGTGAAAGTTGTGATATTTTTTGTTTGTTCTTTTTCCTAAAGGAGCTATAAAGTAGCATTAATTTAGATTGTTGTTTCAGGCATACTACTCTGCAGAATGCCAAAGTGTCCATGTATTCAGAGTTTACATATTTAACATTTGGGGTTAAGTGTGTGCCACTCCCTCTTCAGCTATGAATTTGGAAATCTGCACCAAAACTGCTTTGGACCTTTTTCTGGTATTTATGCTGAATTATGGATTATTATGGATTTCTAGCCATTTGATTTAAAAATACTGAATCATAATTTTTATTACTCAGAAATTTTCTATTTCTGGCCAACCAATATGAAATCTTAGAAATCCCTCATTTTCATAGGCAGGAGCAGATGTCACCTCTCTCTGCATAATTCTGCATGTTTTTAGAAGCATGGGTGTTACTCTAAGGCATGTCTGACACATGGTACTGTTGCAGCAGAGCTGGGTCCAGAGCTTGAGACTCACTGCAAGCCTCCTATTTGCTTTGGGGATAGGGTTGGAATGACTTACAGGAAGGTCTTCAAACTCTCCCTTTCATGGGGACTGCACCTTCTTTGACATATAATTGATGCTGGCAGATTAGTGCTAAAAACTTGCTTTTATTTTTCATAGGTGACTGGGAATGCTTCTTCTAATACATCCTGAATGTGGAGAGAACAGTCTCATGAGTGAACTTCACAGCTGGGGCAGATTTTGTAGACTTATAGCCTAGTAATGCAGTAGTGGTCAAAAAAATCACAGGTTTTGTACAGAGTTTGCCAGGCCTCAGAACTACAGCAGGCTTGCTTTGCTGGAAATTTTCTTGACTGATTGGAGTTTTGTTTTTACTTTATTTAGCTGTAGTGTCATTTGTTCTAATGACCATGCAGCCATGTCTGATTTTTTTAGTTTTGCGTATCATTGAATGGCACAGCCATGATTTTTATATCAGTAGTAGTAAGTAGTTATTCAGTTTAGATCAAGACACGACTCTAATGCACTGATGTAGTGTAGAGGAATAACAGGCCTGGTATGACAGCAGAAGACACAGGATGCTGTATGGAAGAGCATGGGCATGGAGTGGCAAGAGCTAGGACACAGGTTGGTTCTGGCCCCAGATCCCCAGTGGTAAGTTAGAGAAATGCAGACCTGGAGCTGGGCAAAGCTCTCTGTAGGAATAACAAAGAGAAACAAAAAAATGCAAGTTTTTCACATACATAAAATACATTGTACATAGTAAACTCAGGTATAATACTGCAGACCGGTAGAGAAAGAGCAAGGTTTGAAAACATCATAGAAAGCATCATATATGTGAAAAATAATAGGAAAGAGTGTAAGAAAGAGAAAGCAACATAATATGCCTCCTGTCAAAGAAATGTGGATGCTGACAATTTATTCCACCCCTTCCCCTCTAACAAAGTGGAAACTGAACGTTAGGACCCAGGAAAGCAGTAGAGGGTGAGTATAACACCAGGAAAAAGTGTGGAAACCAAGAACTATGTGCGTAATGTTTTTAACTATATCATTATTGAGACTTATGTCTTGCTAGTAGTAAGTAGTATTCTTTTTTCTTTTTTAACGATTTTGTAATAGTTAGAATCATAGAATATCCTGAGTTGGAAGGAGGGACACACCAGGATCATGAGGAACACAGGCCCTAGGGAACCCCACTAGTGACTGGGTGACAGCCTGATGCAGCCTTTTACAATAACCCTCTGAGCCCAACCCATCAGCCAATTGTTCACCCATTATATTATGTATTTGTCTAGCTGCATGCTGGACATTTTGTCCAGAAGGATACTGTGAGAGACAGTATCGAAAGCTTTACAAAAATCCAAGGAGATTACAGCAACTGGATTCCCTTGGTCAACTAGATGGGTGACTTTGTCATAAAAGGAAATTAAGTTAATTAAGCAGAACCTTCCCCTCATGAACCCACGTCGGCTGTGACCAACGACCTCATTGTCTTTCAGGTGTTTTTCAATAACTCCCAGAATAATTTTCTCTATAACTGGCACTGAAGTGAGACTGACAAGCCTGTAACTATCAGGATCTTATTTATTGCCCTTCTTGAAAATTGGGACCACATTTGCCAGCTTCCAGTCAACTGAGACCTCTCCAGATTCCCAAGACTGTTGTAAAAAATTGAGGGAAATCTCGCAATAACATCAGCCAGCTCTCTGAGTACCCTGGGATGAAACCCATTGGGTCTCATAGACTTACGTGCAACCACCTGGAGCAGCAAATCCCACACAGGTTTGGGGTTGTCTGGAAGTCTATCATTACTGCAGTCACAGTCCTCCAACTCAGGGCATCTGGTGTCCCAGAGCCAAACATCTATATTGAAGACAAAGGTGAAGAATGCATTAAATGTGTCTGCTTTGTCTGTGTCCCTGTTTGTGAAGTGACCATCCTCACTAAGTAACAGACCAGTGTTTTCTCTAATCCTCCATTTGCTGTTAAAATATTTTTATAAAACTTTTTATTGTCCCCCACAGATTGTCCCCCCACACATTGGCCAGCTTCAATTCTAACTGAGCTTTGGCCACACAAATTTTCTCCCTGCAGTGGTGAACAACATCCCTTGTAGTCCTCCCATGTAACCCAAACTCACTTTCAGCATCCATTCACTTTCCCTCTTGGCCTAAGCTCTCGAAGTCCCCTGCTCAGCCTAGCTGGCCTTCTGCCCTGCCTGCTTGACTTTTGACATCACGGAATTGCCTGTTCCTGTGCTCTACGAGACACTGTGCTTAAAAATCGACCAGCACTGGTCGACCCTGATGTCTTCAAAGTAATTTGAAAGGAGGCCGAGTCCCTTGGGAGGCGGTTCTGAAGGGCAGAGGAGTCCAGGAAGGCTGGGCGCTCCTCAAGAAGGAAATCGTGATGGCACAGGAGCGGTCCGTCCCCACGTGCCCAAAGACGAGCCGGCGTGGAAGAAGACTGGCCTGGCTCAACAGAGAGTTGCGGCTTGTGCTTAGCAGAAAAAAGAGGGTTTATAATCTTTGGAAAAAAGGGCGGGCCACTGAGGAGGACTACAAGGATGTAGCGAGGCTGTGCAGGGAGAAAATTAGAAAGGCCAAAGCTCATCTGGAGCTCAACCTGGCTACTGCCGTTAAAGACAACAAAAAATCCTTTTACAAATATATCAACGCGAAACGGAGGACTAAGGAGAATCTCCATCCTTTACTGGATGCGAGGGGAAACCTAGTTACTAAGGATGAGGAAAAGGCTGAGGTGCTTAATGCCGCCTTTGCCTCAGTCTTTAGCGGCAATACCGGTTGTTCTCTGGATACCCAGTGCCTTGAGCTGGTGGAAGGGGATGGGGAGCAGGACGTGGCCTTCGCTATCCATGAGGAAATGGTTGGCGACCTGCTACGGAGCTTGGATGTGCGCAAGTCGATGGGGCCGGATGGGATGCACCCAAGGGTACTGAAAGAACTGGCGGAGGAGCTGGCCGAGCCGCTTACCATCATTTATCGGCAGTACTGGCTATCGGGGGAGGTCCCAGTTGACTGGCGGCTAGCCAATGTGACGCCCATCTATAAGAAGGGCCACAGGGCAGACCCGGGGAACTATAGGCCTGTCAGTTTGACCTCAGTGCCAGGAAAGCTCATGGAGCAGATTATCTTGAGGGTCATCACGCGGCACTTGCAGGGCAAGCAGGCGATCAGGCCCAGTCAGCATGGGTTTATGAAAGGCAGGTCCTGCTTGACGAACCTGATCTCCTTCTATGACCAAGTGACGCGCTTGGTGGATGAGGGAAAGGCTGTGGATGTGGTTTACCTTGACCTCAGTAAGGCTTTTGACACAGTTCCCCACAACATTCTCCTCAAGAAACTGGCTGCTCGGGGCTTGGACTGGCGTACGCTTCGCTGGGTTAGAAACTGGCTGGATGGCCGGGCTCAGAGAGTTGTGGTGAATGGAGTCAAATCTGGTTGGAGGCCGGTCACTAGTGGTGTCCCCCAGGGCTCGGTACTGGGGCTGGTCCTCTTTAATGTCTTTATCGATGATCTGGATGAGGGCGTCCAGTGCACCCTCAGTAAGTTTGCAGATGACACCAAGCTAAGTGCGTGTGTCGATCTGCTCGAGGGCAGGAAGGCTCTGCAGGAGGATCTGGATAGGCTGGAGCGATGGGCTGAGGTCAACTGTATGAAGTTCAACAAGGCCAAGTGCCGGGTCCTGCACCTGGGGCGCAACAACCCCAAGCAGAGCTACAGGCTGGGAGATGAGTGGCTGGAAAGCTGCCTGGCCGAGAAGGACCTGGGAGTATTGGTTGATAGTCGGCTGAATATGAGCCAGCAGTGTGCCCAGGTGGCCAAGAAGGCCAACAGCATCCTGGCCTGCATAAGAAGCAGTGTGGCCAGCAGGTCTAGGGAAGTGATTGTGCCCCTGTACTCGGCTCTGGTGAGGCCACACCTCGAGTACTGTGTTCAGTTTTGGGCCCCTCGCTACAGGAAGGACATGGACGTGCTCAAGCGAGTCCAGAGAAGGGCGACCAAGCTGGTGAGGGGTCTGGAGAACAAGTGTTACGAGGAGCGGCTGAGGGAGCTGGGCTTGTTCAGCCTGGAGAAGAGGAGGCTCAGGGGCGACCTTATCGCTCTCTACAGTTACCTTAAAGGAGGCTGTAAAGAGGTGGGGGTTGGTCTGTTCTCCCACGTGCCTGGTGACAGGACGAGGGGGAATGGGCGAAAGTTGCGACAGGGGAGTTTTAGGTTGGATGTTAGGAAGTACTTCTTTACCGAAAGGGTTATTAAGCATTGGAATGGGCTGCCCAGGGAGGTGGTGGAGTCACCATCCCTGGAGGTCTTTAAAAGACGTTTAGATGTAGAGCTTAGCGATATGGTTTAGTGGAGTACTTAGTGTTAGGTCGGAGGTTGGACTCGATGATCTTGAGGTCTCTTCCAACCTAGAAATCTGTGATACTGTGATACTGTGAGGGATTTTTTCATTGGTTTAAAATTACAGTAATGTACCCCCTCATATGAGTCTGCCTGATTCCCACATTAGATTTTTTGCTAGGTCTTTCTGTGACATGTGGTGCTGGTTTTACTCAGCTGGGCAGTGGAGCTCCACCACAACTGCTCTCTCACTCCCCTTCCTCAAAGTGAAAGGGGGAGAAGACATGATGAAAAAGGCTTGAGGGTTGAGATAAGGATGGGGGGATCACTCAACAGTTATTGTGACAAGCAAAACAGACTCAGCATAGGGAGATTAGAGAAATTTATTACCTATTACTAACAAGCTAGAGAAGTGAGAAACAAAAAACAAAACAAAAAAAAAAAAAGATGGAAACACCTTCCCCCTATTAACACTACCTCCAGCCCTCAGGCAGGGCAGGGGAATGGGATTTGTGGTCAGCCCCTGCTCCCCGTGGGGTCCTTCCCGAACTGAGCCTGCGGGGGCTGCCCGCAGGCAGCAGTCCTTCAAGAACAGCTCCCACACGGCTCCGTACCACGGGGTCCATCCATCCCCCAGGAGCAAACTGCTCCAGCACGGGTCCCCCACGGGTGGGCGGCAGCTCCCCCCAGACCCCCTGCTCCTGCGTGGGCTCCTCTCCACGGGCTGCAGCTCCGGCCCGGGGCCTGCTCCTGCGGGGGCTCTCCGTGGGCCGCAGCCTCCTCCAGGCCACATCCACCTGCTCCACCGGGGGCTCCTCCACGGGGGGGCTGCAGCGTGGAGATCTGCTCCGTGTGGGACCCATGGGCTGCAGGGGGACAGCCTGCTCCACCAGGGGCCTCTCCCTGCACAGGCCGCAGGGGAACTGCTGCTGCCTGCCTGGAGCAGCTCCTGCCCTCCTGCTGTACTCACCTGGGGGGCTGCAGGGCTGCTTCTCTCAGATTTCTGACTCCTCTCTCCCAGCTGCTGTTGCACAGCAGTATTTTTTCCCCTTTCTTCAACCTGCTCTCCCACAGACCCACCCAGCATCTCTCCCTGGCTCAGCTCAGGCCAGCAGCAGGTCCCTTTTGGAGCTGTCTGGAGCTGGCTCTGCTCTGACACAGGGCAGCTGCTGGGCTCTGCTCGCAGAGGCCGCCCCTGCAGCCCCCACTACCAAAACCTTGCCATGTAAACCACGTAATGTATGAATCAGAGTGTAAATGCATACCTGTGTGCTTCTCTTTGAGACTTTGATACTACCTACCTGAGTTGCCTCAGTTCTCTATTTAGCTGCCAATAAATTCTGAATTCTGTTTTTAGGTACTATATGTCTGTGTATGAGTTTTTGAAGTATCACGCACATATTTAGGACTTTGATTTCCATTAATAGTAATGGTTGTTGTGTGGCTAAACATTGTATGAGAAATATGAAAACATCTGTCATCATGAGCATTCCATTTATTATTTTTTATAAAAAGTATTTATACACAGTTAGAAAGTCACTGAGTATCACTGTTTCTTTTGTGGATTTACCAGCAACATACAGAGGCTTTTAATAATTGTGGTCTATTTTAATGGCATGTGTTTCTGTGGAACATCCCCAAAAAGTTGGTTTTCATGCTATTTCCTATCTGATGTGATCAAAAGCAATAATAAAAACATTTCTACAGCACTTGGGAAATAACTGTCTGTACAATTATTTTTATTCCTGTGGCACCTAGAAGCCCATTAAATCAAGCCCTCACTGTGCTAGCTGCTGTATAGGATGTGGTGTAGCTGCTGTGTAGGTCCTGGTCCTGCTAAGAGGGGATCAGTTGGGTAGGAAAGGTTATGTGTGAGGAAAGATAAGGCACTGAAGTTGTATCCACAGAGTTTTCTGGTTCCTGAGATATGCAGTTTGGTACTCTGTCTATTGACTTACCTTAGAGATCCCCCGCTTTCATTATTTTTTTCTCCTGAAATACCAGAGCTGAATGAAAAGCCAAGGCAAAGGAGAACTCCAGGAAAGTAGCTTCAAAGTCTAAGAAAAGGTCATTTTAAACACATTCACAAGCTTTTTATATCACTTCCCAGAAATGCTCTTACACGTGGATTTGCTTAGCTTGAGTGAAAACCTATGACTCACTTATTTCCCACAAAAGCAAATTAAAAGCCTGATTGTACAAGTAGTCCAGACAGTTCTCACAGAATGGTAACTCCTGATAGAAATGCATATATGTGTGCTGTACATAATTAGGGCACTCTTATAACACAATAAACTACAAGCCTGTGCTAGCCAAAAACATATGTTAGACCCAAATGTGATCTGAGACATATATTCTTGTTGCTTAGTTAAAGAAATTCTCCAGTAGAGATCAAAATGTGCAACTCCAGGAAAAAAAAAAAATAAAAATAAAAAATTAAAGTGGCTACTTGTCAATTAATCCTTGTCACTTGTGCCACCTGTACCCCAAGTATTCAAGTGATGGTGAACAAAAACTTGAAATGTGGAAGTGATTTCTGAGGGCTAAAGACAGAAAATGTGCACAGACTGAGTGCGTGAGCCCTCTATTCCCTGCAGAAGCAACACTATTAGACTGCAGAAAAGCATCATGAGTTGTTCTTTAGTGCTCCCTCTGGCTGGTACGAGGAACTGTGGCTTCAGAGGAAACAGGTTTGTAACTTAGAAGAAGGGGAATGAAACTTAGCTGAAGCAGGGGGCAAAATGCGAAAGATGTAAAAACTTCCTGAAAAGCCTGAGGTGTTACTTTCCCTTGGAAATAAAAGCTTCTTGGATGATCCCAATGGAAGGTGACATTCAGAAGCTGAGCTTGTGCCAAGACTTAAGCTTGACCACACCTGCACGTGCCCTTCGTGTATGATTAATGAACCATGATATTCAAACACCAGTGATGCTAACACTGGCAGATGGAGACTTTTTTTTAACTGAACCCTCTAAATAATGGCATGCTTGTGGTAAGTGCTGCAAAAAGGATTACATTTAGCTAAATGCAAGTGGACATGAAGAGTGATAGGAATTTGCTTTAGGGGATTGACTCATTTATTCAGGAGAAGGAAATGATCATTATCTGTTTTATTTTCGTATCCATAGACATTTTGAGACTTACTTGTGTGTAGGGCAAACTTATTTACATGCTGGACACTTATGAAATAAGCCAAACACATGATGGGCCAGAAGAAAAGAAAAGCACAGATTCACAGGAATTTAATCTTGTAGCTCATGGGAACTCTGGAGTTCATTGTTAAATTCCTCTTTTTCCACCTACTTTGTTATGCACCCAGAGGCCCTGGCCCTGTCTTGGCATGCTTCTATCCTGGCAGCTGTGAGAGATTATGCTGGAAAAGAGAAGGTTATGGACTGTGCAGGTAATCTCAGGATGAATGTATGTGAAACAGACCAGTATTAAGGGCTGTAGCAAGGTCCAAATCTGCCCCATTCTCTTTCATCTCTCTCTCTCTTTTTTTTTTTCCTTTTTTCTTTCCCTAAATTAAAAATAAATAAATAAATAAATAAAGACTAATTATGAATTTCAGCATCAGGGCAGCACAAGTGTGTCTGCACTATTCTCCCTGTTCAGCCTCTTGATTCCCTGCCACTGGCTAAGTTGCTCTTTCTAATTTTAAAAATTAGCAGCAGTGGTCAGATGTATCTGTGCAACCACACTAGCAAGCCAGAGGGCACAGAGGAGTCCTTCCTAGCCCAGTGTCTGGCTGAGATGAAGGCAAGAACACAGGCCAAGTGACTGTGGGATGCCACATATGAATAAGACAGGTATAACCAGTCTCATCCTCCTCTGGAGACAATGTGTCCTGGCTGTTTGGATTCATCTCCTCTTTCCCTTGTGAGTTCAGAGTCTATGAACCCAAGCTTAGCCCCAACCTTAAAATATTTAAGGGAAAATGCCTATGACCGTGGCACTCCTGAATTTCCAGTAGAAAAAGAAGTCCTAGAGGAGGGTCAGGCAGCTGGCTGCAGGGCAGCCTGAGAGGTGCCCTCCTTGGTCTTTGGCATCACGCTGTCCAGGCAAAGCAACTGAGCCACCTGCGGACGGTTCTGTCAGCGAGTCTTGTTTGTGTTTCAAAAGGCCATCCTTCCAGTTTGTTTGGAAAATCACATGGTGAGAAAAAGCCCTAGGAGAAGCAGGTGTTATCTTGATCTGGTAAGTCTCTGCATCAAGGTTGCTATTAGAAAATGTCTCTGGTAAAATTAAGGTCAAAATCTTCCCTGAGATCTGGATGTAGCAAACAGAGTAATTTAAAAGCCACTTTGTTTTCACGCTGCCTGGCATGTTGCTGCTGCAAAGGAGTCACTTGAAAAGCCCAGGTCTACTAAACTAACTGGATTTTGTTATGGAGGAGAGCCTTTGAGACACTGACAGCCTTTAGAGACAGATGAAGACCTATCAGCAGTTTTGCCAGTAAAATCCTGTTGGTCTGCCCACTGCAAATCTCCTTGAATGGTCCCACAGTTCACTGACAACACTTTTAATGTAGGCATCGTGAGATCGTCCTGATAATATACTGGGGAGAACTGTAGGAGTGCTCTCCCCAGAGTATGTCCATAACTGTGCTGGACAGCCACGTGGTGGGCCCCTGGGTGAAAGCACAGAGTGTTCAGAGACTGCAGAGGCCAATAAGCTCCGAGTGAGATTTTCAGTAACAAAGAAAATCGTTTCACAGCATTTCATAGCAAAATCAAATCAAAGCATTTAAAATGTGGCCCTTTGTTCCTTACATTTGCACCTAACAGTTAGGTCCTAACTCTGTCTCTTGCCCACTTGAGCACTTATCACCTTGTGAAACATGCTTTTTTTTTTTTCTTTTTTTTCATTGTCTAATGCGGAAAAGAGAATTTTGCATTTCCCTATTTCTGTGACTCAAGGCAGGCAGGAAGATCTGGTTTTGCCTTGCGGCCTCTTGCAGCACTCGTAATAATGAAAGAGTTCTTCGTCGGGGTTACTAGAGTTCAGAGCCGTCCGCCAAACACGGGCTGCCGCCTGAATCCCCAGCAAAGCACAGCCACTTTGTTTCTGAAATGGAAGAAGCGTTCTTACAGCAGGGCACAAGAGAATACCTGAGAAGAGAAGATAACTGGGTCGAAAGAGAGACACAGCCCGAGTGTGTGAGGGTAGCACCAGCAGCGGTACCTCTGGAACCAATGGTAGCTCGGTGTCAATGTACTTAAAACCAGCTGGCATTCAGAGGCTCCCCTAAGGAAGGATCAGGAAAGACCGAGCCAGTTCAATAACAACAAGCACTCCCAGTGCAGACGAGAGCTCCCAGTCTTCTGGGAAGGGCTTGGAAAGATCAGAGATGTAAATCACGAGCAGTTCCAGGGGAGCAGATACCTGCATGTTAGATCGATGAGGAGGAAAATGTAAGTACAGCTGCTTCTGAAGCAGCAGGCATGTAAAGGTCAGGGAACTGGTGAGTTCTCGGTGTGCAGTGACCATTAATACGATACATTTTGCGACTGTCTTGAAGGGCCTTCTGGTAAGAGCTGACGATAAGCCCACAGAGCAACTGTAATTACAAGTACTTCAGGGAATAGGTAGAAACTTCCTTCCTTTACTTGCTCCCTGGGTAATGCTAAAGTGAACAGGGATCTGGGAGAAGCAAAGTCACGGCAACAGAAACATTTTTCCACTGCCATCCACTTCAGTTTGGTTCACTTGCATTCCAGGCTCTTCCTATCAAGTACTGTGGGAGACGATATTCCTACCGCTCAGGCTCCACCTATTCGTAGCAAAACAACAAGATGGCAGTTTCACAGCTCTCCAGAATTAAACTACCTTTCCTCTTTTATCAGCAGTTCAGCGGGGATGTGTGTTAAATCTGAAGAATAATGATGGTGACTCCACTCTGCTGAGCTGACCGGGGTGCGGATTTGGAATCTGATTCACGTTTTTTTGAAACCATCAAAGACAAGGGGTTCCTTTAATTTCTGAGATGTGACAGATGACCAGTAAAGAAAAGTGGTGGCTTGCTGAGCCGCTGCAGTGTTGTCATGGCTTTAGAGGTCCTGCCGCTTATATAAAAGGGAGAATGTGTGCGAGAGGAGCAGTGGAAAGCAAGGGTACATCTTCCCCACGGTTAAGAGCGATATTCAGTTTCATCTGATAGGCCAAGGGGGAGGAATGTTTCAAAACAGATGCTACCATAGCTGTGTTGTTACATGAGTGTGGTGAGAGATTATAGCCCCTTCCTCCTGTTTGCTATACATACAAGAGATACGGATCTGCAATAACTTATCCTAAGCACATGTGGCAGATGCATGACTCACTCCATTTTTGCTACAGAATTAGTTCTGTGCCTGTCTTGTGTCAGCCTGTTCTGTGAAACCACTTCCTTAATTTACTTTGTCTAGATGTCATGGTTTAATCACTTGGTGTTGAAACCAATCCGGGGTTACAATAAGTCATTCACCTTGTGTTTGAAAGCAGGCTGTGTGAGCAGAGTAAATTAGAGGCGAATTTTCAGCCTAGCATCCATATGACTTCACCAAGAATAATGTGCTGTGTTGCGGAATACATTTACATTATGTAGGACAGATTTGTTTAACAGCTCAGCACTATAAAGCTCCAGAGAAATTAAACTGCCAGATTTCCCATGCAGCTCAGTCCCCACTGATCCATAGGCAGCTGCATGGCTGGAGTGGGGGGGGGATGTTCAATGAGCTGCACCCTCTCCACTCCTTCCCCTCTCATCTTGTGATGCAGTGAGCGCAGCTCCAGAGGGGATGAGGACCTAGACTTTCTTTCCCAGGTATAGCACTTCTAAGCTGCTTAATTTCACTTACATTAAGTATTCTCTTGAATACTTTCTTTCCTTTCTCAGGCTTTTCCAAATACGGTCCTGTGATTGCCTGGCTCAGTTGTCAGCATGAAGGACACTCACGTGGGTGTAGGTCATTCTCACATTCCAAGGGCCTTCCCAGCACCAAAACCTGGAAAAAAGCTCTTTGTGCAAATAAGATCGTGTGGTATGACAGACTTGCAAGTACTGTGAGAGAGCAAGCTGGGAGAGGAGGACAAGCTCTAAGGGGTACTCAGGCAGTCTGTGGCCCTCAGTACCTGGGAGGCATAATTAGCCTGCAAAAGGCTGCTTGCAGCTGGCAAGAAGAGAGTTATTTGTTGGGAGGGAAAGGGCAAGAAGGGCTTTTTCCTGAGCAGTGGGAGAGAAGAGGAAACTTGTCCAGGTTCCTAGGTTCAGGCGCACAGCTTTGGTCTGAAGGCAGTGGGAGCCTGCGAAGAGGCAGGAGGCAGGAGCAGGGCCTGCTAAAGGCAGCTGAACTACAGGTTTGAAGTGCTAAATAGAGCAGGTGACCTTGCCAATGTGGCTGGAAATCAGGAAAAACTAGTGGCCTGTGAGGCACATGGTCTTGCAACAGCTGTGGACAGCCCATGACAGACCTAGTAAAAGCCCATAAAATAAAGCTCAGCGAATCCAGGGTCTTCAGGATTCTACCCTCAGGTACCAAAGCAAGCAGCCTTTAACTCCAGCTTGCAGGGCAAGGCTTCTCCCCCAAAGGAGGGAGCCACCGAATTTCAAAAAGTTCTGGAAATGATCTGGTGACTGTCTCGACTTTGGTCCTAGTTGAAAGGGCCCCAGATGGCTGATATGTCTGCAGATAATGGCCTTGTTTCATAAGGGCAAATTTGGGACTGGATGGGCCAGCTGGGGATTTGTGCACAACGCTGGACACATGACATACCAGCCTCCTTCTTAGGAAGCTCTCTGACACTTCAGTTCCCTGAGCCTGCGTGGTTTCTCCAGCTTGACCCAGTGACTGTCCAGCACTGGTTATTTTTCTCTGTTTGCCCAGACACGTGCTAAGGAAGGGGGATTTGAGGGTAAGAACGAACTCCCAGAGCAGCCAAGTGCCTGGTCTTTTGTTTCTGCCTCAGCTTTTGGACCACGTGACACAGAGCCAAAAACATCTCAACCACTTAATTCTCACCAGGGTTTTCTCACCAGGACACTGCTGAGTAGGTCTGGCCTCTGCCATGACAAAGAACACCCAAAAGGAAATCTGCTTTTTAAATAACTTAGGGAGCTGAGCGCAGATACTGCTCTGCTGTCCCTTTGAGCCTCAAAGAGCAGGCAGAGAAAAGGGCAATGCGTAACCCTGGGAAGAGAGGTTATTCCTCCAAGTGTGTTGCTTGCATCAGCCCCTCATGGCAGTGAGGAAGATGTGTGCCAGCTCCATTTTGTCCCCGTTTCATTATGTGGGAGGCCTTGATCAGTGAGAGGTGCCACGGCAGGAAGAAGTTTGTCGGAAGGCAAACCAGCAGCACACCACTTACTTACGTAGCTGCAGCGAGGCACGATCCAACACCAGATCATGGAAGCAAAGCTCTTTAAAACTAAGCTTACTTAATGGGGGGTCTAATGCTAATGGGAAAGGCCAGGTCAGGCTTTGGCTATGTGACAGGGCTAACAGGCCCTAAGCAGCGAGGCTGCGGTGCGATGGTCGCGTACCCAGCGCAGACTTCAGCTTGTGATAGCTGGGATCTTCAGCGGTGTCTGCGGACAGCTCAGCAGAGGCAGAGGTCCTCCCGCAAAGACCATGAGGAAATTCCCCCCTGGACTGGGGGGAGCGGGGCGAGGTGATGGCTCAGAGGCACAGCCACCACGTGCTGGGCGCACGGACAACCCGACGCAGAATTGGTGCCCTGGCATGAAACGCTGCGGTGCCCCCCGGTTACTGCTCCAGGCTGAATGTCGTGTCAGCTGCTGCGGTGATAGCAAAGCGGACCGTAAACACTCCAAGGCAGGGCTCGTCTTCAGACTGCTCCGCGAAGTATCCAGCCTTTCCGCCGTGCTGCGAGGCACAAATGGTCTGCTGCTCGGGATGCCATTGCCCGACCGCCGGGACAAACACGAGGGGACTTTGAAATAACACATCCTTCCCTGCACGCTCCGTATGAAATGCTCTGAAGGCTCATACCAAACATATCTGTCCTTTTCTACTAAAACCTACTGGCATCCTCCCTGTGCCGTCCTCCGTGGCCGTGGTGCTGCTTCAGAGCATCCAGGCCGAGGATGCCTGTGACGTTAGGTGAATTTGTCTCGCCTGGCACCGGCCCACCCGGCCGCCTGTACCTGGAAAGGCTGTTTCTAGGGCGAGGTGTCTGCGCAGAAGAGCAGTGGATCCAGGAGAAAGAGAAGCCAAGCGTGCAGCGAGTTCTCACCGGAGTAACAAGGAGATGTCTGCCCGAGATAAACATGGACGGTCTCTCTGAGCTTGTAAGAGAAGATGGGAGAAATTCACATACAAGTAATTCAAAACACAGATTTAGACACCTGCTGTACTGAACAAGGGCACCATGTTTCCTCCGTGTCGTTACTGTCATCGCACTTACTGCAGTTAATGACAGGTTAGTTAAATCAGGTGGTTCTGGGTTCAGCGAAACGTGTGATTCAGGACGAAATCTGCCTGCCGGCCTCTCACACCTTGTGTTTACAAAAGGGGTGACCTAGAATAAACCCATCAAGGTTTGCACTGAGGTAGCTTTCTGTGCAGCTGCGAAGCACCTGTGGAGCTCCTGGCACTACAGAGCTGTTTGGCTGTGACAAATAGTCACAAGTCCCATCTCTGGATACGCTTAAAGCTCAAAAAAAGGGAAGGGAAGGGAAGTGGAAGGGAAGTGGAAGGGAAGGGAAGGGAAAAATAAAATAAAATAAATAAAATAAATAAAATAAAATAAAATAAAATAAAATAAAATAAAATAAAATAAAATAAAATAAAATAAAATAAAATAAAATAAAATAAAATAAAATAAAATAAAATAAAATAAAATAAAATAAAATAAAATAAAATAAAATAAAATAAAATAAAATAAAACACGGGTATCCCATTCCCGTCCTCATGTCAGCGGCACGACCCTTACGCAAACTGCGCACCGCGTTATTCCGGAACCCCCGTTCCGCAGCGCCGCGCCCGGCCCCCTCCCCGCAGCGCCACGGGGCAGGGGAGGGAGGCGCCTGCCGCGCACGCGCGCCCCGCGAGGGCGCTGACACCGAGTTACCTCTCACCTACTTCCCGGCGAGGTAACTGCCGGTCAGGCGGCGGGGCGCGGCGCGCATGCGCGGCCCCCTCCCGGCCCCCGGGGTTACTGCCGGTCGTGGCGGGAGGGCGCGCGCGTGGTTTCCCGCGGCCCCCGCCCCCACCCCCACCCCTCCCGAAAATTTTGCCCCGAATTGCTGCGAATTTAGGGCCGGGGCTGTCTCTTTTGCTGCCGTTAATTACTGCGTGCGGCTTCATTTCGGGAGGGTTTTCCGGCCCTGGAATCGCTTTTTTTTTTTTTTTTAATGATTTTTTTCCTCGTTCGCAGCAGGACAGGCCGGAGCACAAGGCGGCGGTCCTCCCCCCTCGGTGCAGGAGAGACCAAAACTGAACGGGATTCAACCCTGCAAGAATCTGTAACGCGATACGCGTTCCCATTCGCTTTGTGCCGCTCCAGAAAGGCAGCTTAAGTACAGTGTAACTGTCATTAAACAGCTACGAAAGAGATGAAAGAAGTGTTTTTGTTCTCCCAGGGGCTACGCTTTGCTCCCACTTAGCTGCTTAAAGCTGACACAAATTGCGCTGTATTGCACGGCAATGTAACATCGAGCAGCCAAGAGCTTAGGAAGAATGTTTCTGTGCTCTCAGAAGCAGCTTCCCCCACATAATACCGAGTGATTTGCTATCGAGTTAAATGCTTTCATTGTGTTCTTTTGTTTGTTTGTTTGTTTGTTTTTTTCCCTCTTGTGTTCTGCCGTGTTTTTCCCCGGGTCCTCGCCGCTCTCCCCTTGCAGACTCTCTGCTAAAGCGCTCATCTCGCTGTGTTCCGCTGTTTGCAGGTTGCTGAGTTCAGCTGTTCGTTAAGTCACCCCTGTGCTGCACGAAGGCACCAGTAAGTGGAGGGGAAATATTTATATTTGCTATGTGAAACAAGAGAGGGGTTCAGAAGCTGACCATTTATCAGCCTTGCAGCCTTTGAAGTTGTGTTTCCTCCTCCGTTCCCCTCGCCGCACTGCCCACACCTGTTGATGTGGATTTTCCACCTGCATTTGTTATCTTTCACTTCAGGGATATTTAAGGGAAACTGCACGATTGCTGTTTACAAAGTGCTGAACTATCTGGGGTCTCATTATACATACCAGTGAATCTTTTGACTTCCTGTGAGCAGTGGGGGAAGTCTGAGATGACATAGATCGAAAAAAAAAAAAAAAACCAGTGCTGAAGACAGTTTTAATGATGCTTTTTATTATTTCCACTAGAAACTCTCAATAGAAGCCAGGTGTTTGTTTCAGCAGGTTGTTTTCGCTGGTGAAAACCAAAGGGAATCCATGAAAAATAAAACTCGTGATTAGACTTAAATTTTCAGAGCTCATTCTGAGTCCTCGTACATTTAACTCTGTCTGCCTTTAAAGAAAACAGGAGACGGGTTTTATACTTTAAAGATAAAAGAAATGTCAGCATGCTTGGGAGGACAGAGTTATGAGCTAAAACATGCCTATATAAAACAATCTTTGGACAAGCTGCAGTCCCTTCCAAAAGACCCTGCCTTCCGTATATGGTCTCCTGGACACATTTTTGTGAGCGCTTGCACTTTCTGTGCTTCCTCTCCCTTCTTCCTTGTTGTTTGTCCTCACTCTGCAGCCCTTTGTCCCTGCTTGTGTGGCTGTAGCCTCGTCTCCGCGCTGCAGCCAGAAGATGCAGCTGCAGCAGGGAATGCTGTGCTTTGGGCAGCAGCATCTCACCTCCACTGTCCCACAGCGACTACATTTGAAGAGTAGAGACAAATACAGCATTTGCTAGCAGCACTCCTGCCCTGCCGCATTTTAAGATGGTCTTATGTTCCAGTCTGGGCAGCTTGAACCGTAAAAGAGCTGCTCTTTAAAAGGGTATTTTCCACCCTAAGTGGAAAGCTTGTGCTTCTGCAGTGTTTCTAACAAGACGGGGCACGTCTCCCCAGCTGGGAAACTAAGCCTGCTGAGCTGAAACTTGCTTGTAAACTGGAATGCCCATAAAAATAGCATAGATTTCCAACTGGATTTCCTTGGAACTGTAACTGGAGCTTCACTGAACGGTACTTTCATTATTGGGCCCACAAAGGCGAGAACTCCAGTCATATGTCAAGCTGGGGCATCCTCAGAAGTCCAGTACAGTAAAGACAGCGGTTAGGAATTTTAAGTGTTTGTTTTCAGCATCCCTGTTAGAATTAAAAAGCATGTGTGGTAGGAGCTCTTCCATCTCAGTTGCGGGAGGGTTTTGGTGAGATTTTTCTCATTAGCCTCCTTAGGGTCAGGTTGAGATTTCACCCATGTAACTAGTACTCCATGAACAGAGTTCTGGAATGATTTAATGAAATTATGTATGTGACAAACGAGGCAGGGTAGGGAACAAAAGGGAGTTAATTTTTCATGAGATGTTCATGATCTGCAAATGTAGTGCTCCAGGTATGTCAAAGATGTTTCTATGCTGCAAGAACTATTTTCATATTTGGTTTTACAGAATGCCTAGAAGATTTGCTGGGTTAGTGGCTAGGAGCCTTACGCATTTCTGCAGAACAAACAACAAAACGTAGGAGTTATTGTAGGTAATTAAAGATAATAAATGCTTTTGTATCAGGCTGGAGGTAAAGACATAAAGTGAAATATCATGAAGAATAACGAGGCCAAAAAGAGGAGAACTGGAAGTTAATTGTTGTAGCGTGAGCTTCCCTCTCGAAGAAAAACTGAGTTCTCAGCTTCTTTGTTTTCAAATGGATGTTCAACATATGTTTAAAGTAAGCGGTGGATATTTCTCTGTGTAAGAGAAACCTGGGTATTTTTCTCAGCTGAGCTCCCTTTAAATTTTTGTTAAATACCCAGACTCTGTCCCACAGTGTACACACAGGTGCTGCCAGCTGAGAGGCTGACAAGCATGCATCCACATGCGCTGGATTGCAGGAGCAGGGATTTCAAACAATCTCTTTTGGTTCTGCCCAGCTACTGTTTGGGGCTTGTCAGAACAGTGATCAGCACTGTACGGGTCTGAAATAACAGTCAGCTGCAGAAGCTTGGCTATGGGAGTGTTCTATCTTTTTAATAATTCTTCCATTAGTATTGTCCTTTTTTTTTTTTTCATGCCAAAACAGTAACACACACTGATGAGCACAATGAACAAGCAAAATTGTCTGGCACTAACTGTTCCTTAAGGTTCACAGACCTACACTCTGTCTAAACAGCCTTGTACTCTAAACAAAATCCTTCCTATTGGAGAAGTAACTCCCTTTGACTTCAAGAACAGCGCTGGACTCAATAATCTCTTCCTGTTCTATGGCTGAGGAATTGAGAAGTTTAATATTAAAAGAAAACAAACAAAAATTCTCTGCAGCATGGCAATTTAAAAACACATAGCTCAGTACTGAAACAAATGTGGGGCCCAGCCCTCTACCAAGGGAAGCAAGCAAGTTTTTTATTACAGTCAGAGCATGACTCTTGCTTTACATCACACGCTGCTTATTTCATTTTTCCTTCAGAGCATGTAACATGCTCTGGGCACTATGTAAATAACAATTCTTTCTGTGTAAAAGAAGCATGTTTCTCTTTTTACATGTAATTATCTGTTAGCAGTAACTTAAAGCTGTCTGCCTGTGTCTGAGATCTGGTTTTACAACGCCAGCTGGTTGAAGAGACTAAATAGTAGACAGAAAATGAAGTCAGCTATCTAGGAACTAGAAATAGTTAGGAAATCACTGGGAAATTCTCTTCCTATAGGGTAACATTTTCTTGATAATTCTTCTGATTACCATTTTTATGGGATGTTTTAATGTAGGACTGAATAAAACTGTAAATCATGTGGTTGAATCCCTGTTCTTTGAATTCACCCCAGAGCCTGCACTACAACACAGCCTGAACCAAGCAGTTTCAAACTTTCCCTTTTTTTGTCTGATTTCGGTCACTGTGGTGCTGCTGTTGTGAGTTCGTCACATCTCAGATCTCACCAGAGGTTGCATTAAGTTCGGCAATTTCTAAAGGAAAGGTGGGACAGGTGAAACTGGGCAGGAATGCCCATGCCACAAACACATGCTTTGGATTTGTAGGATTTGTGGGTTTAACATACCTTCCTCCTTTTCCTGTGCAGCTAGCACAGAGGGGAATACAAGTTGTTCCACTTTTACATTATCTCATTATACAGCGTATGAATCCTAAGTGCGGCGCTTGATACAGTCCAGATGCAGGAGGTGGGTCTTGGCTAGGAGTTTTATGTGTTAATGTCAGCACTGTTCAAAGAAGGGTGCAGTATATGCATTTTTCCAGACATGATATTAACAATAACCAAGATACGAACCCCAGTGCAAATGAGTGCAAGAAGTCTGGTTTTGACTACCAAGCTGCACGCACTTGTGAGATGCTCTAATCATGAGTAATTGTTGGCATTCTTGACTTATTACCTAAGCATTTCTCTGAACTGGTCTCTAGCCTGCTAGGAAGAGTTACAGTAAAGTATGCAAGGAAACTTCACAGTTGTGTACCCCTTGGGGACACCAGGAGCTTTGCAGGATGCAAGGCAAAGTCCTTTTCCTGAAGAGAAAAAAGGGGAGAGATTTTGTGGGTGTCTTTTGGTGGCAGGAAAGCTTGTCTCACGTGGACATGCCTGAAGGAACAACGTGATGCTTTTTCTGTGGTTCCTGTTTTTAAGGAAGAATATTGACTTTTGGCTGGGTAATAGTGGTAATTGTGGTAATAACTGACTTCTACGGGTAATAGTGGTTGCAAGTGGTATATGTCACGACGATTCTTCACTGGTCAAAGCTTTTACTTCTGTTTTAATAGTACCCATGAACACTTTGAAAGAGACGTTCTGTTTTAACCCAGTTAACCCAGTTTTAGTCTGTATGGGTATCCTACAGCCTGAATTGCATTTAGTGAATCCAAAAGTGGGTTATGTGATGTTCAAATCTTTGGTAGCACTTATGCTTTGCTTTTTACAGCTTGACATTTCTGGTCCATACAGACACCAAACAAAAGCAGTTAACTTTCTTTGCTTTACACATCTGCCCATGCTAGGAAGCGTTCAGCCACTTTCTGCTCAGGCACTGTGAGAATAACAACGGAAAAGGATGTTAAAAATAAACAAAAAATCCTGCCCAAGAACAGTAGGATCCCTATGATCTTTGGTTTTGCCTGGGACAGTGGAGCCTCTGCAGCGCTCTGGGAAGGGTAGAGCATCAGCACATAAAATCCCCGTGAGAAGGGGACGAGGACCTGCAGCTCCCAACTCACACTGCTTCTCCTTTGCCTCCAAAAGCAGCGCCCTTGCCCAAGGCTTACAAGGGCATGTGCAGGCTAAGTGTAAGCGATGTATGTCCTTTCATTTCTTCATTTATTCCCATAAGTTATCTGGAAGCCTCTTTTCATGTTATTTTTAAGTTTCCTTTGTTTAGCCTGTGCAGCGTGGTTTTTTTTTTTTTTGTCTAGTGTAAAGGGGGAGGGGAGTGAGGGCCTTTGGAAAGCAGAAACCTAAACCTGTCTTTTTACATGGTGTTGGGAGAGCTGTGCTGTGCACAGAGCTCGGCTTGTGTATGGCTTTCGTGGCAGAAAAAATAGCATGATGTACATAGCAATTCATACCAGTTTCCAGACAGTTTCTTCAGGCAGTCTCCCTGCATCTAAGTGGACGTTAAAATCCCCGAATCACAGGGGCTCAGCCTGATACTCCTAAAAATTTACTTAGAACTTATGTAAAAAGTATGAGTCACACTGTCGTGTGGACAATGGAGTTCAAGCTGTGTCTTTGCTTCCTTACAGATCATTTAGCTAGGGAGCCCCATGTGCTTACTGGTTTTTGTTTTTTTTTAATTACTTTATTTATTTATTTTGTAATTGCAGAACTCTGTATACTTTGAAGCTGTAAGACAATTGTCCCCATGGTTCCAAACTTCTAGTTTAAGAAGTAACAATTGATGCCTGTCTATATATAAAAAAGAACTGATGTAATTAGGAGTGTTGTTGAACAATTGCACGCTGACCATTTCAGCAGTTTATAGCTAGGAATGCACATAGATTATTCAGTTGTGATGGGTATACAATGACCAAACAAGTGATGCCAAAGCTCATGCTAATTTAAAATATCCGTGGCCTGGTACTGTATGCATTTTCCTGATGGAGACTGAAAACTTCTCAGAACTTCTCTACAGGTGGAAGAGGGATGTTCTCGGACTGCGCTGCCACGTCTCAAGATGGTCACCCTCCTGCTGAGTATATGTCTTGCTTTGTGGAACTGTTTCAGAAAAGTTTATCTTCCTTCCTTAGTGTTAATAAATCAGCAAAGATGGATAGAAAAGTAGCAAAGAAAGAATGGTATGTCTGGACAGAGAAGAGCTGATGGAGAATACTTCTAAGCTGAAAACAGGAGGAGAAAGCAAGAAGATGTTGGTTGATAGAGTCTCTCTTGAGATGAGTTTTAGGAAAGAGAAGGAGAGAAGATTAGGGGATTTTGCAGCACGGTACTGAAAAGGAAATGAAACACCAGGAAGAAAAGTTTCATTTTCCCTTTGGACATGTGATAGTCTATTAATAGCTGTCTGATTGAAGGGAGAACCCACCTGGTAAAAGCTCTTCAGATGCAGTTAGACACAGCTGTTTGCTGCTGTCCTCTCCTCTCCTCCCAGCTGGGTGCTCTCACTCCCTTTCCTGCCCTGGCCCTGGCACTCACTCCGGGGTCTTTTGGGAGGTGAGGAGAACATTGCTGCCGGTTAACGCAGGGGTGCAAGAACTGGCAGGGGGAAGGGGAAAGGCGAGAGGTAGGAGCAGGGCATGCTGCTGTCGGAGTGGCTGAGGCTGCTGTGGACATAGAGCCACTGTTGCTTTCACCCGAATTTCCCATCTGTCCCTTCATACAATTTTGGGATAACATCACCCTGTTACCTTCTGGGGTGCTTCTGGAGAGAATCAACATGTTTTTTGGGACTCTTCTTGGTGGCATAGAAATTCCATACTTGTGTCCATGGAAAAGGCTTGGCCACTGTTTACTAGAAGCAGCACAAGGTTGCAAAAAAAAAAAAAAAAATTGTCGGGAAAACAATTGCATGAGCCTTTAGTCACAGACCACTGCAACACCTTTGTGTGAATGAAGATAGCTTTCATCCTGGCATTTCATCAGTTTTGAGCACTTTACTTTTCTACTGCCGCAGTCTTCCAGCAGGGATTTGTGTGTGATATAGTGGTAGCCTTTGCCCAACCTGTTTAGGAGTTAAATCTTCCAGCAGTTAAAGCACCGGACAGTCCTTCAGTGAATCATTCCTGGGCATATATTCACTCAAAGCTTGGCCAAACAGTAATTTGCTTCATGCACACTGAATGTGTCCACATGAGAAGTGTGGTGCTCAGCTGTAAATTCACTTCCTTCCTTGCTAAAAAATAGCTTCCTTGTGTAGACAAGCTCTAAGACATTTTGCATTTAAGCTAGCAATACCATGGCCTGTGGAGATGGAGGGATGCCTTCCAGTGAGTAGACATATCTGAAGCCTGTCCCAGCCATTCAACAATTTGCTGACTTGAAAAAGCAAAGTCCCTGTCTGCATGAGCCAGGCTTTCATGCTGATCGGCAGTGGTGTAACGTAGCTGAGGGTATTGAATGTGCCCTGCTTTATTCTGTCACAGAGTTTGGCTCGATGGGACTGTTAGGCAGAGCAAGGACTGTTTGTCCAGGCTGAGGATGGGGAGAAATGACAGAAGTCTTCTTATAGGGAAGGAGATAGGAGGACAGGACAGGAGATGTTCAGGTCTGAACTGATACAGATGCTGAATCACATTACTTATTCTGTGGAGGTCATTCTCTCATTCCAGCATGTAAGCTTGTTGATATTTACTTTTGCACTACATTTTTCCTCAGGATAAATATGGATGAGATGCTTTAGGATCCAGTCTTCTCAGAGAGAAACAGGTAAACCAGTGTGCTCCAACCAGACTCTCACCCTTGTATAATTTGCATAGCTGCATTAACACCAGCAGATGAGGATTCACCCATTTGTTTAAAGCTCATTAAACTTGTGAGTAATTAATGAAGCTCGTGAGAATTCGAAAAGCACTAACTTTTCTATGAGAGACTCCTGTTTAACCGTCTCTGATACTGTCTTGCAGCCTAGCCAGAGGTGTGCAGGATCAGACCATATTTGTATGTGGCAGAAGGATGTTTTTCACATGGATTGGCCCCAACAAAAGAGTTTGAAAAGATTTTTCCTTTAGCATGTGCATGCGGGACCCCGGTTGTCTCATGCCCATCCACATAAATCAGTGGTATTACTGGAGCTGACCAGACTGGGATCTCTAGCTAGCAGAAAACACTGCCACCTTGATCTGTGACGGCATGAAAGGCTGCAGTGAATTGACCCCTCTTCACCAGCTGCTCTTGAACTGACGTTGTAGGAGAGACAAGGACTGATTCTGTCCTGTCCATTACTGGGGACTCTCCTTTATTCCCTGTTTATGTGGAGCCGAGCACAAGGCTTGGGCTGTAGCTGGTCTCCACCGATATAAAATGATTGCTCATCTTATCCAGAGCAGTGGGGAGGAACTTGAGTCAAAGGTGAGTGACAGTGATTTGCCAGACGTGGGGTCATTTTGTGTATTGCTTCGCAACCCCTCTCTTCTGCGCCATTATTTGGATGTACTGTTGCATTCAGCCTCTACTTCATGGTCATACACAGCTCTAAGTCAGTTTGTACATCTTAAAGAAAGGAGAAAGGCCAGCCATCTGCTATGTACTGCTGCTGCCAAAACTCCACGGAATATTAACAGCAAGACAAAGCTTAGCTGCCAGCAGACTCCATCTAAGAAGCACCAGGGAGCACAAGTGAAAAGATGCAAATTAAAAAAAAAAAAAAAAAAAAAAAAAGACTCTGCAAATCAATCCCAGGAACAAAAAGCTGGAAGAGCTAGGAAGCTAGGATTTTGAGATTCTCAGGAAAGTATGGGTAAAATAGATGTATGCAAGATTTGCATATGTGTTTCTCATAACTCACTGTATGCAAGAAAACATGTAAAGTACAAAGTATATTACTGTTTGTGAGAAACAAAGTTGTGTTTTTGCAATATAAGGTGTTCCTGAAGGTGATAGTGTCTGAGGAAATTATTGAGGTTTTTCTCACATGTTGATATATGAAGGTGCAGGTTAAAGCTAGAGTTTAGTTTCTGTTTTTCATAAAATCATCCTTGCTTTTCCTTCGGTTAACTATGTCTTCACTGTTTTTCCTCAGCAAATGGTTTAGGTGTGCAGGCCCACGCATTCTCAGATCTTAGATACATGCCAGAAAAGTGGTTGGTAAGGATGTTCTCCTCTAAAAAAACACAATTTAAGTGGCAAAAGGGTGTGTTAACTGTGTCTGTTTCACTTGTATGAGTTGCCGGTTCCAAGCAGATAAATTCCGTACTCGAAACAATTTTTTGCACGTGGCAGATAACCTCTGAAGGAGGAAGCACGTCTGTGGACAGCACTGAGTCATTCAAGTCCCCAGAGTCTGCTCCAGTTGGTAGGGGAGCCAATATCTCCTGTGCTGCTGGGAAGTTTCAAATCCTGAAACACAGAGGCTTGCATTTAAGCAAGGTGGCTTAAATCATATAAAAGGAGGAAGTGCTCCAAAATTCCTCGGCACTGGTCGGTCTTCCTCTAAGCAGCTACAGCATAAAGGGATTTTTACTGTTTGTTTTCCTGTGAGAACGGGGCTGCCAGACGTGGCTCTGTAGCGGTCAGACCCCTGCTCCAGCTCCCCAGCGGCAGAGCACTGCAGCGCGTGCAGGCAGGTGTATTTTCTAGTTGGGCTCCTTCCTTTGCTGGGAGACCAACGTGGAAAAAAAAAATAATAGGTGGGAAGATCCCTTAAGAAGTCATTTTTTTCTGCCTTCTTTTCCCAAGGTAGGGTTGACTAAATGTAAACTTTTCATAAGAAAATAGTTGGCCACATCTCAGTGTAAAGATATCGTGCAAATCAGGATGCATTCCTGCTTCTTGCTGCCACTGACTGGTAGGTTGCAGTCAGTTTTTCAGAGAGGCTGTGTGTAAGAGAGGCTGTGTTCCAGCTGTAGCCTTCAGGGACACACCTGCACTGGGGCAAGAGCAGCTAAGCTTCTTAATGCAGAGAGGACTCTGAACTCTCCTTAAAAAATGACCCAAAGAAACCTCTGAAAGAGCTTTTTTTTTTTCTCTCTTTTTTTTTTTTTTCTTCCCTCTGGAAGGAGTTTGTTCTTGTGTAGGCAGGGTTGGAATGCATCCACATATTACTGCTGTTTTTATTTGTCCACGTGCAATGAGCTTTATGGTCAGGCAGAACTGACGAAAACATTGATAATTATTCTCTGACAGCTCTTATCTGTGGTTGGTACAAACCAAAAATTTGTACTTTTCAGGGGCACCTCCTGTTTGTTTGCTGTCTTATACTTTTTTTTCCTAGCTCCTCCTGAATTTTCTTCCTTTTTTTTTTTTTTAACTTCCATGGAAAGGGTGGCAGCAAGGACAAGGGAAGGAAAGAACAGAGGTGGAGTCCCTTTATGTCTGAGTTTAGGATAAGAAATACTTTTTATTCTGTAGACAGCAGATATTTTTCATTCTTAGTTCAATAGGAAACCCATCTCCCATTTTAGAGGCCAGTTCTGGAGACAGAGAAGCTCCAATGAATTTCCCAGTTAGCTCTCCAACCTTGTTTCCAACCATGCAGTCTGAGATTTCCCAGCTGCAATGCCCTTCAGCTCACGTTGCTACATATGGACTCGTATGCAGGAATCCATCCCGGGCACAGTGTTACCTTATTTACGCAATGTTACTTGCATGTATCTCAGTACCCTACCCACTGCTCATATGCCTGAACAGTAATTGCACAGGGAGGAGTTTTGCATAAGCTTCCTGCCAACAGAGATTTATTTATCATGAATACTGAAGCATGTATAAACAGACCATTAATATTACCTTTAGACAGTACCCTAACTATCATGTGCAACCTTTAGAAGTAGGCAAGGAAAACAGGTAAGGCATTGTGACTGCAGAGCTGACACTCCATTGTGTCCCACAGAAATTCTAGAGATAGCTGACGGCTTTGAAGGTACTCATCTGTGGGAGGCTGACCTGGTCGTTCATTAAAAATGAAAACAAACTAGGAAAAGTAAACCTGAATGAATAAACCCAAACATTTCAAAAGCAGTCCTGGAGAGTAAAAGTGGAATTTTGAACCTATCATTTCGAATGGGTTCTTTAAAGTTGCTTCAGAATTTGGGACAACCACTTCCCATTTAATTGAGAACTAAAGTCACTGGGCAGCTTTTAAAATCCAGCCTTAAATTACATTTCAGAGTCAGAGAGCAGCTTTAGCTCAGTGTAGCAAAGGGACTGCAGAATATGCAGATGGAGTGCACAGAATCTCTGTGCCAGAGATAAACACACAGCCTGATCAATGGAGGGTTGAATCTGAAGGAGACTGAACTTCAGTGTCAGGAATACAAATTCCCGCAGTGGAAGGAATATGTTGATGATAAGCATTTATTCCAGACAAGGTCTCTTCTGTATATTAGTAGGCATCCATATAGCTTCTTGGCCTTTCAAGACCAAAAAATGTAAAGAGGATGGGGAAAGGAAAACAATAATGATCAAGTAAGCCTGGTTCACAGTGAAAAATACTCTGCAGAGAGACTGTGGATTTGAAGGTGAGATACTGACGTTATACCCAGTTAATCAGCCCATTGCGCTTACAGGGAATACAATCCAGCATGAATGGTTGAGACCTACAGCCCATCTAATTAATCTCTGAAAGTGATCACAACCAGAAGGCTTACATAATGGCATGTGAACACTGAAGCAGATCTACAAAGCTGTGTTAGCTCCTAACACCTTATGACTGCAAGAATTTGGCAAGACTATACTTCATGTATTTTAATAAAGAAAATACAACCTGCCAAAACTTAAAATGCCTGTTGATCTTGTGAGAAACATTGAGAGAGCTTTAAATGATAGCATATGTATCAAACTTGTCTTGCATCTACCTGTATCCTCTCCTTTTCTTTGATGATACATATCAGTTTTCTTGGTCTTTCATTTTTTTATACAGCCCTTCTGGCAACTAATACTTTTAGGCTGATTGCTAGGAATCATTTGCTCTGAAGATTTCTTTCTGATAGTTTACAATCATTCACTATTCCACAGATGGCCAAAGAAGAGTTGCGGAAATCTCAGTCAAAAAAAAAATTATCCCCAGTCATAACTTCGCTTAGAAAGATATAAAAGTCAACACTGCTGAGCAGCTTAGGGAGGAAGCCTGGACAAAGATCACGGGTTACAGCAATCATAAGAAGATTCTTTCCTGCATGCTGAAGAAGAAAGAGAACAAGTTTTTACATATACCAAGAAAAACAACACAAGCAGATATCATATTGCTCTGTAATTCTGATGGGGCTGCTGATGGCGACACTGCTTTTCTGAAGGAAAAGAATTCTGTGGAATACTCCGAGGTTCTAGAATGAAGGAGACAGCTAACAGCAGAAGGAAGAAGCCCCAGAGTTATTAGTTTTTATGGAAAATCTGGCTAAAATGGCCAGGAACCAAGTGAAGCTGGACAGAATGAATGAGTGTGTAAAGATGAATGAGTGTGTAAAGACTCGAGGACAGAGAGAGAAAGAGGTTGATGGTCTTTTTCTTCTATAAAAGCAGAGTGTGTCCAAAATGTTGGGTTAATCTTGTTACAGGGGCAGGTGGGAATGTGCTGACTGAGGAGCATCAAAGTGAGAAGGAGATCCTCTAAGCTGAAGGGAAAAGAGAGAGAACCTCTCCTGAAGGAAAAGAAGGATCTGGGATACAGAAGTCAGACAGCATTGATGCTGGGCAATAAAGAGACAGCGTTTCACCCTTGGGCATGCCACATGAGGATAAAGAGGAAAACAGGCTGGGAATGATAAGAAAGGACATGGCTAAGGTACTGGATTCTCCTTGGAAACATACAATAGATTGTGAGCCCACTGAACCTCCAGAGAGGTTGTTAATATCCTGACCAGTGACTGCACAGTCTCTGGCACCAACGCTGAAGGCAAGTTAAAGGCAGCATTTGTAGCAGCTACCCAACCACACAGAAATGGATGGGGGTGCACAAGACAAGGTTAAGCTCAATTACCTCCCCTTGCTATAGCTGCTAGGGAGAGAATTAACAGGCGCGAGGAGATAACCTGTTCTTTAGATCAAGACAAAACGAGCAGAAGCAGGAACTGGCCCATCTCGGAGCCAAGAAGCAGAGTGTGTCTGCAGCACAAGTTGGCTACACCCTAGATCCGGCCCCGGATGCCCGCAAGTAGCTACAGAATGTAGAGGTCAAGCCTGCTGCCTTGATAAAAGAGCTGGGAACATTCAGAAAGTGAAGCTATTTCCAAAGGGAGGAATATCAGAACTCAAAATCTGCTTTTTTTTTGTGTGTGTGTGTGTGTGTGTGTTTGTGTAGAAGCACAGTGCACAGCAGACCCCAAACTGAGCAAGCATTTAACCTATCGTGAGGAAAAAATGTTAGGCTCTACAGAGCAGACTGCAGTGTAAATAAGCGTGGAAGTCAGCTGGCAATTCCAAGCAGCTCTGGAAAGATTTGGGCTTGAATAAGAGATCCTTTCTTTTCCAGTGTGAGTTCATCTTGGTGTCCAGGGAATCTCCTGATTTGAAGAGACACCTTTAAAACTCGACTGCAGAAGGTGCTTCTCCAGGTGGATGAAAAGAGCAGCAAAATGTAGCCTCAGACCTATCTCTGTAAACAGTCATGCCTGGAAAAGGAGGGGTAGAAGAGGTCTCTCTTGCCTCCTGGAAAGCAAGTCCCTGTTGGATGGCATGGATGCTCAGTAAAGGCAGAGGTGGGAAAAGAGGAGGAAAGTGTTCTGACCAAAAAAAAAAAAAAAAGTATGACTTTTTCTTTTAGGGCACTATACTTAATGGCAGACGAGTCCTATTTTTTCCCTTCTCATAGACATGGAGATGCTGTCAGAAGGACAGAGGCACTTTCCCAGCTCCACACTGCAGGTTTGATGAGTGCAGAGGAAGCTGAAGAGCCCAAAAGCACACCTTTGCTGGGGTGGAGGCCAGGGGGCTGGCTGGCCTCTGCACTGCAGTGCGGCTAAGTAAGCAAAACCTTCCAGGGCCGGAGGATGGCCCTGGTTACCCGAGTGTGACTCCTGTGTTAAGTTCAGAGGTAAGGCACGGAGTGCTTTCCCCCGTGGCCTCTGGTCGTACTGGCGCTGAAACAGGCTGTACGGTTTGGGAGCCGTCCCCACCTCCCTTTCCTGCTGCTTCAGAAGCTGATTTTGTACACTTGAGTGCACTTCCTTCCCTTCCTGAATGTCGTTATCTACTAAAGGAAGAACATTTCCTCCTAAAACAAGCTCCCTCGTCACTAAGATTTGCACTGAGTGCTGTAGTCTACAGCTCCAGAGCTGTGGGTGAAGGAAGATTTGCTGATCAGGGGCTGACTGGGTCTGCAGTTTCACTGCCAGTATATGTGGCCTGATTCTCAAGTGCGTGTCTCCACCGACTTAAGGAGCTGCTCTAACACGGCCTCCACACATAAAAGGCTGAATCTTTTGTAGTAACAGCTCCAGTGCAGGAGTCCTTATTCAGGTAAACATCGCACTGAGTTTCACAAGGAATTGATTGAATAAGGATCTTTGATCAGCCGATTTTTGATCTCTCTTAAATAATTGTTTAAGAAAACGGGCAACTACAACTAATATGAAATGGCATTTGGCTGGCCATGAGGGAATGCTAGCCATTCTAGCTCACACCTCAAGGGTTAAGTTGGTGAAGTTTACCTCCTGGTCAGTCCATTTTACACAAGCAAAGATTTGTCCATCAGTACCTAAATTGAGGTTAGATAAAGCCAAATTGCAACCTTTTATTTGGCTTTATTTGCATTTGATTAGATCCTGTGTCTACCAGACCACTTCTGCTTTGTGATGAAGCCTTTCTTCCTTGTTCCACCCACTGGGGATGTTATTAGAATAATCATTTTTCACTGGGGAAGAAGTGCCAATTTTTTAAAGCATGGGCTTTGTTCACACTGACATTTTACTCTTTCCACTGCTAACCATTCAATCACATTAATGGCACAAAAACCCTAGTTTGTGCAGGCCAAGCTGTCCCTGTAAAAGTTGAATGGCAGAGTACACGTAATGTGCACTGAAACATTTCTAAAGGAGCCCTGGTGTGGGATAATTTTTGAACAGTAGACAATTGCACAGAGGAAGATTGAAATGTTATCACAAAAATTTATACATGCTGCATGCCATTATAAGGTATAGCTCTGGGGAATCTGGGGAAGGCATAAACTTGGTGTAAAATTAGAATTGCTACCTTAGGTGTATTTTAGTTGGCAACTCTACATATGCTCTTTGCTCTTTAAACTATAGGTTAGACTCATGGTTGGGAAAATCAGCTTATTTCTGGCAAGCTGAAGGATTTTTACCAGCTAAGTATTTGGCTGCATGTATATTTTACATCCAAAATGTAGTAATTTTGTTAACAGGGAGCCTCACACCACCTTATCTATAATAACTGCAGATGTAATTTGGCATTTGCGCTTACATTTAATGCTAAGCATTTGTGAGAAATGACAAGGCTATGCTTGTGGTAATGGGCCCTCTTCTTAAAATAACAGCAGTAATTTGGCAGCTTCACAAGAGATGAAGTTTTTAAATCATCCTTTTTAAACAAAATATATGTTACTTTAAGAAACATTACCCATACTGTTTGAATTGTTACTTGCTCATGTCTGAGCTTCAATATATTGTTTTATTAAAAAGATTTAGAAGTATCTTTTTGATGACTAGAGGCAGTTTGATGCTTATACTGAAGGATGCAGAGAACTAAGCAAGCTTCTTTGCCTTCATTAGGTGCTGGGACAGGCCAGCAATGTTCTTGGTCCCAAGGGCAGCAAATTCCTAGGTTCAGTACTTGACATGGCACAGACAGGCACCTTGAAGCTTCCCCCACTGCAGGGCACAGTGGAAGACCTAGGGGTTGTTAAGCCTCAACCACTTCTCTTTCTCTCCAACTGGAACGCCATCTTTTAAAGAGCAAATGAGTGTTACCTGTTTTTCTGTGAATAGGATAGGGAGAAAAAAAAAAGAAAGTGAGTGTGGCAAGCTGCAGTAAACAGCATGGTGCTGTCATTTGTACTCAGTGTGTTGTAAACCGGGCTGGAGTGACTAACTCCCATGTTAGGAAATACAAATTGAAGACGGGATGCTCAGTGAGAGTTTAGGTTGCTATAAAATAATAACGATGCAATTATTTCTTACTAAAAGTTTGGAAGTTCCTTCCAGGAAGGCCTTATGAAAGTTGTCACCTCAGCTGACTCAGATATTGCAAATCAGGGGAGAAAGTAAAACAATACTGAGCAGATGCTTGAAATGCTGATTAACCTTCACTGTGTACCCCACAATGCAATAGAAAAGAGTCCCAAAATGCTGCAAAACTGTCAAGTAATCAAAGAAGAGTTGATCAAAACTCTTTGAAAAGTAATTTCTAAACAGCAGTATTACTAATCTGTTATCTTTCCTGCTTCCTGAACTAAGTCCAAACTAGCTCACTTAGGGTTAAAAAGAGTTTGGATTTCCAGATGAAATATTTCATCTCAACAGCTGACTGCAAACTGTGGCATTCTTTATAGCTGAAGTCTGTCTTAGAGCTCTTCTGTTTACATCAAGGCATTTTTCGGTGTGACTGACTAAGCCCAATGTCTTCTCTAGCATCCTGATTTCAGGAGCCATTGATCTTGGAGGCTCAACAGTGGCGTGCCATGCCTTGTACAAGTTACAAGCATGGAGAAACAACTTCCTCCTCAACAAGAACCCAGCCCCTTTATTCCACTATATAAAGTCTTTTCCATGAACAGCAATTCACACCTTCTGGGACCTCTCACTGTAACTGTCTGGAGTAGTTGTGGTCCCTTTGGCAGCTCTCCCTTGCAAGTCTTCCCTTGCACCCAGCCTTGGACCCCAGTGTGGGCTGCATCTGCCACACTTGCAAAAATGAGGTTGTGGTGTGGGTGTAGGCTGAGGAAGAGGGTTATCCTTTGGAAAAGCAGAACAGGTTGAGTCTAGTCTGGAAGTGCATGTCACAGGAGCTGTGCATTGGCTGTTCCTGGAGGCTTTCAATAGCAGGGGGCTGCAAGGGAGGAGACCAGGAGGTGCTGTGACAGCCACAGGCAGCTTCTTCCAGCCAGCTCTGAAATGGATGAAAACGACCCACTGCATATCCAAACCTCAACCAATGGGAACAGCACATGGCACCTCTGCTCATGTGTATCTGAGGAAGGGCAGGAGACTGGGAGCAGGAGACACTGGAGGAGTAAGTGGAGGGGACGTATGGAAGGCGGTTTGGTCGGGGACATGGCTGGAGACATAATATTGAAAGGAGACATTGTGCCAGAGCAGAGATTTCCCCGAGGGGACTGTGGCCCATGGAAGACCCACAGAGTAGCAGTGAGAGGTGAGGAGCAGTGGAGGATATTGAATAAGAAGCGAGGAACAGCAGCAAGAAACCACTACACTCTGCCTCCAACCTCCCTCATCACCCAGTGCCTCACAGAAGGAATTGGGAAGGACTGGGCATAACACCACTGAAAACAAAGGATGTTGAGACTAGGAAAGAGGTAGAAGAGGTGTTTAACTGGAAGAGAGGTTGGGGAAGGGACAGAAAGGTGTTTCCCCAAGGGCTTGACTGTCTATGTCTTTTTTTTTCCCTCTCAATATCCAAAAGGTGTTTCCCTAGGCGTTCAGTTGTTTATCTCTTTTTTTTCCCCTCAATATTCAGAATCAGTACCTGGAAGTTTGTGTTAATTGGCAATAAACAAAACTGAGCACAATTCCCTGACTGAAACTCTTTTGCCTGCAACTAACCTATCCCACCTTCCATGGGACACAAAAGCCAACATAATGCTTGCTGTGGGTGTGAGACTTGGGAGGTAAAAATTTCTCTGAGGAATCTATAGGAGCTGCACGTGCTCATCCACTCTGAAAACTCAAGCCAACCAAATATAAATACTGTCGGTCCAGGAGACTGAGTTTTTATTAAAATCTATTCCTGGTTTAGCTGTGGGCTTGGCGTGTGTACAGGCTAGCCATGGGCTCTATCAATGCTCCCTTTCCTTGTTCATCTTCTTGGACGGTTCACCACAGCTTGCCTCTCAGTAACCTGACTGTGCTGTCATGCAAACAAGAAATTGTAAATGTGGAAAATGCTGTCAAATGCTAGTGCACAAAGATATTTCTCACCATCCTACAGGTATTTAGCAAACTAAATCAAATACTCCATTTGCTTCTGATGAACAGCTGTGTATTAAGTGCTTTACTGGAAGATGATATCCAAATGCTTTAACAGTTGACACAGATGCTGATTTCCAAAATTAAAAAAGTCTAGTTTTCTGATGATGTTTTGAAAAACAAGCCTCTTTCCTCAGAGAAATCTGATTTAAGGAGACACCAGCAGCAGGGCAATTTCCAGCCCCTTTTCAGTACTCACATAGCACCATTTCTACTGATGGCAGGTCACTAATTATTTTAAAAACCCTGCCCAGTACATCCCACTCTATTCAGACTTTATTGCATGGGATGAGTCCTTACACCCTGCTGATAATAAATTAAATGTACTCTTTCTCACTGTATTTGAGCTAGCATGCTGAAGTTATTTATACAACAATTTAAAATTGTGATCTAGTAAATGTTTGGAAATGTGTAAAAATTGAAAGGTGTAGTATATAGTGAAGAACACATGGCTCTATTTTTTACATCAAGGACCTAATTTTTATTTCAGTTTTGTGACCAGATGAATGTACAGACTGAGTCCATGTGAGTCAGTGGAGATATGTAGCAGTGGCATGGGGGAGCCTGGGATCAGAAGCCGAGTCTGTTTTTATTTTGTTCATCCCTGAGCTGCTCTGTGGGATGGTGACTGACCAAAGGAGCTTGGGTCATTGCCGAAACAAATGTGTCTGCGTTTATTCAGTGCAGAAGGGTCTGCACCATTAATCTGAATATTTACTACTATATATGACACTCCAGTGGATAATATTATTTCAGATCACAGTCAGTCCGAGCTCTCTGGAGTTTTGCTTTCAGGTCCTTGTATTTCTGCGCGCCTCGAAAAAATACAATTGTTGTAGGCTGAGAATCGAAACACAACCGAAGAAACTAGAACGTACAGTTCCCTCAGTAACCATGTATCATCCAGGTTGCTCATAATAAGGCAAAGTTTTAACAGCACGCACAATAACATCAATGACTTCACTGCAGATGAGCAATGGCAGTGCATTATGTCCGTAGTGGGAACCATAATTTAGAGTTGCCTGTCTTTCGCACGTTACATGTTTTCATGCACATTGGAAATGCAGTGCTACACTTCCGTAGACTGAACTGCAGTGCTTCTGGGTGCTCCTGACAAAAATTTTGGAAAGGGTGATGCGCAGGTTGGTGTTTCTGGGAGAGGAGCCCACTGGGGAGGATGACGAGCACAGGCCATTCCTCAGGTGTCTCCAACATGCTGCCCTTTGTGCTTGTCCCAACCAGGTGAAGTTGGGCACTGTGAAGAAGGGGCTTTTTTAAGGTTTTGGGAGTGGTTCCCAGTCTCACCACGAACCATTTCGGCCAAATTTATCGTTGTCTCTGGGTAGGTAGCAGCGCACTAACTTTCACAGCTCCTCACCCACTTCCTCACCACGAAGCAACACGGTGTGGGGGGCGTCCCGGTGCTCTTGAAGCTGGCACCGCCGGCGACAACGCTCCTCGGCGGTCCCCGGGCCACCCTCCACCCTTGTCGCCTAGGGGTCCCACACCACCCGTGTCCCCCAGTTGGCCTCCCGACCCGGCCCACCACGCGCTGTGCGGGCCCGTGTGGTGCGGGCGGAGCCTCGAGGTTTGTTTTTGGCTGCAACGTGCACGCCCTCATGCAAATCGCCGCGTCCCCGCCTCCCCTTCACCCCCCTCCGGGGAGGGAAAAAGTGGGGAAAAATAAAATTAAAAAAAAAAAAAAAGAGAAGAGAAGCAAAATAAAAAAATGCAAGGAAAACAAACAAACAAAAAAAAAACTAATGAAAGGGGAATAAAAAAAAAAAAATTGAAAAGGGGAAGGGAGCAAGACGCCCCGGCGCTGCCCGGCCTTGGAAGGGGCGGTCGCCGCCGCCCTATAAGAGGCGCTGCGGGGCCACAGCCGCCCGGGAGCAGGGCCGGCGTCGGGGCTGGAGCGGAGCGAGGCGGAGCGGAGGGGCAAGGCGGCTCGGCTCGGCTCGGCTCCCGGCGGGACCGACGGCGGCTGCCCAGGGCCCCCCGGCCCGGGAGGTAGGCGAGGAGGGCGGCCAGGGGGATGCGCCGCGCCGTGCCGTGCCGAGCCGTGATGCGGGCTGCTGTCGGGGGAGGCGGCCCCGGCACAGAGCGAGGGGGGAAAAAGCGAATGTGTCCTTTTTTTTTTTTTTTTTTTTTTTTTTTCCTTTTTTTTTTGGTCTTTTTGTTTCTCGCTGCGCGCAGCGTGTCTAGAGTGAGGCGCGGAGGATGGCTTGCGGGACGGCAAGGGACTGGGAAGGGGATAGTGCTGCATGCTTTTTCCCTCCCTGTGTGTTTGTTTATTATTATTACTTTTTTTTTTTTTTTTGTAATCGCTTTATTATAGCTCGTCCTGAGCGAAGCGACTCTGGGTTGGCTGCTCTCTCGGAGGGGGGCTCGCCTCGCCGCCCCTTCCAGCCCCGGTGGGCTGCTAGAAGATAACGGGAAGGGTTTCCATCCCCTTCACACCTACGGGAAATCCATAAAACGCCGGGGGCGGGGAGGGCCTTGGGATGAGCGGGAGTGTAAAAATAAAAAAAAATCGATCCCGCAGCTTTTGTGATGGGCAGGAGGTTCGCTTGCAGGCAGCATATCCCGCTTCTGTGTGCCAGGCTGTTGTGAAGTCTGTGCTCTGCTATGTTACAGGCTGCCATCAGCCTCCTACAAAACACTGCTGCTTAGTTCGGGACGTGTGTGACTGCTCAGATGCATAAAGTCTATCAGAGGAAGGTACTCTGACTGTAAATTGAAAGTTTATAGTAAACAGTATTTTTGTCTGTTTTGAACATAAGCTATTTGTCCCGCCACCCCCAGCTGTTGTGCTTGGAGATTTTAAGGGCAATCAACTTACTTGGAGGGTCAAAGTTGATCTCCAATGTGTTGGAGTAGACCTTACTAAAGCCAGGGGGATATAAACACATGCTCACACTTTTAGCTGAATTGGTGCCCATCTTGAAGATTACTGGTGTAGATTAATGCATTACAAACCCGTTAGGAGGTGGCCTTTGGAAATAGGTTGATGCTGGTACAGCAGGGAACAGCCACGTCTTGGGGATGTTCCATTAACAACAGATGGTCCGGCTTGCTGCCTTGAGGCTTTCCTAACTGAGCAGTCTCGCTTGGTTTTGAAAGGGGTTAGGGTAATAAACACACGGTGTGAGTATGTTTTTGGTCTGCTCCTGGTTGGCACAGGTTTCCTTCCTCATGAGCAGGGATGGGCGGCAGCATGTGCCCAGGCTCTCCCATAGCATCATGCAGGGAGCTGCCTGGGGCTGCGGCGTTACTGATGTGTCAGCTGTAATTGCTGCTCCTGGGTCATCACCCTTCATCGCACCCATCTGAACCTTCACGTGTGTAAAAGTGGTTCCCCAGTCTGTACCTGGTGTGGTCTGGGCAGGAGTTATATATATCTGGTGTGGTCTGGGCAGCTACGGGCAGGAGTCTGATGCCTTCACTCGCAACATGTGCCGTGTTGATCGTGTTGTCATAGTGCAGTAGGGCTGCATGGTAAGAATTGGAAGTCGGCTCTTTCCAAACTGTGGATAAAAGGTTTGCAGCCTGGAAAACAGGAGCTGTGTGGTAGAGCTTAAATTGAACTTTTGAAGTTGAGAATATCTTACTTTAGGAGAGAGCAAGAGTATGCTCACCACGGTTGTTCTGCGGAGATGGGTGGGTATGTGCTGGCTCTGGGCTGCCAGAGATGGCAGTGGCTCTTGTCTGCTGTTACAGTGTAGTGGTCAAGCATTGCAGCCATCAGAGTAACTTTACCTTGAGAAATTACTGTTGAAGTTCAATTAGCCATATGATATTTGTGTGAAACAAACACCTTGGGTGCAGCTATGTGTGAGGTTTTGGTGCTTGCAGGAGTTACAGCAATCTTTGGATATAAATTCCAGATTTCCAAATTCAGCTGGGCTGTAGTGTAAGCAGGTATATTGAAAATCTCTTAATGTCCCTTTCACCCAGCGAGACTGAGGCATGTTTATAAATGGGTTTGCCACAGGCAGCTGCTAGCTAACCTGTTTTGTCATGCCAAATTTGTTTTCAAAAACCTGTGTGGCTTGGCTCTATTGACATGAGCGGAGACCTGGTCTAGCACCAAGTTCAGCACCTGCCATTGCAGTGCAGGTGAGAGTGGTGCCTGGTGAAGTGCTGAACTACAGAAGTTGAAAAGGCATGAGTATTAAAAATGCAAATTCTCAAAGATTAATCTAGTGTACTCAACTCAGGAAGTGAGTCCTCCCTTGCCTTCCTCTCTGCAAGTCTGTTTTCTCGCTAGTAGTTCACCTGGCAGAATTGTGCCCACAAAACCAGAACAGGAGGAGGATCGGTCCCAAACCCATCCCTCCATGGCAGAATGGGATCAGTGCTGCTAGTGTTTATCACGTGTGTTGCACCACGCAGGCACAACATTTCCTAGGGTGTGGTTTCTTTAGAACTTTAATCCAAAGTAATTGAAGGTTGCAGCTGCGCTAGTAATGGACCCAGTTCACTTCCCCCCAAGTGCCCGTTCTCTCGTCTCTCCCCATCTGTTTTGCCCTCTGGGCTGGTGTTGGGAGTTCACCAACCCAGAGTGAACAAAGTTGAAATTAACTTTTTTCTCCGAGCTTTCGGGTCTGGGGGTGCTTTCACCGAGGGATGGAAGGGATGAAAACTTTTTTTAGCTTTAGCATCCTGTCTTCAGGGTTTTAGTGTGGGTTTGTGCACGCTGGTGCCAGCACAGAGATAATGACAGGAGCAGGGCAGAAGGGGAACCAGACTACCCCTTTGTTTAAGTAACCTTGGAGCAAGCACCCTCGGTGTTTATATAGGTCTCTTAGGCTGGGCAACACACCAAATCCTGAAATAAGTCCGGAGGCCATGGCTGACCAAACACCAGCATGTTTCTATTAGGCTGCTTATTCCTGATGACTCCTGCTGTGACTGGCCAGAGTCAGGATTTGCTGTTTAATAAAACACACACACACACATATATATATGCCATATTTTCCTAGTTCATCTGAGGCAGCTAGGGGCTGACATGGTAGAAGTTTTTATGTCTGCTGTGAAGATTTGAATCCTTAATTCTTGAAAGCTTACTGTGTAGTTATCCAGCACAGTTACGATTACTGATATTAAGAATAAAGATCATAAATAATATGGTAGAATTCTTACTTGTAGAAGATGATTGCTATTATTAAAAAAAATAAAATATTTCCTGTTATGTAGGAGATACTCCTCTATTTCTACTGGCTGTAGGAAAGTCATACAGAGCAACTCATAAGAATTACTATGATTTGAACTACTGAGCAGAGTACCCTCTTATCTATTTTTAGATCTGTTTTTCTAATAAAACAAACAAATGAACAAAAAACAGCAAAGCAAGACCTGTCTTTTTTAGCACTTGTCATAGGGCAGAAAACATGTGAGCTTGCCTCAAGGACTGAGGGAGAGACAGAGTAGGATGGAAAACTGTTGATGCAGCTTTCCTGACACAACAAGCTAACACTGTAGGAAAAATAGGAGCATTCAGATCTTAAGATTTATTGGGTTATTAGTGAAAAGGCTTGATCACGGATTATAAGAAGAATATACATCGGTCTGAAAGGCGTAAATATCCATATACAAGCTGACCTTTTTCCTCTTCTGTTATTTTCTGGAGGAGTGTTGCTTAGCAGAGCTCCATCTAATCCAATAAGAGATCCGTTTGTGTTGTGTTAACTTTGTTAGGGAACAATTGGCGTTAGGCAAAAGGAGGAGAGCAGAAGAGCCTTTCCAAGACTGCTCTGGCTTGGGCTAGATAGCAAGGTCGTTCTTTGGGAAAGAGCAAACAAAGTCAGAGCCTCTGACCACATGGTTCAGAGATCGTTTTGGAGGTCTGGCTTCCTTTCTAGCAGGCAGGGCTGCATGGAAGGTAAAGAAGTGGCCAAGAACAGCTACCAGCCTGCTTGCTTGGCTCCCTTAAACATTCTGCAGTTTGACTAGCCCATGTCCCAGTGAAAGGCTGTCACTGGGAGCTGGGACGCAAGCTATGCAATTAATGTTCATTAGCATTCTTGGCTGTAAGTAAAAGCCAAAATTAAGCCATGTGTAAGGTCTCAGGGCAACAGTGGTGGCGGACTAGGTGACAACAGCAGGCCCAGGATAACCTGGTTTCCAGCAACAGTGCCTGTCTTGTGATGACATGTTCCGTTTCCCCTTAACTGATTTTATTGTCACTATAAATATGAGATCACAAAACCTTATATTCTGCAAGGTAAAAGCAAAAGTGTATTTTTGCTCAGCTGCAGCACTGTAATGCATCTGTTTTTAAAGACTGTTGGCTGTGTTGCTTGTGTCAGCAACCAAATTGTAAAGCCCATGTTTTCAGACATAGCTTGTGCTTTTGCAAGTGAGTTCTTGTGCCTTCAAAAGAAACGAGCAGAAATTATCAAACGCGTGTTTTGTCTGAGATGTATTCATGGGGGATAAGTTTATATTCTTAGGATGTGTTGATGTCTTTTTCTCCTCTTACCCATGTTGTGATTATGCTCCCATAACAGGAATTTTGTTGTGGCTGCTGGTTTAAGCAGAGTTAGGACCAAATTTGAATGTATTAAAAAGTGAAACAAAACAAAACCAAAAACCTCCCCTCACTCAAACAATGAAATGGCAGCAACCTTTTGTATGTGCAGAAGCATATACATTTCTTTCTAGTAGCAGCAGTGGAGCCCAAGTTCAAAATCTAGTCCTTTCTTAAAGCATTTTCTGTTTATGAAACTAAATTAATCTTGCATTTCATTCTTTATGCTATCACTGGACAATGTGCTTTTTATCAAAATTACTTGTTTTAAAGTGTTCTTGATGTTTTTTACCCTATTAAATGAGAGTAGCAATTCTTACCACCTTGTTTATCAGCTTTAACAAACCAATATTGAAATATTCATCCTAAAGAAAGCCGTATCTTTTCTTCCCAGTTGCATTCACATATAAATCCAGACATAATTGCAGTCAATTGGATTGTCTGTGGGAGTATGCTTTGACTCCAGTGGAAATTTCTCAGCATCATTAAGAATATCCTAAGCTCAACAGAAAATGTATGGCTTGGATCCCATTTCCATTAGCAACTTGCCAAACTATTTTGTTTACATTTCTTTTACGAGCTCACTCTCTCCCTTTCAGCATTTAATGTCACTTCTGCACCTACCTGAAGTTTCTTGAATTGTTAGTCCTTTGCTTCAAATTGAATAGACCACAGCTCTTCACTGCTGGATTTAGTCCCTTGAAATTGTGCGAGTAAACTAATGGATCTTTGTCCCAAATCTTGCTTGAAGAGGTGTAACTTAGGATATGAACAAATTCGGTCATCCTTGTCTCTGTTACATCAGTATGTGCATTATATTAAAATAAACATACTTTTGTGTATTTTACATGCCTGCTAACTGTCTTGTTGAACCTAAGGGTTGGAGCTTTAGCTGCAGGAGTGTGAGTTGTACAGCTGGAGCTACAGAACATAAATGTGCGGAACGACTTGTTTCTGTGAACCAGGCAAAAAGGGGAAGCTTTGCACACAACTTTCTGGCAGCACTCCCGGCAAGGTGCCCAGTGCCACACCTGCTGCAAAAGGCATGCTGCCTCCATTCTTATCATCTATGCCAATTATTTTTTATTCCTCTATGAATAACCTTAGAGATAAGTGGTTATTGAAAGCCGTATCAGTTGCAAAGATAGAGCAGAAATTCATTCCTCTTCATAGCTGACGCTCATTACTTTCGAAAGCATTTGGACACATTTATTATCTCTAGTGAATTACTAGTTTCTACGTACATATTGTTGGGTGGCTCGTGATGTGGGAGCTGAAGTCGTGTTGTGGGACAGTTTGTTGTAGGGTTTCAAGGGTCAAACAGTTCAAACTGACATCTGTTGCAAAATACTGCCTTTGCCACCTGTTTTTTTGTGTTTTTTTTGACTATGTCACTTCCTTGCATTGTGCTAGAGGCTTTTTCTTGGCTGATTCTTTTCTGCATAGTTCAGAGAATTTTTTTTTTGTTTCTTCTGCTGTAACTTATACCTGTGTGACAGATATCAGTGCAGTTGTGTAGGTACCAGGCTTCACAGACAGCTTATTCCTTGCGCCAGTGAATCCCAAAGACACCTCTGGGATGTTTCCCACAGTATGAGCCACGTTGCATTCTGCTTTGTTACCGGACTTATGCTGGTTCATGACATGCTGCTCCCAGATGGCAAAGATCAAGAAGAAAAGAACTGTAAAGTTTATTCGGATGTTACAGGGCAGACAAACATCTCAAACTGCAGTTTAATCTTGTGCTGGGCTGTTTGTAACCTTGTCTTCTCCCAAGATCAAGAGCAAGCTACAGAAACAAGACTTTGAAGACATCGCCTTCCAAAAAAAGTCCTTATGAAGGTGATGGCAACGCTGCAAGGTGTGGTGACTTTGCTCAAGAGAAGATACAAATACCCCAGTGGTGCTCCAGCCATTCCAGGGTAGGAATGTGGAGCACTTATCCAGTGTACACTTTTAAGACAGATCTCTAGCTGCTTTGTATGGATGAAGTGATTCAGTGAGCAGGGAGTGGTGCTGAAGAGGTTTTCTTGCCTAAGACCCCTTGAGCTCACAGATTTCTGTTCCAAAAAGTTGAGAAGGCTGATGACTTTCTTGGGGGGTGCCTTGTCTTTCCTCTCACCCTGAAGGTGTCTGTGATGCAGAAAACGGTACCTTTTGCAATGTGAAATGCTTCCTCCTTTTTCCCATTTGAGGAGATAACGTCCTTAAACAGGATGCGTCATCAGCTGGAAAAAGTGACTGAGGCTGTGTTACACAGCTTTTTGCAGACTGTGTACTGACAATGCTATAGTTGCTCAGAGATCAAAGCTTAATGGCATGAATTGAGCTCAAATGTCGCAATTATTATTTTAGCAGGATGTTCAATTATTTCTAGATCCCACTACAGAGAGGAGCTCATTCTTTGAGAGCCAAAGAAAAAAAAATCAGCTAATATGGACTATGGATTTTTGGACATTGGCCGTGATAAAGCAAATCGTTTTTTTGTTTGTTTTCACCAGAGAATGGACTATATTTCGGCCTCTTTCTTTTTTTTGTACGGGGAGAGTTCGGATGTCCAGTGTAATAGGAAAGTTAAAATATTTCATGTGTTTCACAATGTTCCAGTGGAAGTTTTTTTTGGTAAAACAGACAACTGTGTTTGAGTGTTATACTTGACACTTAAGCAATTGCTCTTGCTGAATTGTGTGACACAATCTCTTGCACGTGCCTTTCTCTGGGCCAGTCCAGCTGTGGCACGTGCAAGCCTGACTTCTTCCATTGCATTGGAAACACACTTGTTTTCACCAGTGAGCCTCCTGAATGTGCTAGCAGTAAGGAGAACCAGTCGTTGTGGTCATTCTGGTAGGAGAACATTGCTCCTATGTGACCTGGGACAGGTTTTCAAAGGAACTGGGTATGCTCTGTCACAAAGGAGGCTTCTAAACACCAGCCCTGTCTAAAAACATGGCTTCATATAAATGCCTAAGGAGGCACTACAACATTTGGAAAATCTAGTCCAATTTATATTATGGAATACTTTGTAAGCTAGTGCTCAGGTCTTTCTCAGACTATCTCTTATGGTTTATTTCTCCCTGGTAGGCATGGACCCACCTGTGCCCTAAAAATACTTCTTGGGACTTCAGCTTTGCCAGAAAGAGGAAGCAAGACCATCTGAAGAGTTCATGGCCAGCAGTTTCTGTGCTTGTAATATTCATTTTGGTCTCAGGCTTTCATAATGATCTCTGCTCAGCGATTCATAGCTGGTCTTTTCGAGCTACTCAGCACTTAATATGCTGGCTTTGGAAAAATCCAACTGTTTATTCCTAGTGTCAAGGCTAGGTACCTTTTAGAAGTCCCTTTCAATTTTGCCTAAATATTTGGGGTGCTGGATTTCTGCCCCTAACATCACACTGTATTTGTTACAGTTCCTGCCAGAGCAAGGTCTAGGGTTCCTATCCTCCTGTAATTCATACTGTGACAGGCAGAACCCAGTACCAGTCTCTTTTACAGGACTAATTGTTTTAATAGCAGCAGTTAAAGCAGGTTGAGAGTAGCTATTTTCTTGTCCTGCTGTTTTTAAAAGGAGCAGTTCTTTTCTACCAGCTGTCTTTTCTCTTCGGTGAGGTTCAGCCCTCTTAAACAAAGGGTAGTCATTTACTTGGTCTTTTGTAGCTGTGTGTATGCTGCTGTAAGGACCCTGTGGATAAGTGAAATGCAGTGTCTTGGTTTTGTTTGGACACTGGTCGGATTCCATGAGAATGTTTAGTCAGCCTACTGATACCTTGACACTATTCTTAGAGGGTTTTAGGAAACTCGACATGCTCCTCAGGGGGAAATGAGTCAAACTGGTTGTGGATTATTACCATGAAGCTAGATCTTAAAGTGCTTCAGTCATATGCATCATTGTTATTCAGATGGCAGACAGATGGCCAAGTTGAAAACAATGTTCTAGTTGCTTACAGGGTTAGTAAGTGCTGGAGAACAAGGCCAGCACCTGTTTATTGGCAAACATAAAGCCAGGTAGTCAGTATGTGTAAAGTGATGTAAACTAGTGGAGGATCTTGCCAAGAATCACCACCCAAATGTTGTTTGTGGTCCTAATTAAGTCCTTGCCTGCTGACCCAGAAGCTCTCCAATCACATTGTTAACAATAAGCAGTCAGATTAAACCCTGCAATGTGATCTGGGTCATTTTGAGAAGGAAAGCACTTCTCATTGAATGAATTTTTTGATGGAATAGGAAATTTTGTCCAATATTCCTCTGGCAAATGGGAAAGAAATGGAAGTCCTCTGTGGGGATGTTACGAAAGACTTGCTTTTTAGTGTCTGTGTGGCTCCACTGATAATGATCCTGTGTCCCAGAGAGCAGGCTGCAGGTTCAAAGCTCATACCTCCTCTGCTGACCCTGCATTGCTCGTTATTGCTACAGAGTTTAACAGTGCTTAAACTGGGAGACAGACGTGTGGCATCTGGTAGTTGTATTCTCATCTCTGCTTATGCTTTGGTTGTGGCCCAGGGTGAGTTGCTGGAACTGACCATGCTGCTAACATTTTTGAAGGCATCTTTTTGTAACGTAGTTCAGGCTGTTTGAGTTAAAGGGTGACTTTAAAAGAGCAATGGTGTTATTCCTAGAAGAGTGTTATTGTTTGGGTGCAGTTTCCCTTCTTGCCTATGTGTTTTTTAACTCATAGTCTTGAGTTTTTTGACTTCATAGTCAAGAGTTAATGAGTTTTTTTGACTTCTTGAAGGTTTTAGAGATGTGAATGTCAGATTTGCTCCTATTAGTCTTGCAAACTTTGCATGGGTTGCTTTGGTTTTAGAATGGACATTTACTCCTGATTCTTCATGCACTGTCTGTTTCTGCTGTGGAGATTATCTCCAGTTAGATCCCTAACAGTGGGATAAGTAATTGCTTGCATTTGTCCTCAGCTGCTCTTTGTTGAGCCTAATCTCAACAGCATTGTAACTAATGCTGCTTTTCCAATTCCTTTAGTCTTGTTGAAGTTGTGTAGAGGCAAAATGCTTATCCCTTTCTGGAAATCATGGAAGTTATGGTGAAGGGGTACTTAATACTTGTGTCTTGAGAGTTGCTTATTGCCTCGCACTTTCACAGGTTGTATGAGGTGGATGTGGTTGTGTAAGTCTCTTGGCTGTAGCTACTGTGCTGGAAGAAACCACAAGCTTAGGTCTAGATGTCCTGCAGAGAAATGGCCAGGATGTTAGACCCTGATCTGGGAGTCGTGGACTTCGTTCTAGTCTCTTGACTTAATCTGCACCTCTACTCCCCAAATGAACAGAAGGGCTACTAGTTCTCTGATGGCTTGTCCTGTTTAAATCAAAATGTCAATTCTTGAGGCATGCACTTCTCTCTTGCCATCGTTGTTCATGGCCGTCATGGGGACCTGCTCACACTTAGTGGCATATGGAGTACTGGGGGACTTTGCTCTTGGGTCTGGGCTTTGCAGGGTTGACGTGGCTCATGATACTGTTTACTCCACGAAATGCAGCTTGACCTACCTAAAGGAAATGAAATGTTAAGTCATTTCTCGGCATTCCCCAAAATGACTGTTTCAGCTCAAAACTGCCGTTTTTTCTTCCCTTGCCCCATTTCTTTCAAAGAGCGGCTGTTTGATTTGATAGATACTTATAAAAAAGCTAATGGTGTTAAGCAGATGTACAGCTTTTAATCTGAGATGGACTGTGTAATGTGCTAGACCATGTTTGCTCATAGTAGAGGAACAGTACTGGCTGTAGTAGTACAGCAGCTAATATTTTCTTTTCTCTCAGAGGGCATCAGCTCTAGATATTAGATTGATATTCTCCCTGGCTGGTTGGTCTGTGGAGTGCTGCCAATGATGGTAGCTTTTATGATGTGGAGATCTGACCAAGAGGGTGGGACAGAAGCCACTGACTGCTTTCATGGAGGCCTCTGAACCTTCATCAACTGGTAAAAAAAGCTTTTAGCTCTGCTGACCAGGGCTGGGTTTAAGTCGTTGCTGAAGGCTTGAAGGTAGCCTGCTGCCGGAATCCTGAAATGTTCCAGTCTCATAAGGTTTGATAAGTTTGCTTTGTTCACTGTCTAAATAGTGATTTCTTCTCTAGGGAAAAGGTTTTTTCGCCCCCAAAAGAAAGCAAACAGCTGCATTGTTTGCAGAAAGCTGCTTTTGAAGGCTGTTTTATGTTTATTTAGTACAGACACCAGGCATGGGGGTAGGGAATTGGTTCTCTGCCACTTGAGTTTTTTTCCCCTCTTAAAATCTACAGCTGAAAAATACATAGCTTTGTGTTTAAGACTGATTGGACCTGGAAACTCTTGGCATACCAGCTAATGGACTTTTCAACAGCCATTCTACTTCCAAAGAGTGGGGTAGCACCGATCTAGAAAGAAAGGGTTGGTCAAAGTGTGTATTTTGTTGTCAGCATTTTCAGAGCTTGCCCCATAGTGTAATTATTTCTTAGGAGTAATTTTCTGAATTGCACACTGAGATGGAATTGCAGCCTTGCAGGTCTGGAACCTCTGCAGGGTTTCTGCAGTGGGGAGAAGTGCTATATACAAAGGCAGCCCCTGGGACAAGTGTGTGGACCCTCATGCTTTAATTGTGCAGGTAGCTGTTGTGGCTGCTTGGTCTGAGCTGGTAGAGAGGGTCCCGACCCAGTATAAGCAGGAACCCCGGACTGGATCAGAAGGTACACGCAGGCTGATCTGCCCTGCCTCTGTCTCTGATGCCCACAGATTTCTGTGGGTTGAACAGCTGTTTTGTAATTGGAAGGGTAAGCTTCTCTCGGGGAAGAGACTATGCAGAAGACTATCAAAAGATGGGGGGAATATCTAGATGCCTTTGCTTCATCCCTCCTGTGTGTTTTTTTTGTCATGAATTGCAAAAATTTGGAATGCTTAGTAAGTAGCATGTTAAGTGTATGCAAGTCTGAGTGGCACATTGGTAAGGCATTCGAGGAGGTCTGTATACTGGATACCCAGAATTTATTTGCTGGTTAAATGTAGGGTGAACCTTTGATCCTTTTGCCTGGCTGTATGGTTATCTGAATGCTCATTGCTCTATCTGTGTTGCATAGGGCATATGGTGGGATTTGGGACATTACTCCAAACACCATTTGCTTGTTTCAGTTATCAGACAGCCCTTTCTGATGGTATCTGTTTATTTGTAGTAAGGTGGTGGATAGAGTTTGCACCTGAGGTACCAGACAGCTGCCAGGTGTATCCCAAAGCTATAGGCAATTTGAGCCTCCCTTGGTGTGCTCCATGTTGTCTAAGCTATGCAGTGGTGTTGCATGTGTTGGTGAAGAGGTGGAGAAATGCTGAAGCAGAGCTAGACAAAAACAGATTGCTGGGTGATTAAGAGAAGTAAGCCTATTTATTGCCCTTAGGCTTAAAACTGCTGTGTATGGATACCTACCTCTGCTGGAAAACTTGCAGTGTTCACACAATGAGAAGATTGAATGTGCAAGGTGTACGTCTACAGCAAAGACCTCTACACAACCAGGTCGTGCTGCTTGTTACAGTTGGGGAAATTGTTCCTGCTGTCACGGAGCAGAGGTTTACAGAAGCAAGAGATTGCCAAGACTGGGCCTATCCTTTTAAAATGCAGTCTTAAATCCCTGCTGTTCTAGACAGAAATGGTGTTGCTTTTTTAGAGGGTTCTGGGTAAGTGTCAGGAGTGATCACTGATGCATACAGTTGACTCACAAAGTTTTCCTTAGGTGCGACACAAAAGGGAAACTGGCTGGTGTATGTGCATTTGGCACTGCAGTACTAAATGGCAAGTTGGGTTTCCCAGCTGTGTTGAACTTCCCAGGCTAGTCTGAAGTGGAAATACAGGTGGACTTCAGCTCCTTGAGCTGGGAGTGTTGGGTCTGTCACAGTTTTCTGTGTTGCTGCTTTATAGTTCTTGCCTTCTGACAGCTAGAACATCTGAAAGAGAGGTAACCCATTTTCATCTGAGTTTCTTAGCTTGCAGAGCATTTTGATGCATTAGTAATTCAGGTGGACCTAGTTAACCTGTATCAGCAGTGAACCAAATATGTCAGCCTCTGTGGATCAAAATCAGAGACAGCTCTAGTCACCAACAAAACCTGGGTTGCCCACTCTGTGAGAGATATTGGGGCAAAAATATGTCTCTGAAGCTGTCATCTCAACATGGCTGGAAGAGGTACAAGTGGGGACACTTCAGCTTCAGGTTTTGTGCAGTTGACAGGTATCCAGTGTTAGGACCTGCCCCTTGGCTTAATGTGGAGACTTAGCTAGTAGTGTCAACATCTGGAACAAGTTTTCCAATCTTCCAGTACAGTTGTAACAAACCAATATATTTTTCCTAACTTGAAACTTGTATCCAGACTAACTAGCCTGATATGAAAGCCTTCGCATTTTCTCTGTTCCCCATAAAGTTTATCTAAACTCTGGAGAGCTGCAATCCAAGCAGGCATAGCAGAGTCTAGTTGCACAGGCTTCTGCTGATCAGCAGAGATGTGTGTTAAGTGAGCACATATATGCCCTTATCTCACTACAGAGTGCTAATGCAATGTGAACCCTCCAACCTCTATTAAGCAGTAGTTCTGTATTTTGAATCCTGGGGGCTGCCTGCAATTGCAAGGCAGCAACATCTCGATTTTCACTGGCATGGACTAAACCAGATATACAGTGACTAACTCAAACATCCTCTGGATGGCTTCAAATTTTACTCTACCTTTATGCTGGTTATTAAAGACATTCTATGATTTCATGAACTGTGTGCATTTCCATTCAGAATGACAGGTCTCTCTGGCTTTCCTCAGGATCCTTCCTGCTCTCTTGATCCTTCCTGTGGCACTTACACTTGTGGGGTTTTGTAGTTGTTGGAAAACACTGGGAAGTAGTTTGTTGCAGAGTGTAGATAGGATGGTACAGTGGGATTTTTTTAATGCTTTGTATGTGCTATTAGGTGTTGTAGTGCCTCGCTCTGAGCATGTCTGGGAATTCACTACCTACCAGCCAGATGTGCACGCATCTGCAACGTGTTAGTGTCTGGGTGCTCTGAATAGAGGAAATCACAGTGCTGGGGGAGGAAGGCTGTCCTGCCAGATCCACTGGGCATCTACCTGTGAAGAGGAGCATCTGTGGGCACAGGTCATTTCAGTGAGTTATAGCAGTGGTTAACGAACCCATGCTGGCTGTACACTCATCTGCCTGGGTACTGACATGAGGTTCAATTTGTAGGTTTTTGTAGGCGTCTGTTATCATTCTTGCTTCCCTAAACTGGCATAAAGAAGCACTGTTGTCCTGTTGTGATTCTACAGTGTAATTGTCTGTAGCACTAGCATGACTTTGTTTCATTAGCCATGATAGGGAAACTTTTTTGTAGCACAGACCTATACTGTAAAACAACTTTTTAATCTGCAAGTCATTGTAATAATGGATTTAGTTGTGGGCAAGTCTTAAAGGCTGCAGATATTCATTAACTCAAAGCTCACATCCTGAACTACCATTTCTAATCCAGTCTTGGTCCAGTACAGGACTAGTCAGAGCATTCCTTGAAGTCTTATCTTCCTAGTACATTTAAAGATTTTCAAAATGTTTTCAATGCAGTTTGCAATCAAGCATGCAACTCTGAATCATAAGGCTCGGATACTGGTATGTGGGATGTTAGAATCAAAAGCATGTGTGTTCCCACTCTAACAGATGTTAGAGGGGATGGTTATCTCGTAGTGTGTTTGGATCAGTTGCTAGTTGTCCTGTTAACACTAAGTCTGTCCACAGAGTGTATTCAGGAACATAAATCAGAGTTAATTTGATGTGGATTTAGCCAAATTCCTGCATGGACACTTATTTGGAATGAAAATGCTCTTACTCTGAAGTGGCTTAAACTCAGAAGTAAATTAAGCTATGCTAAATTAATTCTTAAAAAAAAAAAAGTTTAATGACATTCAATCTGCTATAAGCTATAAGCTCACCTTTCCATCTGAGCCTTCCTGGAAGTCTCTGTGTACCCAAGCCTATATCATGTAATTATTAAAAGCCACCAAAGAAACAAATGTGTTTTTTAAATCCTTTATACTTTCTCATAGTCTTACAAGGTGCATAATGAATGCACAGTATTCACAACAGATGTGGAGGCCAGGTGGCTGCAAGACCTGACACTGACTCAACAGCGATTTTCCATTCACTTTATCCAAATGTAAATGGTGGTAGGGTCATTCTTAAGTCTCTTCATTTCAAGGAGATGAATGTTTCTCCCTCGCCTGTTAATTGCATAGCATTTTGTCCTACAAGCTGTGGTGCTGATTGGACTTCCAAACAAAGGGATTCCTGATTTGGTGTTACATTTTTCACCATTATAAAAATAACTATGGAAAGACGCTTAAGGGAAAAAAAAAAAACCAACAGTTGTCAGAATTGTATGGTTCAACCTCATTCAGAGAGTCTCTAAATCAGCTTTCAAAGCCTATGGTTTCTTCCCCCTTCAGGGCTGTTTTTGCTTTCATTTTTTTTGGAGGGGGAAGGAAGCAGGGAAATTGCTTTCTTGCAGGTGTTTCATTCTTCTGTATCTTGGAGCTCTGAAGTAATAGGCAGTGATTCTAAATCTGAGTTTACTTGGGCCCACGAGGCTCGGGTGGAGTGCACGGGGTAAGAAGGAAGAGACAGGGAATGCACCGGGGTGCTGCAAGGTTATGTGGGTTTGCAGGGCACAGTCTCTGCCTTTCTGTGTCTTGTTGTGTTTCCTGTATTAACACAGGTTTTCCCTTTCAGCTCTTGTTTTCTAGTTAATGCCCAGCCACAACCTCCTTGCTGTGTACTGCTGCTGCTGCACAAGAGGAGCAAGGCGTTGCTGAAGAGCGATGGCTTTTTGGACGCAGCTGGGATTGCTGCTATGGAAGAACTTCACCTATAGGAGAAGACAGACTGTAAGTATTAGCCAAAGGGTTTTTTGGTCTTAAGTTGTAGCCTTTAGCTTACTTGTAACGCAACACAGAGAAAAATTCCTGTATCTATGTGTCTCAAATCTTAGTGGATTCTGGAAGAACAACTGGTCTTCCTTTGCAGAGGGCTGATTCAAATCCCAAAAGTGTGGGTGCACGCAACTGTGGGGGCTTGGAGGTCCTGAATCCCAGCAGGAGAATATGGAGACTGAAACACTCATCAGACCAGACAGAGAGGGTGCATGTCTGCTGCGTGCAGCAGGGAGGGACGTAAACATCCCCTGGGGTCTAAAAGCTTTTGACTTCTGTAAGCTGCAGCAACAGCAGAGAAATTCAGCCACTTCCCAACACCAGCAATGTTGGGACCTCTGTTAGAGGCAGTAGCGGGCATTTTCAATCTGTAATCAAGGAGAGAAACACAAATGTTCTGTGTACCTTTCCGACAGGTGTTGTAGTTTACGTGGCTGACAAGATACGTGTTCTGAGATTCTTGTGGAGAGGAATCCAGGCAACTGATGCTTTTCTACCAAGGCATGTTCTGGTCAGTTTCAGTGCTGGCCCCACCATCTGTTAGCAGTGTGGAATCATACCTGCTTGGGTAGACAGTATCATAGAGTCATTCAGGTTGGAAAAGACCTCTACAATCATCTAGTCCAACCTTTAACCTAGCACTAAAGTCCACCACTAAACCATGCTACTAAATCTACTTGTATGCAAGAGGAGTTTCTCTTTGTGGCGACAGGGGCACAAGAGCGTGAATTCAGCATATTCTTCTCAAGGCTTTTTGTCTTAACATCAATGAGACCTCACAGCATGCTGTTACTCCTGCAGACAGCTAAAAGCCACAGAAAGCATGTTGTTTCTCCTCCAGGAATTTTGGAGGTAGCTGTGTTGGACTGGGGCATGTTCTGTAGAACAGGGCTGTGCTGAGGAACTGTCCCATTAGGACTGACCTTGAGGAGGTATGAGTAGGGTATGCAAAGGGAACACGAGTTACCGAGGTGGTGAGTGGAAAGTGGTCTCTCTGATAAGCTTTCTGAACCCTGCAAATGTCAGGGTGTTTGCCAGCTGGCTGGGGCTGGGTCGTTTTAGAAACTCAGAGTCACACGGGAGAGACAGACAGCTATCATTTTCACTAGGGGAGACAGAAACAGTCTATGAGGTCTTTGCTCAAATGTCTGGGTCTTGTCATAGGACTGGTGTCCAGTGAATTCAGAGCTGAATTTATCCTATTCTTACAGTGCTTAAATAAAATCAGACAAAGGGGACTCCTGCCAGATTAGACTTTTCCTGTAAGCTCCACGGTTGCAGTGCTATCAAGGTGGCAGGAATTTCCGTGCAAGTTGCATGTTTTTGTACTTACCCAAGAGCCTTGATCTTCCATGACAAGACAGCCCAGCTGATAAGCTGTGGGCTGTGCCAGCCCTAAGGAATGACATTGCCTGCTCTCTGGAAGTACGTATGGGTCAGCATCCTAACCTTCTGAACTGCCTCATAATTTAGAAAAATGTTGCAATGGAGCTGGGGAAAGTAGTCTCAGTAGTAGCTGCAGCTCCTAAAAGAGCAGGCTGTTCTCAACTACCACCAAAGTAACCTAGGCTCTCAGAACTGAAAATAGTCTCTTCCTCCCTTGCTACTAGAAATCTTACTCCCGTTCTCTCCCAGAATGGCTTTATGAGCCTGGGGGAACTGTAGGAGATTGTATCCTCTGGAGCAATGCTTAAACTGGTTCAACTAGGAGGAGACTTCAGAGGAGCTGAGTTTTATGCTGAGAATGATGGCTGTTTTGGCTGGACTTTCTGAAATTAATGCATTGGGTCTGAAGGTTACTTGAAGATGTCTGAGTCTAGCATGGCATGTCCTATCAAGTAACTGTAGGCTAGAGTGCCAGGCAGCACAAGTTCATACAGGTCTTTTGGCAATGCCACAAAAACGCAGAAGATGTCTGCATGTTGGTGGAAAAAGACTTTCCTGCTTGTAATTTTGTCGCAATCTTGGATCTGTTCAGCTATTTCTTGGTACCTTTCACCAGCTTCTGTATCAATTTCCCATTGCGTAGCCCAAAGACTACTGCTTTATAGTCTATTCCATACCAATATTATTAGTCAATACCCAGTGAAATCCCCAGTCATTCCTTCCTCACACATTCTGCATATATCTCCATGGTTTTGCTCATTAATGGTTTCAGTTCAGGCTTTAACTGCAGATATTGAGGGGAAGGCCACTTGAAAAAATGGAAAGGAAATGGCAGAACCTCTTTTCTCACCATGGTGCTGTCACGTCTGCACAGTCATTCATCTGTTTGCTCTACTGTTAGAAGACTGCTGTCCTTCACCTACGTTTGCTGGCAGTGGTGCTCAACCGTTTGTACCTGCTGAAGATGTAGCCCAGAAATATTTTTTTTCCTGCAAGAAGCGTGGGCTAGCCTTTTCTTCCCACTGAACTCTCTCCTCTGGTGCTGTGAGTTTGGGCTGCATTGCGAAAGCTGGGTTCAAAGCTCAGCCTGACGTGTGCAATTCAAGCGTTACTTTGTACTGGATAACTTCCAACAGCATTGGAGTGGGGGGAAGGAGCGCGCAGGGGGAGAGCAGGGGGAAAAAAAAAATCATGTTCAGGGGTCACTGTTGTGTAAAAGCGCTATCTCTCCCTGCAGTCTTGCAAATCAGGAGTCGTCTCAAACTGGCATGGAGAGACTGGTCAGCACTAGAAGCTCCCCCCATGGAAACTGGACCATGAAGATGGGGAGGGTGGTTGACAGTGAGATGGGGTGGTAGTTTGGTTAGTTGTTGCTCAACAGATTTCCTGTTGACACAGTGTTGATTTCAATATTTAATAGTAGCCAGCATTGTCAGCCAACTGGTATAAATTGGGCATGCTTTGGGAACTAGCCTAGTAAAACTATGAACAGTTTGTGCTGCCTCTGAACTCACCTTCTGTGTGCAAACGGGATGTTCCTTCCTCAGTTCCAGATGGGGCAGGGGTGGCAGCCGGGGTCGGGAGCTTGGAGTTTCGTTTTACTGTTCACCAGGCTGGTCTGGTCGCTGCAGCATGAAACAGTGGGAGAGGAGACTTGGTTCTTCAGTGTCTTCTTAGCAGGAACCTGGGAGAGGCACATCCCTTTCAGTATGCGTGTGTCCTCTTCTGCAAAAGCCCCAGCAGATGAAAAGCTCTGGTATAATTGCTGTCATGTGAAGGTCAGGAAGCAGCATGGGAAGGAACCTATTGAACTCTAGGAGCAAAAGGAAAATAATTTGTTTTTTGTCGAATAGCATAAGAGGCTGCCCAGGGAGTCCAAACTCTCTACTGAAAATCTGCAGATGCATTGTTTGACCCCAGGCAAGCCTCAATTGCCAGCCGCATCTCATGGAGTAGCATTTCATTTGCAGCTGTGATGTAGCAGCCTTCAGCTGCTAACATACAGTTCAGTCGGTCCAAATGGCCTTCCTCTTTTCTCTTTGTCCTTCCCTGGGTTGTGAATCTGGAAAGCCAGAAACATGCGTGCACATACATATGCAGAAGCATACAGCACCTTGCATGCAGCCTGCATGTGGTTACCTTCTGGATTGTGCAATTAGACTACTAAGGCATTTTTGTGGCACCTTTGTTAGCGTAGTTTCAGTGCATTTCCTTATCCGATGGCTATATAATATGTGCATGTGAATAACGGGTGGGAAACAGTATTCAAAACTCATCCTGCAGAGCCGGGCATCATTACCAGAAATGCCTGGGAGACTCTGATGCTCCGTTTTCACTTCTGGGTACAGTTACCATGTGGATGGATGTCAGCCATTAGTGGTATCTGTGAAGAGGCATCCTAGATGGTTCCTCTGCTGGATCATGGCATTTGTTTTAACATACTGATTTTACAGCGTGATATTTTTTTCAAGGTACAGTAGTGAAGAAATCTCACCTCCAAGTTTGATTGGAGTGCTCTGTGTTGAATGTCAAGAGCCTAATTTTAGCTGTTAATGGTGTAATACAGGAAAACACATTTGTGTGGGGAATATCTCCTCCACTGGATTGCAGGTCTTATTCCGTCTGGCCTGTAAGAGTGACGTAGATATCTTTTCTAATAAGATGTTTTATTCCTGCAAAGGAGAAAAGATTTCTCTTGACCAAGAAAGTACTCTCGTTTCCATTCCCCAAAGCATAGAAGTAGCAGTATAAAAAGCTTTCAGTTTTCCTTGTCTCGTGGTTTACCCGAGATGCATGTTTAGGCAGCCTTTCTGGAAGGGGAGAGGAGGGAATAGCTGGTGAAGCTCAAGCCTGGAACTCTTTTGCTTGTGTTCCAGGAGCTCTGTGTTGAAGTGTTGCTTTCTCTATGTGCCTCTGTGGGGGATGTAGCACATACCAGTGAATTTTGCTGTGCTTCAATTCCTTAAAAAATGCTTTGCATTTAATTGTACCCTTTTCTTCTTTCCTCACCTCATTCCTCTAAATAACTGAGTTCTTTTATCTTTACCTGACACTCACAGTGTATATGTAAGTACCCCAGACCAGTGTTTGCCTGCCTTTGGGAACGTAAATACACCAGAACAAAATAGTAACTAGGTATAAGCTTAGTAGCTTTGCTCTCGTGATAACAATATGCGTCTCTAACAGAGAAACTGAAAGATTTGGCACAGCTATGCACTGGCACAATTTTCATCCCTGATGTTAGGGTAGAAGCTGAGTGGTTTATTGTGAGGATGAGATGTAAGTACTTCCCACTAACTCTAAAATATGAGGCCAAAAATTCAGCTAATTGCTGGGAAGATTAATTGGGCAGTTTCTTGCAGGCAAGAGACGAAAAGAGCTATAAAAAAGCCAAAAATAACCCTTCTTAAGCACATCCAGTTTAGGCCTGTAACTGTCACAAATCAACAAGAAAAGACTAATTCTTCACAGAGTGTCTTCTGAAGTAGAAGGAACAAACTTTTTGGTCCTGGAATGCATAACCAAAAGGACACGAGACTGTGCTTGGAAAGCTGTCCTGACTTACAAGTGGATTGTACTGGAAACTCTGTTCTCTCCTGTATTTTGCGTATGACGTCTTAATACTTTGTCTTTATTGTTTCCAGTTCCAGCTGCTGATCGAAGTTGCTTGGCCTCTGTTTATCTTCTTCATCCTGATCTCTGTAAGACTTTCATATCCGCCCTACGAACAGCATGAATGTAAGTACCGAATGCAGCAGCTGCACCCAGAGCGGTTGTTCCATAGCTAGGAGGCAGCAATGCCAACTGGCGAGAGACAAAGAACAGGGGTAGTGGTTGCATACCTCTCAGTAATCTTCAGGGAAGCTTTAGTGGCTGCTTTCCTTCCATCTTGGGGTCTGCAGCCGGTTCTGACACGTTAATGTTGCTTCATTACCGTACATTGCTCCTGCTTTTCTTGATGTTCCTTAGTTTCTGCAGTTCTGTTAGCTGAGAATATGCTGTGGGAGCGTGACAAGTCTGTAAAACCCACACAGAACCTAAGCCTTATTTCTCATCCTTGATCCGTATGTGACTTAGCATAGAAAGAAAGCAGTGTTCAGATCTGTAGGAAAGCAATCTCATTTTCAGGCAGTAATGTGGGCTAATGTATTACATAAAACAACAGAGGTGCAATTCCATTCCTTCTAACTGCACACCATCAGCTCCGTATTCAGTAGGTTCGGCAGCCATACACTTGCGAAGAAAACTGTTGTATTTTTCTCTTCACATCATAAATGGGCACACGTCAGCTTTTCCTTCAGAGGAAGCTTATTCTTGCCCTGCGGATGGCTGTCATTAGGCCTCTGTGTTGGTTGCCGTTTGATTTAGGAAGCATATCTTGTTTATTAGCATTATGCTTCATCTTACCATGATTGGTGGCGACCTCATGCTGCAATCAGCTGACGATGGAAGAGCTCTTTGTTTATCTTTCCTTTGCCTGATTACTACAAGGTAAGGGTTAAGGGTCAGCACAACATGTTTCTGGAGGGCAAACTGAAGTATTTTGTTCTTAAAATAGGTGAAGAACTAGCTCTTACAGCACTTACCCTGTGGTTCTTTGCAGCGGCTGGGGCATTTTATGCTGCTTGCTAGGCTTTCAAGCTAGCAAGGAGCCTTTCAAGGTTGAAGTGCTAATGTCTGCAGTTTCCCTATATGCATCGGACACTGCTGCTCTCATGCACTGCCTAAGTCACTTTCTACTGTGGCTGGCAGGATAATTGAAGCTTCTCTAAATGCCATCTCGTACTTTGCTGCATGACATTTGAGTTGCATTTCCTAACCAAGTATTACAGTGGCATTAGGAGAAATACCTGCAATATGGACATGGAACTAGAGAGAAGCAAGAGAAGCAATAGGCAGTCTACTCAGCTGGTATAAATAACTGCAGCAGCCTCAATGGTAATTCTTCCCAGCTGTAGCAGTGCTGTGTATAGACTCAAACCCAGAAAGAGCTGCTTTTGCATAGCTGCTCATATTGGTTTTGTTATTCATTAGCCTCCTTGTGTGTCCTTTGGTCTGGCACCCTGGTGTCAGAAGCAGAATTTTAATTCAGTCTTTCACCTGCAGCCCTTTTTCCTCCCCATTTTTGTTGACTAATGTTGTTTTGTCTGCCTTCTCCCACTCTTGGCATCAGGATTCACAGCGTGTAGAGCATCTGGTAAATTTTAAATTCACACTATGGTTAATTCCTCTCCTGTTTTGAGAAGCTTTCAGCAAAATGAAAGCTAAGTCCTTTAATTGAAGTCTGGATTGGTTTCACTGCCTGTTCACTCGTATGCTGACAAATACTGGTGCGTTCTGTAGTGGAACATTTTTTGCTGAACTGTGAGCAGAGATACTGGAAGGAAACCTTGAGTTCGTGGTGAACTCTGTGGCAACCTGTGGATGCCTTAGGGAAACAGGATTGTTATCTGTAATGGCAGCACTGTCTGCTGTTATGAAATGACTCGCAGGTAATGCCTGACGATAGCAGTAACAGAGCTGCGTGCAGATGCTTTGCAACCTCCAAATACCCTCGTTATTTTGATGGCATAATGTTTTTAATTAACAAATAAGATTTTCAGCTCTTTTTCTGTTTGAGGCAAAGGAGAAGAACCAGGATTGGACTGTTTGTGTGATCAGACTTTTTCCAGACAGGACTTTTATTTCCAGCAGCTTGGTCTGGTGTGGGGAACCTTTTTCTGAAAACACGGGAAAATTTTGCTAACTCTTCAATGATAGCTGCATGGCTTTCACCAGATCAGCCAGAGAAGGCATCTCAGACTATGAGAGCTCTCTGGTATTTCTTTCATATCATCAGCATTTTATTTTAATGTAATTAAATATCTTTATCCAGAAGAAGCATTGAGCAAAATTGCTGACTTTGTCTTGTAGAGCTTGACTTTTTTTTTTCCATTCCTGTGGTCTTCTGAGGTATTCAAAATGGGCTTCATTTGTAAGAAAAAGGCCCAACAGAAAAAAAAATCTGTTGAAAAGCTAGATGTTTGCAGCAATACCATTGAAAAGGGAGTGCTGATATATTGTGTTTTCTGAGTAACTCTGCTGTCTTAAAACTGGATGATTCCACTTTACTCTTTGAGAAGCTGCCATTACATGCTTCACTGTATGTAGAAAATTACTGTGAATTCCTGTGCACTCTTTCTGTTTTCATACTGCTCTTTATTTTTTTATTTTACTTTTTATCCATGTAAAATAAAAGGCATGGAGGAGAAGGTGTTTCTTTTAGAAATTTTAGGAAAATAATCTGAACATCTTAGCGCTTTTCTTCTTTTATCCTCCCCATACCCCTCTGCCAAGAAGAACAAAAACCAGAAATGAAACAAAAGCCAGAGAGCTCAGGTAAATAGCTTTTCTATTTTAAAAAGAACACTAGGAACAAGTAGTCCCCTGGGTACTGGAAACAATGAACCTTTGCTTCCCTCACCTTTCTCCTGGACAGAGTCCTTGGCTTTCTGCAGGGAGGACTGGTAAGCACCCTGTCTTCTTTCCACCACCTGTACCAACTGGACTTGTTGGATCTGAGCAGTTTTGACTTCTGGGGGCTTGGTACCCCTGTTGTGGCTGTGGAGGTAGCCAGGCCAGATGAGGCAGGCACCAAGACGTGAGATTTGGAGAGCAGTGCAAGGCATATTGTGGGTCTCATTGTCAAAACCTTATGCAAGGGAGGGTTGGTTACCTCCCTAGGGTTGGGGTAAGGAAGTGAATTCATGTGCAGAAAGCAGAGTGACAAGCCTTCTCAGTTACGGGATTGTATGAGGGAAGCCTTTCTTTGAAGGCTGAGGGATTCTCAAGTACCCGGGTGGCATACTGGTGGAGCTCCACCATGGGCAGTTTTTTTCTGCTTTAACACTCAACCAGAATTCATAACATAAATAGGATGCTAATGTTAAGGTATGCCTTAAGTAGCTCTTTAAGTGAAAGAGCTGAATTTTATTGGAAAGACCTGAAATTGGCAGACAGATGTCTTAGTGTTTCAGGAATTCCGAAATCTTAAAATTGTCTGGAAATCAGCTATTATGGGAGAACAATGACACATTTATCTTAGGTAAACCAGTGTAGGCACCCCACACGTGCTGACCTTTTGCTTGGAGCTTACAGTGCTTGTAAGTGGGATTTCGAAAACCGAAAGGTCTGAGTATTAAGGGTCTCCAGAACCAAGATGCTGACCTGGGCTGTCGCTGTGGACAGTCCCTTGTGTTGGACAACCATGTTAATCCAGAGCAACCTGGCTGGCTAGAAAGTAATATGTGTGCGTGTGGTCAATATTGCCAGGCTTTGGAGCTGCCTATTTTTGCGTGTTCCTCAAGTAGTATGTCCCCTTCAGCATGGCCAAAAACAATAGTGCAAGCTTTTACAGGCTTAACAAGGTGTAGTTTTTAAGTGGAGGAGGCCAGAGCTGCATGGACAAGTTAACATCTACTCAACCCTCTTGGTGTTGGCCTTTCTGCTCTGTTGTAAACAATTTGAGGCAATAACCAGGACAGGATTGCCATTGCCCTCTACTGCTACATGGCATTACATCTGGCTTGTCTTGTGTCTGTCTCCTAACTCTTGTGTTTCGGTTTTAGGTCACTTCCCAAACAAAGCTATGCCTTCAGCTGGAACCTTGCCTTGGATACAGGGGATCATTTGCAACGCCAACAACCCTTGTTTCCGCTACCCAACTCCTGGGGAATCCCCTGGTATTGTTGGAAACTTCAATGCCTCCATGTGAGTCTAGTCTGACTGCTTTTTCCTAATCTCTGTTCTTGGGGGAACATATGGAAAAGGGATATTTTGAAGTCACCAGTTAATTCTGCTGCCACCTCAAGGACCAAGCTCTCCAGCTCCCAGTTCAGAGGGCCTGTGGTGTATCCCTGCGTCCAAGCAGTTGAAGCTCTCGTTGAATAGAGCTTTGCTTGGGCAAGGGCTGGGTCTGTTCTCTCACTGAGTGCTCAGGATTCAGCCCATAAAAAGGTGAGGTGTAAACTCTGTTCCCCAGGGAACCCCCATTACCTGGCTAATGTACCTCCAAGATGGACAAAGTAGAGTGAGAGACTAAGAGCAGCTTAAGAGCAGGGTCTGGGTGATTCTCCTTGTCAGTTATTACTGGCTAATGTGTTGCAGGAAGCTCCATTTGTGGCCAGCATCCTTGTACCCTACCTTGCTTGCTGCATTTGTACTGTCAGGCTAGCTAGGCTTAAAGCAGAATAAAAGGTGTCTGCAACCTGGAAAAGCATTTGAAAAGGAGCAAGGGCACACTTAAATTATTGAGTTCTAAGAGGGAGCAGTTTACAAGCAGCAGGAGGCCCTCTCCATCCAAGTCTGAACTGCTTTGAAACGCTTGGAGGCTACCAGTGTAACTTTGTTTGACCCTGCTTTAGCAGACAACTTTTATTAGGCTCCTTAATTGTCCCGAGGGTGGCCACCAAAGAAAGGGCTCATTGTACGGAAGAGGGCAGTGGGATAACTGGAAGGACCGAAGTTTGAAATTGGGATGTAAAACTGTGTCTGTTGATGCTGGCTCACAGAGCTGATGACTGCTTTTTTGTTTGTTTTTCCCGTCTCTTCCACCAGTGTTTCCCGCCTGTTCTCAGATGCCAAGAGGTTACTCTTGTACAGCCAACAGGACACGAGCATAAAGGATGTCCAGAAGGTCTTGGGAAAACTGCGGAAGTTGGGAAACTCCTCTGGGTCAGGTAATGGCATGGCGGAAAGAGCCACCTACATTTGGTTAATTCTGCATGTGTGAACTTCTGACATATATGATAAAAGGAAGCTGCATGGTTACCACTTGCTGCTCATCAGACCTTTTCCAGTCCTACAGAAGTAACTTAAGCCTCTTCATGTCAAAGCTTTGTGTGCTCTTCAGATTCTTCTGTGGAAGAGAAAGGGGAGGTCTGAATGCCAAGAATAGCAGCTGTTTTGGATGTGAAATTACAATCCTCAGCCCACTGAAGTGATTTAAAATGCTGACTTTCTCAAAGGAGTTTAGGTAGTGTGTGTTTGGAAAACACTAGTTATTTTGCCAATGAAGCAATGAACCCATTACAGCTTGAATTTACCTCTCTACCCTACAAGCTGCAAAAGGAAGTGAGCTGAAGGAAAACAGATAAGGAAAAGCTGATGTTGGCCTCGAGTTTACAAACTCAGAGCTGATTATTGATGACAATGAAGTCTTCATTTCCCTTCTTGGTTTTTAGTTTCCCTGTGACTGTTTGGTGTAGGGTACTGTATTCTCTGCTATTGTCCAGTAGGATTTTCAGTGACAAGCTCCAGAAGAAAATGTTTTGTCTTACGGGCTCTTACTGCCCTGTTAGTGGAAAACAAACAAACAAACAAAAACACCAACAACTGAGGATCCTGCCATTTTTAGCTGATGTGGGAATGCCTGGCATGGCTTCTTGTTCCATGGAAATGAATAACTAACTAGTGTGAGATCACATAGGAAGCTCGCTGCAGAGCTGGGACTTGCAACATCTTTGTCCAGTCTTGGGGGATATATTGCCAAGCCTCTCTGACATGGCAGCTTGTTAGAGTTTTTTGGGGTACACTTCTCTGAAAGATTATTTCTCTTGACTGCTTTGTTGGTACTGCATGCTTCTATTGGAAACAATAGTTGGATATTATTGGAAAGTAACAGTTTAGGAAGAAATATTTGCAGAGCTGGGAATGCAGCTGTTGAGTGCCTTCACCTACAAGCACTTGACAGTATTTTAGTGTTTTGTGAAAGTTGTCCCTGGTTTCACAGTTGTAGTGTTCCCAGCTCTTTTCATACGAGTATGGTTCAGGTAGGCTCCAGGAAGAATAATACCTGACCTGGTGGGATGTGAATAGTTTCACAAGTCTGATGTGGCCTGAGCATACTTCTAAGGCAGAGGTAACATTTTAATATTCTTTCTTGTGTTGCTCAGTACACTGCAGGTCTCTTTGAAATAATCTATGTTGTTACTGGCGGGTTGGTAGATGCAAAGGGGTTTGTCTTGGATAAATATAACCTTCCTCTCTCCCCTTAAGGGCTGTCCAGAATCCCAATGTGATCAGATCTGCAGGTGTTAGTGCAGCCTGCTGCCCTTCTTCTTACGTTAGTTGACATGTATCCTTATGTATAGGGGACACCCTTCATTCCTAGGCTCAATGTCCACCCATATTGCCAGGCTCCCTTCTTTTTACTCTTGACAGCTGGTAAGTGGCACCACCATCCTTTTACTGAAATCTGCAATAGCTAAGGGGGAGTGGGTATATGGTGAACCCTTTGTGCAGAGATGGACAGATAATGAACACAGCCAAAATGAGCTAAGATGACTATATTCCTCAAGGAGAGATTAAAAACACATTGAAGGGAACTCATTAAACACCTTGTTTTAACTCAGTGTTGTGGGAACAAGCCTTTCCTGTGGGAACAGCATAAGTTGTCACCAGGTTTTACATCTAATTTCTGCAGTACTATCGGCAAGTTAACTGTACCAAAGAGAGTAGATACTTGTGTTTTGTATTGAAACATAAAGAGAGCATCAAATGTGAACATTTACAAGAATATGACTGAAGCCATAAGCTGAAGCATCATTGTTGGGAAGGTTTGAGGGGGAGGAGTGATTCCAAGAAACATTTTGCATAGGGAGTATTGTGCGAGTCTAGTCAGAAGTCTCGTGTTTCTCTACACTACAAAGACTACTGGGCTGATTGCAAAGAATAAGCATCAGACAAGTCATCAAAGATTGTATTTCTGTAATAAAGTATTTCAAATGTGTAGTGAAAAAAAATAATCAAGCCTCCATGTCATTAGAATGACAGACTGTCCATTGTTGATATGGCTTGTAGGGAACAAAGCTTGTGCTTGTTTGTCCTTCCTATGATATGCTAATTTACAAAGCCACCAACTTGGGGGTCCCTGCTGCCCACTCTTTGGCTGCCTGATTCATTCTTTGACAGCATGCATAAAACTGCATCCTCTAATCTTACAAGTATTTACGTATTTATCCTTAGCAATGCTTAGATTCCTGTACAATGAAGGGAACTACAGATGAACCCTTCAGCTGCTGTTGACAGAGGTGTGAGGAGTAGCTTAAATCCCTCTGTCTCTGGGTTATTTCAGTGACTCTGGGAACCTAAGCAGACCGTAAGAGAGAGAGGTCAGATGTGAGAGCCTCCCAAACTGAAAGGATGTTCTGAGTAAATACAGCCCCTGTGGTCTACAGGAAGAAAGCTCCTTTGCCTGCCTTAGTACAGGCATTTCCCGCAATTAGCAGGAGGGCTAATTACCTGATGAGTTAATAATTAAAAAAAAAAGTAATACCTCATCCATTCCAGTTCTGGCCTGGATCTGACGCCTCTTCAATCAGTGATGCAGACAAATACAGTTTTGCAGCTGACATTTCCCCACTGGGAGTAACTGTATGCTCCTTACTTTGTATTATGGACTCAGCTGGGGTCTCTGCAGCTCCTTCTTCCTCTCTCCAGTTGGTGTGATGTCCCTCTTCCATACACACTTCCCACTGCTGTCTGATGGCTTTAAAACAGGCTTCAGGATGACCTTCTGTTACTAGTGTAAAAGCTAGAGCTACGGTATGGTTTGTTCTAATATTATGCAGAGTATGCATGTCTGTGTTTGACTCCAGATGTTTGAATCAGTTAAGAGATCATTTGCCAAAGTCCTCTGACTTCAAACTTGTTTTTAAAAAGAGCCTTGACAAACTAATGTCCAAGGTGGGATTGCTGGTGTTATCTGATCTGAAATTAAGCACATTCTGAACCTTGGGGAAGGGATGCGTGCCTGAGATGTCAGGGTACTTACGCAGGTGCCACTAAGTCAGGAGTCTTGGTTAAAGACACAAGGCAGGACCCTGAGATTTTGCTCAGGGAGTACTTTAAACTCATGACAACAGGCTTTGTGCCTCCATCACTTCTGAGGGATCATGTCTTATGAAGAACAGGGATGGTTTTCCAGGAGCTAGAGAAGTGTCTCCTGTTCTCTGCTGCTTCTAGCTCCAGAACTGCTGTCCAGCTGAATGGGAGGATGTGGCCGTTAGGGAGCAGCCCACATTCTTTCCATTCTAGCCAGGATGAAGCTCTGGCTGGTGGAGAGGGGGAGATCAACACCAGTGGCTGTCATACTGTATGGGAGCTGCTGTTTATGGCAGCTTCCAGCAAGCCCTGAGCAGTGAAATCTACGTGCATGCACACACATACTGCAACCCAATCGATTTTGCAGGCAGGTGCCAGGTGCCCTCTCCTTCCCAGCACTTGTTACATCTCTGTCCAGTGATGTCACCAAGGTCTTCAACATTCATATGATAAGGCAGAGTACAAATCAGAACAGAGTCAAAGACCTTGGTGACAGCACTTCCAAGAGCAAGACATGGCTGCTGGGACTGCTCCCTACCATAGGCTTGGCTCATTGGTTATAGGTGTTGGCTTTGCAACTGGCCTCAGTGCTGAGGATAAAGTGTTTACAAGAAATAAGCTTTTCTTCTGTTTTGGAAGGTGGAGGTACACCTTCCTTTTTGCTCTGAGGCATCCGTTCTTTGTTTCCTTCTTCTCTCTAAAAGGATCCCAAATGTTTTGCTTTGCAGTGCCATGGGGTAATAAAAATCAACAAGTAAAACTAAAGCCACCTTCTCTGTTGTTGCTAACAGTTGCACATGTAAGCCAGTCTAGCTGGTATTTACTTCATTGCTCTTAGTTTTCAGTGATCCCAAAGGGCATGTTTTTATTTTCCTTGAAACCAACCCAACTAAACAAAAAGGGAGCAATGAAATAGGCAGAGGGAAACAAACATCGCCTAAGAAGTTGCATCATATCTCAGGCTGTTGTTCTATACATGCCCTCCCTTTCCTGCTTGTTTGCTAGATTAGTATTACCCATGGTGTAGGAGAAACATCAGCTGGATGGCATCCTCTGCCAGTGTTGCACCTTGGTGGCTCTAGGTCCTGCACAGACAGGTGTTGGGGCTGAAGGAGTTTGCATCCTGTCCAGTCAGAGATAGTAGGGCTACTTTTTTATTTCAAGAATGGTGGAGGGCTAGGGCTGAACAGTGGCCTTGGGAGAGGCTTTGTGGCGGTATGTGACCTGCTGGATGATTATTAGGGTGCTCAGGGAAACAGGATGTTCTGCATTATCTACTAGATGACTTTGAGGTGATAGATAGCTCCCTCCTCGGTGTCTTCTCCCTAATAAAAATGGCCCCACACCCTCAAGCTAAACATTTGAATCGGTTCTTATACCTGCCTACATCTCCCTAATTAAGCTGGTTTCCTCCCTGACTTACCTTGGGAAGGATCCTAGCAAAAACCAGCCAGGCTAGAACGAGGACTAACAAACCATATGTCCAGGTGGCCTTCATCCCCGGAAACACCTGCATACACCAGTGGTTGCAGGGTGGCATTCCTGGCATCTCATGGTAGCAAGTAAATACACGTCTGGGTCCTCTGATACTGTGCTCCATAGAGACGCACAAGGCCTTGCCTTTCCTTCAGTCTGGGAAAAATGGCGCCAAAACCACCACTCTGTGGTAACAGGGGTGAGATCTTTACTCTTGGGGTCATCTAGGAAGGCCAGTTGCTGAGCGTGATTCATGTATTTTGTTGCGTTAACGTTCAGCAGAACTCCGCGTGGGGTTCTTGGAGGTCTCCAGGCTGCTGTCCCCTCCCAGCCCAAAGCATCCAGCCAAGAAGGGGAACCCAGGACTGTGTGTGAACAGCCGTAATTCTGCTTTGGTCAGATACGGTCTGTCAGGATGGAGCATGTGGAAGAAGCTGCCACACTGGGCAGTCAGATTGCAGAAAGGGATTTACTTTGTTGTGAGCTGTGTCAGTCAGACAGGAGACTCGGGTATGCACAGTTTTCCCACATTTGCCTAATTTTCTTGAAAGCACTGAGTCTCTGAGCAGGCACAGGTAGAAAACATTTCCAGTACGTTCTTGGAAGTTCAAGCCCCTTACTACAGGTAGTGAGCAGCGTCTCTGTGTGAATCCGGAGGGTTCATTATGCTTTTGTCATAAACTCCAGCAGGTAGACTGACAGTCAAGAGGGGTACCAATATTGAGAAGACTTCTTATGGTGGCATTCAGCCCAAATTATGTGTTGTGCAGTTAGCTATAACACTTTTAGTGACATGGCACAGTATTTGCTAAACTACACACTTGTACACTTACCACTTCCATTGGAGTCTGCTTGTGCTTTCCTTGCTATTTTGAAGCTGAAAGTAAGATTAAAGTAATAAAATAATTCTGTTAGAGGTTTAGGCACCAAGGTCTACTGCACTATTAAATCTTTTACCAGGAAAATCATCCTTGCTTCCCGTGGGGGTGTCCGTGAACTTTCAGAGATTTTTTGTTGGTAACAGCATTGTTATTACATGACTGTACTTAGAGGCTGGGATGGGTAAACAGAAGCAGCATAATGTGCATCACTGTCTTGTGATTCTGCAGAACTGGGCTTCAGTGCCTGTGTGTTTGTAGCTGAACTTCCCTTCTGCTTTTGAAGTGGGAGGTTTACATTGATTCTAGCTTGCACTCTAGGTAGAATATGCATGCATGTGGATATAGGAGGGAAAGACTGAAGTCCCTTTGAAAGCGGAGTTCAGAACATCCATTCAGCATCACGTTACATCTGGCCTTGCTTTAGTGTTTGCACTGTAAGTGATGAGAGCTTGAGAAAGACATCTAGGATTCCCATGATAAAGAACTGTGTGTACCATGTTAAAAAATGTAAGGGGAATCACGAGGATGTCACCATTGGTCTGTATTGGTGAAGAGCAGTGCTGACAGTTTGGTTACTTTAAGACCACCTTACCTGATGATGCCACCAAACAATTTGACCACTTGCAGGGCAACCAACAGTGCCCATAGTTAAAATATGCAACACAGCTACTACAACAAATTTTAGAAAATCACTGCACCTTAGAGGCACTGGCTTTATCTTGATGTTAATTTGTCTAGAGAAAGACACAAAGATAAAGAAAACAAGAATTGCTTATTGTGCTTGTTGCAGCATGAATAATATCAGCTGCCAAAACAGGACGCTGTGGGAGAGTTCTTCCTTTAGTCTCCTAAAACTCTCTTCAGTCTGGTCTGTCAACACCGACTTTTGTTCTGAATCACCAAGTAAAACCAAGCATTAAATGAACAGTTACACCTTTCACACTGTCCTATTATCTCACTCTTTTTTTTATGCAACCTTATCAGCAGAGCTTGCTAATACCAGCATTATGTTGCTGAAAACATATTCTCAGTGTTAACTTCAATTTGCATTTATTTTCTCTATTCCTCATTCTGACACAATTTCTGGGTTTGTTCTCAATGACTTCTAATCTCAGAATCTCAATAAATTGCCTGATTTGTGGAAGATCACATTTGGTTTATCTAAGGTACAGGCTGAGATTGGATGAGAGGGGAGAGTCACAGGCTGCTAGCACCAATCTCGATGTGAAAACAGTCTCCTAGAAAACTTGTACCACTGTCCTCTGGTGAAGAGTGCAGCTGTTCCCAGGGGATTTCCTTTTGTTTGTGCTCTCATGAGAGTGGCTATTAGGAAATGGCCACAGCTGGAAAAAGCCCTGTCCACCTCTGTATCTGACTTGGTACTGAGGCTGGAGTACATAATTTTGATCCGACCTACCATATCTCCAAAGTTAATATTGAGCTTTGGAGCCTTCTCTAGTAATAATACATTTCATCTTTTTTTTTTTTTTCATCGTTACAAACATTTATTTATTCCCGAATTTTACAGCATCCCTGTGAGCTAAATAAACAGCTGCCAAGGAACTGGAGTCCTCCTTCTACAACACAGTAGGATGTGACATAGTTTTAAATGTAGTCAGGATGCAATAAAAGATGATGGCTTTGAAATATTGTTGATGTTGAATCAAAGTTCATTTTTATCCAGGCAAGAACACTGCCTGACCAATTTCTTTGAAAACCATAAAAATTCAATTTTTGTAGGCTGCCATTTTCACAGGGAACACATGCTGTTCTATTTAAGTATTTTTGGTCATAAAATAAGTGACTGTCAATGTCAGGATCCTGGCTAAAATCAAACAACATTTTCTACCTCCTGTTGCTAAATTTCTTTGCTCCTTCAACAGACTGCAACATTCTTTACTTGCAGTCCTGTTTTTTTAGTGTTGCTGTGTATTATCAAGTAGTGGTTATGTCTTGTTTAAGAGATGAATTTTTATTTCAGATTATAGGTTTTGGGCTTGAATCAGACTTTGTAAACAAGAAACATGCAAAGTTATGGAAAAATCCTTTTGAGATAAATGAAAATGCTCCAGAATACAAAAGTGTTGCACATTTTTATGTATTAACCGAGTTGTAATAATTAACCCAGCTTGTTAGAACTTAATATTGATGATGCTTCTAATGAGATTCTTGGCTGATGAAAAATTGGTATAGCTCTGAAAAGCTTGTGGAACATAGCTCAGCTGAAGATCTTGCTCAGGCATTTTTATGCTGACCTGTCCACACTGAGGTATACATGAGGGAGATTGAAGCTGATATGTGACATACATCTCTATAAACAGCTCAAGGTTCATCCCCTATTTAGTTTTAATTTTAAGGGTGGTGCAATAGAAGACTGCATTTTAAGGGATTTTTAGTACAGATCCTTTCCTGTTCGTTTCTTAGCCTTACTGTTCTTCTAAAAAGGTAACTTTCTGGAGTTAATACTACTTCTGAGTTAGGTGCATTTTCTGTCGATGCTGGTGGAAGGCTTGCATGACTACAGCCAGGCAGACTACAGCCATAACCTGTTCCATCTCAGGAGGCCTTTCTGTGCAGTTCTCTACATATTTTAGCAAGTGCTGCTAGAACCTAGTTGGACCATATCTGAGCCTTAGGAAAGAACCAGCTGTCATCTACCCAACAAAATGGCACTTCAGAATGTTAAAAAAAATAAAAAGTGAAAAAAAAAATCACTTGAGTCAAGATGGAAGCACGTTGTCCCAACAGTTGTCCTTACAATAATGCCACAGATCTGTGACATAATCAATGTCCATCAGATCTCTCTGCTCACCTGTGCTCTTTCCTGCTCTACTCACACGCTTATCTACTGCCCAGCAGGCAGGGAAAGCAATAACTGTAGTGCTGTAAAGCCAGAGAACAGAACTCAAGACAAAACAGTTCTTTAAGCCCACAATTATCTTTAGCCATGCAGTTCATTTACTTCCTTTTCAAGTTGTATGGTAGTGCTACTTGAAGAAAGTCAAAAGAGTGGTACCAGGGTGTCCATATAAGTAATGCACAAGCCTCCTTCAGCAGTACACACTTTTTCTTCCATTAAACTGCACTGGTCTGGGGCCCTGAAGTACTCAGGACCCTGTTCCTCAAGCAGCAAGTGGCACTGCTCTTTGCTGCGTCTACTAGTAGTGCTCCTGACCTCTGTGTGAAATAGGAGGCACTAATGCTGCCACAAGTACTCCAAGGTGTATTTTCAGCTGGCAAGCTCTGCCAGTACTGAAGGGAAGGAAGGGTTAGTATATTGCCAGTCCAGAGTGACGCCAAACAGAAGGATGAGCTCTTCAGACTACCAAGGCAAGGTCTTTTGGGAGCTTCCTGGTGTAAACAGCAGCACAGCGTAGTACTTAGGAAGCAAGAGACGTGATCTGTACCCAAAACTTTTGTTACGTGAATTTGGGCAAGACGTATTCACTCAGTATCTGCTTTTCAAACCATGTTTCTCAAAGATTGAGAAAGTTCTTTAACTATTTTGAAGTGCTGTTGCTCAACAGCCTGATTAATGGTAGTAACGGGGCCGAATGATTGCAAAGGTTTCCCTGAGCAAGACAGAGCACATTCTGTTGTTGCAGTGCTGAAGCTTGATTTTTTCTTTCCTTTGGACTTGAAGCTCAGAAGCAAAACTGAAGTACATTATTAATAACTTTCCAACATCCAACCAAATTCAAACATAAGAAACACGAGGATTTGAAATCATTTAGATATAGGTATATGTTCAGAATAAGTAGGCAGAGCACCCGTTTAAGCTAGTTGGACTATAGTGATTGTCTGATTCTTGTGAATCCTTAGCAGTTTTGCTACCTTTTGGATTGGTTTGACCCTGGGAAGCTCCTTGTTCCGGAGCTGGCTTTTGCTGTTGTGCACTAGATGAGGGAGCGTTAGGACTTGGCACTAAATCCAGAAGTGACACTTCTTCCTGACAGGCGGGGAAGCAAGATGCACGGTGATCTGCTGACTGCAGACCCGGTATCGTGTTGAGCCAGATGTGAGCTGAGTTCTACGAATCCTTGTCGAGTGAGAGGAAGGCAGCCAAGGCAGAGTGAGGCTTCACACCCAAGGAAGGTGTGGCTATTTCTTTTTTCATCTTTCTGTACAAAGCTAAACAATGCAAGTGCAGGACAGTCAGGCTCCTTTGATTCTGGGCAGCTCTGCCTGTTGTTTTGCTTACAGTTCATCATTACCCCTACTGGTGTTGTGGGGGAAGCCTTTCTAATGGGATACCTGGTGCTGGGCTGCAGCTGTAAGTCAGAAGAAGCCTGGTGTTGCTGGGGTGGTTCTGCCTGCTTGTTTCAGGCCTCTGAAGCTATTCTGATACAGGTATTTTCTCTCTGCATTTGAACCAGCAGTCTCCCAGATGCTTGCTCACATCTCCAGCTCATGAAAGCCCTTCCGCTATTAGTAATGGTCATTTGATTAAAATGACCAGTCCTGCCTTTTCCTGTGACTTGAATTTCCACTGAATATAAAGTCACTTGTCCAAGCGCAAGCAACGCTGGCCTGGGTCTTCGTTGGCCACAGCTCCTCCCATCAACTTCTGCTTAGGTCCATACTTTTTGATAGCATAGTGTCACACCGTGTACTCTCACAGCAGTCTTTGCCATTGGAATAGTGGTTTGTGGCTGGACGTGACCACGCAGTTTGTTTTCCAGTCTGTCTATTGATTTTTAATATATTTTACTGTATCTCTGAGTTGATGTTTTGGCGTATCCAAAATCTGCATGTTACCTAGGGCATAATGTTCTTAGTGCAGTTAAAATCCAAACCTTATTTTTAGCAACCAACCCTTACCTTCAGGCTCTTTAGAAACACTTCTCAGGTATTGCCAAGTATCTATTTTTTTCTTCTGAGCTGGATTTGACAAACAGAGATCTTCCATAGTCTGTACTAGCCTCAAAAACTTTCTACATACCACTCCTGAAAATCATTTTGTTGTAATAATGAAGTATCATTATCTGGTCAGATCTGAGGTCTGTCATCGGTATAGCTGACAAGCCAATTCATGGGTTGGAAGATGTGCAGTGTGGCAGTTTATCCTTATTTTGTGAAAAGTAGTAGGAGAATTCTCAACCAGTTATAACTGCCTTGTGAACTCTGGAACCCTGCTCAGAATTTGCTTCTTAAAACAATACAGTGGAGGTATTCGATTTTTTTTCTGAAGGCCTGCTTCATTTATTGTACTGTACAAAGCCTGAATACAAGTAACATTTTTTTTTTTTTTAAACTCGCCAACTGTATTTCACAGTTGTCTGTGCTGATAACAGTATTTGGTTTGCAGCAGGGGAAAAGACGAGAATATCTTTTTTATGGTGTTATACAAGACCAGGGGGTGTGGGTGTGGATGGATGTGTTCCTTCGCAGACGGAAGCGCTGGAGGCCGTGTTTGTTCGTAGAACTGCTGCTGACCGCCATGCGGCTTTCACTTTTGTGTCCCGTACCTATGCTTTTTGATGCAGAGGCTATCTGTTGGCATGTTTGTCACACAGGAGGGGACCTGATGACATTTGAGACTTCAGGTAGTACCCAAACAGAGGTATAAGCCTTGTGTTCCTTGCTGACTTTCCATGCAGGTTGGAGGTGGGATCTCAGCTGGCTTAAATTGGCTCTACATTCTTGAAGCCAACACGCCCCCAGTAAAAGCTGAGGACTGCTCTCTTCTCTGTGCAACCAGCAATGTCAGCTGTGCCTTCAACCAGAGTGATTGTGCTGTCTGGTGCTTTTAAAGCCCTTCTAAGCAAAAGTGCTGACTTAAGAGAGGAATGGAGGTCCCAAAGCCTGCAAACCCAAATTGCAGGCTTATATCCTAGCACTTCTCTTAAGATGCAGCGCAGTGTTTTGTCCAGCGTTAATCTTTGCTGGCTCACAAACCAAAGCAACCAAAGCAATGACATTATGGTTAAGGTGCAAGTGCCTGACAGAGTAATGTTTTGGGAACTCCTGGGCAGGGAAGTTCAGCGGACCAAGAGGTCCTCCTGCCCATGTCTTACACCTCCTGAGGAGCTGTTCTTTTTATCACTGTTCCTCCTGCTTTTCATGTTCTAAACATTGTGAGTGTTGTACCATACCACACCATGCAGATGAGTTTGAAGTCACTTTTCTGTGCCAGACATTCTCTCCTGGTTCTGGAGCGTTTGGGCTCGTCTCTTGAGACCATGGTGATGACAGTAAAATGACCTCGGGCAAGGGGGATCTCTCTGATGTGCCTGTTTGTTGTGGCTATCCAAGCACTGCTTGGTACCTCAGACTCACCTCCTAACTCGTAGCTCCGAGCACAACAAGTGGGAAGGACAAGAGAAGTGAGTTCTCCACGGTGGAAAGAGAGGACCTGTTGCACAATACGTACCTTTATCCAGGAGAAATCCTAGCTGCTGGAGAAGGGCAGGAGGCTGCCTCCTCACTACACACTTCACCAGGGAAATTTGACATAGCAAATATGTCAAGATTACGGGCTCTAGTTAAATGGTGCTAACTTGGGTGTCATCTAATGTCTCCACAGACAGCACTGATGGACTCATCATAGACCTATAGCCTGCCATGAAAACACATCAAGCTACGGCTGTAGAAGGAACAGCACTTCGATTGCAAGCAAATTAGGCCTGTGTTTTCACATGAGCAAGTCCTGCACAACAGGCCTGCTGAGCTGCTTGATTTCTTGTCAACAAATCAGGGCACAGCCGTCTAACTTGTTCAGAGAACAGTTTTGCACTTGTTAGTATCAACAGGGATACAGGCAGCTCCGAGAGCTATTCCCACCATACAGGGGCAAGGGTGCCTACAGGAAAAGGAATATTAAACCTTAGTAACTGCCCTTTTTTTTTAATAAATATTTGTATGTATGTGTCATACGTCACTTGATCATGCTCTCCAGATGTGTTGCTTGAAGTTAGGGTTATAATGAGGGCAAATGAAAATTTGCCCCCTTGCCAAAGCCGAGCAGTGGGTCATCTGGAAGGTTTGCTTTTCACGCTGTAGATGTGGGCTGTTGGCTCAGAGTGGTACAACACTGTAACAGACTCCAACATTAGGAGGCCTCTATTTCCTCAGAGTAAGTGTCAATTCCTGAGTCCTTCAATTCCACTGTTACTTTGTTTGAAAGCCTCTTTTTATGGGAAGTAGCCTCAGGCTCCTTTCATCTATAAATCAATGACGGGTATTGAGTGTGAAAATCAGTTGAGTCATTTAAGTGCACCTGTCATGTATTTTTGAGGAACACTTCCCATAATCTCCACTGAAAAATTAGCACAAAATTCCAGCGTAAGTGTTAATCCTGCAAGCACATTTGGTTTGTCTGCCCTGGTCCTTTTCCTATGTGAGGAGTTGCTAATTGTTAAGGTAAGTCTCCAGCCAGAGTCCTCTTGGTGGTAACACGTGCCACTTGTAAATGCTTTCAGCTGCAGGAGCTGAGACTAGCTCTTGGTCTGCTGGTAGCCCATTCGTGCACTTGGTATCTTGCAAAACGTCCTGTTGCTGGGGATATGGCTGGTAAAGAAGCAATGCCCTGGGTGAAGCAGGGCTCTGTGGCCAGGGAGCCTTCTCATCTTGTCTTCTGGTCATTCAAAGGCACTGTGGAGCAGGGTTGCACAGGCATGACAGGCAGGTGTATAATCAGGCTGGTGTGGGTGGATGTGAATTACTGCCTTCACATGAAAGCTCTGAGGAGGCACTGTGCACCTACCTCCCGTTCTGCAGAAGTGCAGTTTTGTCCCAGCAGGGAGCCAGGTACAGTGAATCCCAGTTCCCTCACTGGTATCTCCTTTGGGCATTTATGGAATCCTGCTCATTCTAACAAAGCTACAGCTTCGTATGCCCAGTCTTGTCTCACTGGTTCATCTTGCAGTGATGCTTTTATGTAGCTGCTATGAAAATGATTGGGTTGCCTTATTAGCAGTCTGTGATGAGAAATAAAGGGTCATAATTTAACAACAGCTTCTCTGTTGTCTTGATGCTTGGCTGTGAGGAACACAGGCTTAGCCAAAGGGTAGCAAATCTGCTAACCGCAATGGATATCCAGAAAATAACATAATTGTTTTCTGCCCTGAACGTTCCGTAAGTAGGGACTGAAATTCCCTGAAGATAAATAGTCACACTTATCGATGGGACACACTGCCCTGTTTTCCTCCTAGCTTCTAAATTAGCATGGCATGAATCGCCTTCTCCCCCTTCCTTCGCCGAGTTCCTTGTAGGGACTTACGGCATGTGAGGCTGGGAAATAAACAGTACATCAGCCTGTCAGATTGTTTTCAGTCAGCCTAAGTTAGTTTTAAACTGGTTGAAAGTCTGGTTTACTATAGTTTATGGAGAACAAACCCTTTGAGCACAAACCCCGCAAATTGAAGTCAGACCTGGTGAGCTTTGTATTCTATGGTACACTGAGATATGTTGAACTAACATTTGCATGCCTTTTATTTTTAGAAGGCAGTGCTCAGGATATGAAAACTGTAGCCACAATTTCCGTGGGGTTTTGTTTTTCTATCCTATTGTTTCATTTTTAAAAGAAGCCGCATAATTAAATTTTGAAAGGAAGGTATGAGCCCATTGTGCTTCCAAGTGAAGCAAGAAAGAATGGGAGGGATGTTTAGGAGAACAGTCCTGCTCTCTAACCTGCACAATTTTTATCTTCGCACTTGTCTGTGGATCCTCTCAGTTTTGCTGGAAATAGTCACTGCTTGCTCTGGGAGCACTCATGGTCATACTAATAGTAAGAGCAGCAAATTAAAACAGGTTCCTCACTGTGGGTTCTCTAGCTCTTTCCTGCATTGAGCTGCCTTTAGAGCCTGTGAAAGTAACCGGTGATGTGTTTCCAGAGTGATGACAGTAAAAAACTCTAGCTGTGGAGAACATATGAACCACGGACACTTTCTTCACTGCACAATCAGTGTTTCAGTCCAGATCTAGAGGGAAAGTAGACTAGTTTATCTGCAGTGTTTCTCATGACCCCACATAGCAATGACTTGCCATTATTTATAGTGGACATATTTTGTTCTGCACTTCGACTTAACCAATAACGTAGCAAGCATGGGGTTTCTGTTTTTCTTGCTAATTCATATGGATGTCTTGAGCCCCTTGAGTAGACTTTTTTGCTATTATTGTCACAATGATTTGATTCTCAAGCCAGAAGTGACCAGTCTGGCTCTGTGCTCAGGGGCGAAGGTGCTGGAAGGGCTGAGCTGTCAGGAAACTCTGAATCTTGAACAGATTTAAAACAGTCCTCAATGTCTTCAATGTGAAAATCCCGAAATTCTATTTTCCCTGCCCAGAGCTCAGCCCCCTGCGTCAGTTTGAAGCAACAGGAAAGCCATGTCTTTCATGAAGTCAGTGTCCGTGAAATGCTGCCATGTGTGATTGTTCAATCCTGACCTGTGATTTCAGAGAGGAAGGGTGGTTTTGTGGTTAAGGCACAAGACGGCCAGTTCTGGGAGCTCTTGGTTCTGCTGGAGACTTCCTTGCGTGACTGTAAGGGAGGACATTTCTCCCTGCCCCACAGGGGAAGTGGACTTCTGCTTGCTTCGTACGGATGGGGACTGTCTCCTGCTCTGTTGCTATACAGTGCCCAAGCTGGAGCTCAGCAGAACAAGGCTCAACACATCAGTCCTGTTGGGCCTGCTGAGGTGAGGGTGCTACTTGCATGGTTTATAAGCACAGCCCCCATTTGTGTTTGTTGTTGCTCTGCTTTTGTTCCTTTGGGGTCATGACTGAAATTACAAAGGTAGGCTACCATGAACACCATCTACCTTAGTATTTCTTCTGCTGTGAGACAGTAACTTCAGATGTCCATCTCACCTCCAAATCATGGCAGAGGCTGACGTCAGATCTAATCATCTTCCAGTGTGGTGGCTCAGTCTGACCTCACGTTTGTGCCTGGGGCTCATCTCGACTCATGGTACCTGAGTTTCTGACTGGGAAGCTGTTCCCTGCTGTGGTAGTGGTGAGGGGAGCCTGCAGTCCTGGCTTTCTGTTGGAGGCAAAGGGAGAGGGGAAGAGAGTCTGTCCGTCCACATCAGCAAAACACAGAGGGACATCTTCCTGACGTGCTCTGTGGATGCTGCAGCTGCATTGCTCAGTGTCAGCTGGGTTGCAATAGCTGACCGTACCAGTGCTTTTCGTCATTCTCAAATGTGAGAGAAGACGCACGAGTTAAATAACATTTGAGCTGACATTTTGCCTCACGTTTTTTGAGTAACTTGATAGTGTGTCTGAGCTTTTATGGCAGAAAAATATTACAGTAGTTGGCCTCTGGTTGTAAAATGTGTTCTACTCCAAATGTTTGCATTATTAGGTAAGCTTGATACTAGCCTTCAAAAGACCTGTCTGTTTCTTTTGTTTTCTATTTTTGGGGTGGTTCTTTCAACTAATGCCCTTGTATTTCATATACCCTTGCGGGCAAGCAACCTTGGAGCAGAATGGCTGTTTTCAAGAGGAAAGATCTATTAACTTTCATCTTCTTGAAATACCCAGGGCAGGAATTTAGACTGACTGCAGTGTGCAGTGCTTTTCTGTGGCTTCATGTGCAAATTGTTATGTGTGCCTCCGTGACTGGGGGTGTGACATGAGACACTGAGCTGTGAGTGCTAGAAGTAGGACCAGACAGGGTGGGGGAGAAAACGCACAGTGAGAGAGGCTGGCTGTTTGCTTAGGGTGTTGCAGTGGGACCATGATGTTTGGATTTGGCCCCTTGGTCTCGCAGAGCTTCCACATGTGGTCTCAGACACAAAAAGGATATGGCCAAGTAAGCATAGGTTCGTGCCCAGCCAGTTGGAAGCTAAGTATTATCCCACAAGCAGTTCTGGTAACTTCACGTGCTGGTAACTTTATGTTCTGTTCCCATCATGTTTTCTTCCAAATGATGATAAAAACCCCTTCAGGCATTTGTAGGAGTTGCCTTAGAAGTCAGCTTTGATTTTCAGCAAATTCTGGTGCTGAGCAAGTCTGAAAATACTCAGCATGATAAAAAGGAAGGGGAGAAATACCCTGTTAACCCTGGACTGGTTAATTACAGTTGTGAAGGACGGCAGGCTGTTCCTCCGCATGATGATTACAGAGAGGCCAGGAGGAGTCCAAGCGTTGTTCAGGTTGCTTTCCTGCAACTACGTACAGAGTCTTCTCCTGACCAAGAGAATCCTACTTTCGCATGGCAGCCCCAGTGCATCTCCTCTTCCCCCCTCAAACAAACAACAATGAGGATTCAGAAAAGTAGGAGAATTATTGCATGGTTACTTTTTTTTATATTATTAAAAAAAGGTGTATGGCCCCTTTAAGAGGAGCTTGAAAAATCCTCCGAACAGGGACAGACTACATGAAAAAGCTTGCAAACATCTGAACTTTGCATGCTAGGGCACCTTCAGCCAGCTACCCTTTTGTCCATCAGAGTTTCTGAACCATTGATGATCTCACCAAAAAAAAAGCAAACAAGCTGCACAGGAGCGTTCAGGGAGCTCGCGCCTTTCAGGAGCAGCCAAGGAACGGGGCTGGGGAGGTTTTCCTTCAGCAGCATTGAGGCAGGCTGCTTTAGCCTCTGCTGGGGAGGAGGACAGCATGAGGCGGCCGCACGTTATGGCAGCAGCGGCGGGTGGTTTCCTTGCGAGGTTTCCTGCCACGAGCAGCAGAGCGCAGAGGGCGAGGGAGCAGCCTTTGTCCCGAAGTAACCTCCGCATCGCCTCGGCCGAGGGTGGTGGTGGTGGTGGTGGTGGCGGCGGCGGCTGCTCGTGCGGAACCAGAAGGCGACAGGGCGTTTGTAACTGGATATGTGGACGAGGGAGCGATGACCGACAGTAACCCGGCGCGCTTCGTGCCGCAGGAGCAGCGCCTGTGGCCTGCTGCCTGGGCGCCCGCAGCCTGCCCGGGCCGGACCCGGCACCGTGGGCAGCAGCCGGCTCCTGATGGGAGCCAGGCTCTTTTTTTCTTCCCCAGGGTGGGTTTTCTAGGAGGGATCACCAGCCTGGTGAAGCGAAAAACCAAAAGGTTGGGGGTAGCAGCAGCTGCTGTTGCTCCGCCTGTTACTCCTAAGGCTGCCTGCGGGACTTTCCTGTCAGGGCTCGATCTTTGCTGCGGGCACTCATGTCCTCTTCTTCCTCGAGCAGACAAAGCAGCATGATGCCCTGCTGGTGCGCTCAGTGTCACCTGGAAACCTTCACCCCAGTAAATCCCGCCAGGCCTCCTCTCTCAGCTCTCCCTGGCATAGCTGCTTTCCTCATCCCCACTTATTTAAGCGTAGTGAAATGCGAGTTGGCCTCTCGAAAGAAAGAAACAGCATGAGGGTCAGTCAGTTGCTTAAGCTCTGGGCTTGTGAACTTTAATATTGTACATGGGTTATAATTTCCAGATGGCTCGCGTGTGCTGTGAGGGAGATACACATTTGTTTAAAGCGGGGAGTTGAAGGTGAAGGTGAAGCTTTGGGAGAAGAAAATGGAATAAAAGTGTTTGCAGAAATTTTGCCAGAGTGGTTAAGATTGCTTCCTATGTTTTCATGCAGTTCTGTATGACCTGATCTCTTTTTGTCTGCGCACATCAGACTTTGAAATACTTTGTGGTAGAGTAAATATAGTAGTTTTGTAGAGTACATCTTGTAGTTACTATTAGCATAATTAAATATGGACTACTAAATCCCTGCATGGTCCATGTACCAAATGAGTCCTGCGTTCAGTAAGAGCACAGGCATTAAGAGAAGCTGAATCTTTGTGCAAGGCTAATGCTGGAGCAGATTTCACCCCAGAGCAGGGGAATAGCTTGGTCTCCCTTGCTGCTTCTGTGTCTGACTAATGGACAGTGTGTGCAAATTGAGTTTAAGTATTAAATTAAGTTGTTTTTAACACCCTTCTCCCCCCTTTTTTTGAGATCGAGACATCATAGTTTGACATCTCTCAAAGCTGCCATGCTTCGGAGCATTTTGCTAGCATCTCCTGCTTTCTTTATGCTATTGTTTGTGTAATCCCCTCTCCCCTATTTGTCAGCTGTTGCTTTTCCTGTTCAGAGCTCTCACATGAATTTCCTTTTGGCTTTGCCCTGACCAAAATGTTGCTGGTTTTGTCACTTTTCAGACTTGAAACTTCGGGATTTCCTGGTTGACAACGAGACATTCTCAGACTTCCTCTATCATAATGTGTCCATGCCATCATCTGCAGTAGAGGAGCTACTGAACGCAGAGGTCAAGCTCCAGCAGGTAAAGAGCGCTTTCAACCACTAATATAATGGTCAGTCTATTGTTTGTTTAACTATAGTGCCAAGATCCACAGTGCAGGATCCCTCTATGCTAGGTGTTGTACAAACAGAGAGGAAAATGTAATCCCTGCTTCTCTCTTCCTCCTTACCCTCAACTTACTGTCTTATTTGGTTGTAAGCTGTAAAAAGACACTAAGACCCACATGGAAATGCTTTGATTAGCATAAGAAACTAGCCTTTGTATCCTTCAGGCTAAATGGAATCTCCTATTTCCCATCTTTTTTTTTTTTTTCCACCCAGTGAAACATTAATTAGGTTGCTAGTGCTGCACCTGGGTCTGGGCAATCCCAGACAGGAGTACAGACTGGGAGAAGAACTTGTTCAGAGCTGCCCTGCGGAGAGAGACTTGGTGGTTCTGGTGGACAAAAGGCTCGACATGGGGCAGCAGTGCGCGCTTGCAGCCCAGGAGGCCAACTGTGTCCTGGGCTGCATCAACAGAGGGGTGGTCAGCAGATGGAGGGAGAGGATTATGCCCTCATGAGGCTCCACCTGGTGTACTGCATCCAGGTTTGAGGTCCCCAGCACAAGAAAGATGTGGACCTGTAAGAGTGAGTCCAGAGGAGGGCTACAAAGATGATCAGAGGGCTGGAGCACCTCTTCTATGAAGAAAGGCTGAGAGAGCTGGGGATGTTCAGCCTGGAGAAGAGAAGGCTCCGGGAGACCTCATTGCGGCCTTTCAATACTTAAAGGGGTCTTATAAAGGGCTCTTTACTTGGGTAGATAATGAAAGGACAAGGGGGAATGGTCTTAAACTAAAAGAGGATAGGTTTAGATTAGACACTAAGAGGAAATTCTTCACTGTAAGGGTTGTGAGGCACCAGCACAGGTTGCCCAGAGAAGTTGTGGATGCCCCATCCCTGAAGGCATTTAAGGCCAGGCTGGATGGGACCTTGCCCTGCCTGATCTAGTGGGTGGCATCCCCGCCTATGCCAGGGAGATTGGAGTTAGATGATCTTGAAGGCCCCTTCCAACCCAAGCCATTCTATGATTCTAGTTACAGCTGCTGCCCCTCTTCCACATAGTGTCTCATTCTTCAGTGAATTCTCTCAAGCCATCTTTTTCAGTGCAGTTTGATAATTATTCATACAAGTTAAGTTGTACTAAAAAAAAAGGTGGAAAAAATAGGTGACATATCTATAAATGGGTGACAGCTTCACTCATATAAGGTTGTACAGAAAGGCCTATTCAGAGTATGCAAACCTCTCACAGCAAATGCAGTCTACAAATGCAGACTTCTCCTGCAGTCTGTTGGTGTCCTATAGTTGCGTAATAAGCCCAGAATTACAGTTTGTAAGCAAGTAGGGATCTGGAATTTCTGAGGAGAAAGTTCACTGATGTTACTGTAATGTACTCCAGTGTCCTAAGCAGGGTCATGTATCCAGTGCACCACGTACGGTACAGATGCATAAAAATGGCCAAAGCCTTGTCCAGGTGTGGACGTTGCTTCCTGGGGCAGAGAAGCTCGACCTCGTGTTTCTCTGACAGTAGTAGGCATGCTGAGGGGGTTGTGGGGTTTGGAAGGAGCCCAGACCACCAGTGGGCAGGCAGCTGTGTGATCACATGCTGGATCATGGCTTGGATGGCAGGAGTAGGGCCATATCCGTGCGAAAACGGCTGAGGTCCTGGTCTGGGCTGCAGCATGACCCATTCAATGGCAGTGAGGAGTAAATAACAGTGGCCAGGGTGTATGCTGCCTGGCACAAATCTCCCTGTTTCATACAACAGGGACAGTCCCAGGAGAGGACAGTGTGACCCGTGAACCTAAAACAGTCACCTGTGACTGCTTTCTTGGAAATGAGCTTGGCATTTTGGGAGTCTTAGGGAACTAACCTGCCATTTATTTGCTTATTGAAGACACCGTGGCTTCAGGTGGCTCAAAACTGTTGAAGAGAATTGGCTAGGTGTGACTGGGTGTTCAGGTTGGAGGGGTAGGTAGGGCCTTTGTGTGAGGGTCATGTGCCTTGGATGGGCTGTGTTTGATAGGAGCATCTTTTTTCCAAAGGAGCTTGAAATCTGAGTAAAATAGATTGTCAGGCACTAGAGATTTGTTCATCCTTATTTTTTAAGTGAGCACTGAGAGACACTGGTTTTCTGTATATCCACCCAGGGAAACTATTTTTGACTGAGCCCACGACTCCTGAGTGTTATTCCAGTGTCACAAGAATATCCCTTTTACAGCATGGCTATGATGTGGTAGTAATGCTGCTGGCAAAAAAAAATCTTTCTCAAAAGTCTTGACTTCTTGATGCAGGAGCTATTCTGTGTATTCAGCCGAGTGTGCAGCATAGAAACATCCTATTTTTGGCATATGGATGCAGACTAAAGTTAAAGGTTTGCATAAGTGTTGCATTATAAATCACTTCCCTCTCATATCATTTCCATCTGCTTGTTTTCTGAACATAGTGCGCTTTTTTCCCCCTGGATTGTTGATGCCCTTTTGGTTTTGAAAGACAAGGATATTCTCAGGCTTACCAGCATTATGCAGAAACTGTTAACTCTTCTGGGATGTAGATCAATCCTCTATTTTTTGCTGGAAGTTGGGCAATGCATATTGGGTATTACAAAAGAACAGAAAGCATGAACTGTAAAGCTCTTGTTCACTGTGTGTTCACAATAAAATTGTTCACTCTCTCTAGCCCCAAGGCAAACAAAAAAATCCTTTCCAAAAGGATTCCAAATTTTCCTTGTGTTTTTCACTTTCATGAAGTGTGTACCTGTTTGCTGTGCACCTGTTTCTTGTTGAACAAACTTAGATGCTTTATTGACTTCATTAAAGAAATAAACTTGCCTACCAGGGCTGAAAGGTGTTCGTGATCAATCAGAGCAATTTTACGCATTTCCTTCACAAACAAAGTGATTGTTTGTGGATGAGTAAACCTCATCCACAAGCAAACCATCACCTTAAGTAAAAATATGCGTGTAAAAGAAGACTCAAGGATCTTATCTCTTGTTTGTTGCAGTAAGTAAAATTATTCTTTATTTCACTGGTACATTATCTGCCCCCGAAACATTGCAAAATGTTTATCTTGGCTGCTGGTAAAGAGATGCATCAAGAGCTACAGGAGAAGGTGATCCTGATCCAGAACCATACAGAGAACGTAGCTGGCAGATATAACTAAGGAGTTTGGGACATAGTTCTTTTGCCCTTCACATATATTTGCCAGACTTGTGTCTGGTCACAAGCCTTGTTTTGTCTCTATGGCACAGTTCCCAGAAGACTGAATATTGGGCAATGTGTGTACCCTTGGTTGGAGAAAATGGCTGCTATGGAGGACAAGATTACCGAAGCTCTGAGCACGTGTGCAGGGAAGTGGAGAGAGACCCGTGTCCCCCAGAACTTTTCCCCCACGTACTCTGCAGGGAAACATGTTTTTCTTGGAATTCAGAGTTGCGTATGGGTTGTGACCATGCAACTTGTAAAGAAAAATGCCCTCTTCCCTCTATCTGGAAATGTTGTGAATGGTTAGTTCTGTCTAGGTGATAACCAGTTTTGTTCTATGACTCTTAAACGTAAGGAGATTTATATGCTTTTCTCACTTTTCTAGGTCATAGTGTCTGGTTACCGAATGCGGCTGCGAGATCTCTGCAATAGCTCAATGCTGTCTGAATTTCTTACAATCCAAAATCAGTCAGTGGCCATGGACTCTGAGGCCTTCATTTGCGCCTTACCAAAGGAAAAACTCCTTGCAGCCGAACAAGCCTTCCGTGCTAACCTGAATCCTTTGAAGCCTCTTCAGGTGAGTCTAATGGTTGCAGCTGTGAGAAGCTATCATTGACATTGTGATGTTTTCAAGGGGTTTCAATCTGGAAATTCATCTCTGTATTTCTAGAGTGAATTGTTTATTGTTATTAAGAAAGAAGATGGTCTTTATCATTGAAGCTTGAACAAAGTTGCTTCTTCCTGTCATTCCTACCCTTTCCATTGCAGTGTTGCTTGCATAGTGTAGATGTGTGTGGGCTGTGATTTAGTTTGTCAAGAGGAAAATATTTATGCTGTGTAGTAACAAACAGATGATGGGTTGTCCCTATGCTTTGGTCAGCTGTATCGCAGCTGAAATGAGCCCAGATGTTAGACTGGCCCATGCTGGGTGCTAAAACCGTCATCCTCTGCACTTAGCAAGGGGCTGTAGAGTGCGGAAGTTCCTAGCCAGTAGCAGGTTTAATTCATATGTAGAGGAGTCAACTGTTAAAGACCCTGTTTGAAAGGCTGACCAACTCAATAGATTTTGGAGCAAGTGCTCCAAAACTCATTGAACTTAAGGGAAATGTGTCAGTTAGGGGGTGATTGCAGTCTGGGGCAGACTTAGCTGTTTATTCTAAGAAACACCAGTGATGCTTTGTTGTTATATGCCCACAATATCTGGATAAAGAGCAAAAGTTTGAGGAAGTTAGTGCTGGAAATACCAGAGAGAAGGGACCACAGAACCCGCTCTGTTACCCAGTAAAACAAACACTCTCTTGTGTGCACTGGAAGAAATAAACACTTCAGCTGTGTGTGTTTCCAGATTTGATGAGCCTTTCAGGACAGAAAGTCATGTACCACTTGCTTGGCTTTGTCCCCAGTCAAAGAGGGTCATTAACAAGTACTGGAATCATGTTACTCTTCAGTGCAGTGCACAGTGGACAGTTCTCTCTGCAGATCATTTTCTGTTTTCCATGTGTCCTCCATCTGCATTTTTTCTTTCTTGCTGTAAGAGCAAGCTAATCATAAGCACTAAGAAATGAGGTAACAGTACTGAAATCATCCCCATAACAAAAATGAGCTATTTTGAAAATGAATGGCTATAAGCAATTTCTTTTGTGCAGTTAGATGTGTATGCATGCATTCACTTTATCTCATCCAGCGTCTCTAGTATTTTTGGACTGAGTAGGATGAAACTAACCAGCTAACACCACTTAGCATCGGCCTTCTGGGCCCTCTGGAGACTCCACGTTGTTTTTTCTTATGTTTGAAAGTCTCTGCAATTTAGCTGACAGAAGCAGATAGTATGCCTCTGTTGTTACATCTGTATTGTTTACTGGAGAAAGAAAGCAGTCATAAGCCACTCTGATAGTGCTACTTGGCAACAGCAAAGTAGATAGAGACATTAAGAGCAATTTTGGGTGACTTCTGAGAAGTTTGCTTATGATCCTGGCTTCAGAGAAGCCCGAGCCCTGAAGCCAGAAGTTCTAAATTGGCTATATGTTGTACACCACCCTGTAAAGGTCCATGGGTTTCTTCAGAAAAATGTTGCACGCTACCCACTAGTAAAAGCTGCTGTAATGCTTTGGTGAGTGAAATAAAACCAAGTTGCTTCAGTATGCCCAGGCAAAATGATTAAAATAACACCAGGATCATGACCAATACATTTGAAACTTAGTGGCTTTAAAGGCTAAAAAAAAAATGCCATGACCTGTAGTAACATCTTGGAACAAAGAGAGAACTTTCTGTTCTTAAACAAAGCAGGCTTTTGACAAGTAGCTTATCATTAAAGGCACTGGGGGTCAAATCTTGGACAAGCATGCTGAAGCTAGCGTGCACCCTATCCACTACAGAGCCTGCAAACCAATGCCAACAAGTTGACTGTCCCAGAGATTTATTTTTAATTTTTGGCTTAATCCCCTTGATGTCAGTAAGTAAAAGTAAGGGTCAAGTCAGATGCAGGTACAACAGAAATTTAGAGGCAGGTATTTGACTCACATGATGAGACCTAAGCTCTGCTGGTTTTTGGGGAGGCAGAGAAAAAACATCTTAATATAATTAGGTAGATATAACTGGAATGAAAAGGACTTGGAACAATGTGCAAGAACTGTGTAAGTTCAACACTAAAGTCTTGAACAGCAAAATGGAAGTTTTTGCCATTCAAGTGGCTGTAATTTCTGGTGTGCTGCATATGGAAGATTCCGGCCAGCATCCACCTGCTTGCTCTTGCCCTTGTACATCCCTGTTTGTTGTTCCCTCTGCAAGACCATAAGCAAATTGTGTTAGGGAATTGATCTGGATTAGAATGGACTAATGTAATTGTATGGTTACACAAACATTTGTGCAGAAGGATGGAGGGGGGTTGTTACAAGACTGGGAACCGAGTGGTCAGGGTGTATGGGGAGGGGGCTTGAGACCCCTGTGTCAACACCTGCTTCTATCGGCTTAAAGTGTTTTGTGCCTTTGCAGCCTGAGGGAAACAATAAGTGTTTCAGGTAACTCACAACAAAACAGTAGTTTTTTGTGAATTATGAAGAGAGCAGAGTTCTAAAAAGGAAATTAAAACAGGTGCACAGTGAAATTTGTGAGCTCTGAATGTCACAGCACTGTAAAGGAAGTTTGAAAAAGAAGGCAAAAACTCAGTACTTGTCTTTGCATATCCGCTCATCTGTTCTATCCCAAACAGACACTGGATGTTGCACAAAGTGGATTAGTACAGTTAAGATAAAGGATTTCCAATTAAAATTTTACATACGCCTTTCTAGCTCTGCCACTGATCCTTTGTGTGACTTTCATTTACCCTGCTCCTGTAGGGTGAGAAAACAGAGCCAAGATGGTAGAGGCATGGTGGGGAAGTTCAGGTAGGCCTCCTTGTTCCCTCCTTCATAAGAACCTATTTGGGGGGGCGCTGTTTAGATGGAAACGCAGAAGAAAATCTAGGAGCGACCACAGGGTGCCATGGCAGAGGATCAGCTTTCCTTCTTGAAGGGAGTATTCACTCCCCTAGAAGCACCAAATGTCCATAAAAGTCAGATTCTTTTTTCTAGGTCCCACATCTCAATCTTCATCCATTCCCTGAAGCCTTTTTGGCCAGCAATAAGAACAATGGGCTGTAGTACATTTTGTTCAAGCCAGTTGCAGGCACAGCTTGTCTTCAGTGGAAGGTTTGCCTTCTACTGGGTGTATTCAGTGAAACTAAAGCAGGAGAAGCTGGTTGGAGAAAAATAGAGAAACAGAACCTCTAATTCCATGCAGACAAGTTTTCATTTCAGCTTTCTCTCTGTGCTAGGTCAGGAGTTGTCCCTTGGAAGAACTGTACAGGCTGGGGAAGGTTATCAAGAGCAATGGCATTAAGTCAGAGATGTCCCAACAGACTGGTGTTGATCGGTAGGGACTGTCTTATAGCATAAAATTACATGTCTGTGCAACAACTTTTACCTCTGCAAATCTCCCCAGTTTTGAAAACAACTTGGGGGAGACTGTTCAGTGACAGAGACGATTCAAATTGGCCTTGTGGGATTTCATCTCTGCAGTGCTGCTTAAGAAGGGCTTTGCCACATTCACTTCCAGTGGTGTGGGTCTATAATAAGCCATAAATATGTTGTGGCTTCTGTACTGTAGTAGTGCTTGAAGGAGTGTGGGTGAGCACATGAAAATCCAATTGTTCTTTTCCCTTCATAATGCAGCTGGTATTTTGTCATATGGTTAGCATGAACTAAGCATTGAATGTTGAATGCATTCCAGTTGAAAAAAATGGCTTTAGAAAAGGTCTCTTAATGTAAATACATGCTGCAACTAAACTTGTGGCTTTCCTTGCTCTTTTGAGTGTTTTCGGTCAAGCACAATGATATCGTGATTTCAAACAGCTGTACTTTGGGACTTCCACTCCCAGGAAACAAAAGCAGAAACACAAAGCATGTGATTTTTCTGCAAAGTTCAGTGCTCAGTTTCCACTAAGATCCATGTAAAATTGTAATAACTGTTTCAAAGCAAACATGGCAGAGTGGTCTCTTAAGCAGAAGCAATTAGCTGTTACGTTGCAGCAAGTGACAATTTTGTTATGACCTCCCAGCACTTCAAATACAGATGTGTTCTCATGTATGTTAAAGAGTTTTCCATCCCTTCTAGCAGGAGCTGACAGGTGGGTTTATTTAAGGCTTGTCTTGACTGGGCAGTCAACTCTAGTTAGCTCAAGTATTTCTCTATTTTGTGTCCTGTAAGCACGCACATGCAAGCACACAGCGTGTGCTTAGTGCAGTGTGTAACTGCAGAATATTAGGACATTTACATGCCCTAAATGCCCAAGACTAGATGAAGGCATAACTTACCAGCCACGAGCACAGTAATTGTACAGGGCAGCTCTGTTCAAAACCTGCTAGAACTTTCTCTTTCCACCATGTGCCAGGAAAAGACAGGTGATGTCTTCCAGTATTTCACCAGCAAATGAGCCATTATCCCCACCTGGTTCTAGTGCAGACACCTGCAAAATACACTGTCACAGTGGGACCAATCCTACTTGAGAAGTGCTGAATATAGAGGACACTTCTGAATGTAAAGAGCTGCACAGAGACACTGCAAAAAGTTCTTTTCCAGGGAAACCGAAGACATTTCAGGGTCAGATTTGAAAACTTGAATCTCATAAGGCTTACATACTTGTTCAGACCAAAGTCCTATTCAGCTCAGCGTCCCTTGAGTGCTACTCCAGCAGCACTACTTCTTCAGCTAAGCCTGGAATCTTGGTAGTTTTTTTTCTTTCATGACTTCTTAGCCTTTTTCAAGCCCATGTTAACTTTTACCTTCAGCATTGCATAGTATGTACAAAATTTCTCCATTTTGACTGGGTTGTATGTGGAATAGCTCCTTTTGTTTGTATTAAACCAGTCTTTACAATGGAAGCTCTCTGTTCTTCTATGATGAGGTGCAGTGAACAATCATCGCCTATTCATGTTTTCTATCCCACTATTAATTCCACAGTCCCCTGTCATATCCTCTGCTTGTCAGTAAGATTTCTGTTGAAGAACTGCGGTCTGTTGTTCTTCCTTCAGAAGCCATTTGTATCTTAAAATCATACTTGTGGCCTTCTTCTGTACTTGCGTTCTTTCGTAGATGGAGGATCCAAAATTGCACATAGTACTTGAGAAACAAGAACGCACCATGGATGTGTACTGATGTTGACCTGTCTTATCATTGTAATTCTGTGATCTCTTCTCTGTGTGGTGTTAGGTAGTTCAGAACCATCCAGGGGTATCTTAAGGTAGAACTGTCTTCTCCCTGTGTACTTTACTTTGCAGCACTGAATTTCATCTGGCGCTTTATAACAGTGTGTCAGCATGAGGTCTTTCACTAATCCTTTGCAATTGGCTTTCAACTTTCACTATTCTGAACCAATTAGTATCATCAGAAAACTCTTCCTCATTCACCCTGTCCCTGAATCACTTCTGAATACACCGAACAACGCAAATCTGCGTAGAGCTTGATGAGGTATAATCGAGCTGACCGGGCTTGTCTTACAGTATGCACGAATCTAAGACTTCCTACTTCATCTCCTTGCTGAAGTGGTAGTGCAGCTATGTAGCTTTGATATTTGCTAACTGTATTCCTTTAAAATGGCTTGAAGGTCTTAGCCTGTGGGGAGTTTTAATTGCTTTTCTTCTAGCTCTGATGTGATTTGGTTTATCTGAACCTTAAGGTCAGTGTTCAGTAGAAATTCATAGACGCCAGAAAGCCTCCATGAATTTACAGCTGGCTTTGGAGCAGGCATGAACTGAGCACTCAGCAAAGTTAGCTAGGTGTAAATATCCCAGCAGCAGATCAGTGGAACGGTGCCCAGTTACACCAGCTGACACCGACGAACTCTTACTAGCCTTCAGCAAGTCAGCTAGAGCATGTGAAAGACTCCAGACTTTGCTTCCAGCAATTGCCTTGGGAAAGATGTAAAAATGAAAGGCTTCAGCCCAAAAGATTTGTACTAAAATCGAGGGTCTTGACTGTTCCTCTTTGTGTCACAATGCTGTAACATGTAGCTATGAATGTGAAATCTTAGGAAATGATTTTAATCCTCATTCCTCTGAAAGAAGGATTGTGTCCAAAGCATTAGGCTAAAGAGTCTTGATGCTTCTCTTGCAAGAAATGTTTCCCATGCAAGGTAGCGCTTTAACTATCCAGAAATAAAACAGAAGAAACAAAAGAAAAATCCAGGCCCCCCACCAGTTACACGGAGGGCAACTATAAACAAGGAGTTGTCTTCAGTGGGACTCCCAGGTCAAGCAATTGCTAGAGCAAATGGGATTTCCAGAAAGAAGCTGTGCCTTCCGCTTCTAGAAACCTGTAACTATTTATCTTGTGGTGCTGTTGCTTTATGGAACCTGGTTCTTTTAATATGCACCATTGGTTTAGTCTGAAAATGTAAAGGTCTGATGGGAGGACTCAGGTGATGAAGATCACCTGAAGGTGAGATGTACTGTGCAGCAGGATTTCTGAGCTGGAAGCTGTGGAGTCTCCATTGCATTATGGGGTGCTGAAGCCTGGGGTAGCTTGAGCTCAAGGTTGCACAGAGAGCCTATCTTCCCCATCAATCACTTCGCCTTGTAAACAGTCCTATCTACCCTTCTTTACAAGGATGTCTAAAATGGTTTAATTTCCACATTGGTTGGTGCCTGGTAGTGACTCCCTGTTTCTTTTTATCTCTTGCAGAGACACATTTCTTTTAATTCTTCCTTGTGGGATCTGTCAGAAACTGTGGAGGCTTTGAAAGAGAGCCTGGGAAAGCTCGTTAAAGAGGTAAGTATGTCCTTTGTGTCAGAAGAATACGTTGGTGTGGTGGTGGCTGCCCGAGCCTGTGGTCGAGTACAAGGAGCACAAGTTTCCTTGGTGCAACTCAAAGTCAAACCCCTTGCTGTTTTTGAAATTTCTCCACCATCCTACCACCATCATCCCTATGTCGACAGGCAGCACCTGCAATGCAGCCCCTTGGTGCACAAAACTTCAGATCATGGACACCATAGGAGTTCTTTAGGCATGTGGCTAAAGATTGGGTACCTCTGGGAGGTGCAAGAGTTAAATCTTCTGTGGGGTTTACTTTCTCAGCAGTGGCACAGTAGTTACCTTTGCAATATATCTGCTGACTAGCAGCAGCTCGCAAACTGCCTGTGGAGGTTTGCCTCCTTTTTAGCTTTTTCAATCAGTTGCCAGCCGTGCCAGGTGTGTTTCTGTGTTGTAGGTACTGGCCCTTATGTTTGTTGAGGGCATGGCATGTGGAAGAGGTGTGTGTTACAACTGAGGAACTATAGGGTACTGTTTGCTCTTCGTGTTTGGATAAACAGCTTTTTGGGGCAGCTATTGTTTTCTGACCTTTGTGGGGCACCCAATGCAGTGGCATCACAGTGGCAGCTGAGAAAGGCTCTGGCAAAACGTGGTGATTTGCAGAGGCAAAGTGACATTGTAGAGACCGTGAGCATTTGTTTTTGCAGGTGAGACAGTGGATTAAGAAAAAAGCCTTGCATGCCTAGCATGAGTCAGAAACCCAAACCCCATTTATTTTATTTTATTTTTTTAATTTTTGGAGCCAGAAACATCTTAGCCGCTTTCTGCCCGGCTCCGACTTTGAAGTGCTGCTACCAGGCAAAAACTCTCTCCCTCTAGCAGAAATCACAACCATCTAAACTAAACAATACCTCCTCCTCCTCCCCTCCTCGAGCCTTCCGTCCGTCCATCCGTCCATCCGTGCAGCCAGCAAGGAGGCAGCCGCAGAGCAGAGCGGTGAACGGCAGTAACCCCGGGGAGCGCGCGGAGGAGCGGGTCACTCGGGGTTAGCAGCGTGCGCTCCCCTCCCACCGAGCCCGGGGCGGCCACCCCGCCGGGAGCCAGCGCCGTGCCAGCCAGCAGCCCCTGGCACGCGTCCCTCGCGGAGCCCCAGAACCTGCCGCTGGCTCCCTTTTACAGGGAAATTAAGATGATTCCCGGATCAGCTGCAGTTAAGACGGTGGCAGAGCTCTCGCTGCTAGCAGGGAGGCTGCCCTTAAGAGTTTGGTTACAGCTGTTTCCCGTTACGTCACTTAAGCTTGCCTTTTTTTTTTCTTTTTTTTTTCTTCTTTTTTCTTTTTTTTTTCTTCTTTTTTTTTTCCTTCTTTTTTGTCTGGGATAAAAATAATTGAAACCATGTGACGTTCAGTTTGCTGATGTGGCTGAAAATGTCCCAGGGTAGCGTGCCTTTTGCTTGGCAGCTGTTTTGGGTAGGACTACCTTTTATGCTGCCTTATTACTGTGCAAACAAAGGCAGCATTTTCCTTTGCGTACAGCGTGAGCTGCTCCAGATGGCTTGACCGAAAGTTACTTCTTATTGTCTGGCAGGCTGATTTCTGTGTGAAAAGGAGGGACTTGTTCCCTTGTTTCACAGGGCAGCAGCTTGAGGGGGTGGAGAGAGCTATTGTTTGTGCCACGTCTAGAAGCCTTTCTAGCAAGGAATTTTAATTAGAGAATAGTCTGAACAAAATATTTGTCTCTTAGTGTGGGGATTGATTGGGTCTCTGTCCCTGTGCTCTTTAAATCAACCCAGGAGGGCAGATTAAACTCTGAGAGTGAGGGCAACTATTAAGAAACACGGAGCTGGGTCTGATGTCTGGGAGAAGTAGTTCAGTAACACTTCAGACATGTGAGATATTTGCTTCCAGTGGCGTGAACAGAGCAGCTCTGCACATCTATTGTAAAACTGCTGGTGCCAAAGATGAAACAAAGCTGCTTGCTTAAACTTGGTGTTTAAAATAACAAGTAAAAATACTTTTGTTAATGCAATCCCTCTGCAAGTTAGTTTGTGGCAATTAGCTACCCTTTCTGTTTCTGTACCTTTGCTTATCCTAAGGAGCTGATGGTACGTTAGCTAAAGGAGTTGACATTTACCAAAGAAAATTCAACAGTCTTACCTAAAGTACCAAAACCTCCCAAAGGCATCCCTTTGAATTGGAGACTCACACTGTCACACCTGAAGTGCAGCCTTGGCCTTTTGGGTTAGGAGACATGAAATCCAAAATCCACATGAGTATATTTAATCAACTACAGTTGTTGTCTTACATTCTTTTTTTCATTCACGTCCTACGATGTTAGCGTCCAGTCAGTCACCCTGAATCTGTGGAGCCTGATTGATTGGCACCAGGGTGCAGACAAAGGCACCAGTGAGTAGTGAGGAAATGAAAGTACTCTTGAAGCAAGTCTGGATACAAGTACCGAATCCCCAGGTTTTAGCTGTTCTCACAGCTGTCTTCCATCATATCAATGTGTCATGTGTTTTCAGGCAGCTAAAAATAGAGGCTCCTTGTGTATGTGACACAAAATAGCTCTTGTTTAGCATCAAGATTTTTTTTGTCCAGATGTTGGCACTTCTAGAGCATGCACAGAACTACAAATGAACACAAAGGGCCAGGTTTACCTACAGTGTAGGGCCAGAGACCCTGGGTGTGCCTGCCTTGGTTGAATTGGCATTGAGTTTTTATGGGACACCATTGCTTTCTGGGGTTGTTGTTGGCTGTCTTTGCCAACTGTCCTAGACTTTGAGTACCTGCCATTTTATTTAAACAAAGGTGACAGAACTAAGACACAGCAGAACTGGCAGCAAGGCTTCGACTGACTCTGAAAACAGAGTAATTGGGGCCACCTAATGTTATTTCTGAGATGCATCTGATGAGCAATTACAAATAGGTGTCTCAGCAGCTCTGCTTGCCCTTATTAGTGCATGTCGCTATTCTGGGCAGCAGAGCAAGAGCATCACAGTTCATGTCACCTGATATTCAGTAGCAGACAAGAAATCAGATCAAATGCTAGAAAAGATTTAGAAAAGGATGTGGGACCAACTGTGGAAGATGTTAGCATGACACTATGTAAATCTGTGGTTTGCCCTCCTGTTTGATAGGGAGTACAGATCTAGGCACTTTGTCTCCAAAAAGCAGTAGCAGAACTGGAAAAAGTTCAGGGAAGGGCAGCGGGGACATTTAGAAGTGGAGTGACTTTCGCATAAGGAACAAGAGAGCAGTCTGGGACCTGTCAGCCTGGTAAGGAGATGAGCTGGGGATATGACAGAGGTCTGTTGAATGGCCTAGAGAAAAAGAGATAGGGACTGAATGTTCACTGTGCAAAAAGTGTGGCACCAAGTGAAGCTAACAGTAGCCAAGTTTAGGAGAGGGAGAGGAGGTTCTTTCCAGTGATATGTTGTATGCTAAATATTTGCAGATGTTCAAATACCATGGAAGACATTCATTGTGAGTTAGCAAATAGACAGAAGTTCCCTGAGCTGAAAATAATTGGAATCTGGAAGGTTACTTGGGGGAAGTCTGTTCTTGGCCTTGCTTTTTTGTTTCCTAACATCCACTTACTTTCACCATCACAGAGGTTACTGAGCTAAACAGGCTTTTAGTGTGTACGGACACACCTCTGTTTTCTCGCGTCTCCAGCCAGAGAGCCTGAGAGTAGTGGTCCAGTGTAGCACGAAAGCAGTGCTCATGGATGTGCATCGTTTTTCTCCTTGTGGTGAGCCTGGCCATGTCTCTGAGTGTGGAGACGTTGATGCAGTGTCTTAGGCTGAGCACCTGCTGCTTTTGTTCGTGACAGATCCTGCAGGTAGCTGCCACAACAAGTGAATGTGTCTTGCTGCACAGAACCTCCCCTCCAGCTGTGAGCATTGCATCTCTGTGCCTGGTGTCAAGCAAGCAGGGAAGGAGAAGGCTTCTCACCGTGGCTGGCTTCATGTTCTGTGGAGTGAAGGCACACATTGTGGTCAGGCCTGAGGCTGCAGCTGGGCTTGTTTTCACGGGCTTTCAACAATGCTGTTGACAAAGGAGCAGGGAGGTGCTAGGGCAGGCACAGTGTTGCTGGTCTAGGAGGTCAAAATTTCTGCCTGGTGTAAATCTGAGGAGGCTTGCTGACCCTGATGGAGCTGTGCCGGGTGACACTGCCAGAGTGCTGGGGCCTGCAGCTCTGTAAGGCTGGGTCTGATTAGCTGCTCCCACTCCGTGTTGTTTCCTTATTCCCTCTTCTGAGTCGCTCCACCCCGGAGTGAGGGGACTGCTGGAATGTGAGCTATTGTGCAACCAGAGAAGTGGTTTCCATGTGAGAGGGCAGGAAAGGCAGGAACCACCACAACACTGAAGGAGAAAACTTAGAATAAGAGCACGATAAGTACGTGGTCTCTACGTTTTCCCACAGTGGTGTGGGGAAACACACTTCCCCTGGTCTCTCCTGTTAGTTGTGCATCCAGTGGGATTCTCATCTGTCTGAAAACAGATGTGTGGTTTGAAGGAGAATGGCAGGATCTTTTCCCTTCACTAATCCGGTTCCTACCCTTGTCTCCATTCTTCTCCCACTCCCCTCCAGTTGCTGAGCATGAAGAGCTGGAGCGACATGAGGCAAGAGGTGATGTTCTTGACCAATGTGAATGCATCAAACTCCTCTACACAGATCTACCAGGCTGTGTCACGTATTGTGTGTGGCCATCCCGAAGGTGGAGGGCTCAAAATCAAATCCCTCAACTGGTATGAGGACAACAATTACAAAGCACTGTTCGGAGGCAACAACACTGAAGATGATGTAACCAACTTCTATGATAACTCCACAAGTAAGTGTAACCCTGTCGTGGTCTAAGGTCCCATCCACTGCATGGCTGTAATGGCTGCTGTATTCCACGGATGAAAGTGGTCCTGAGGATCAGCATACCTACTACTGTTTCAGAAAAGCACACACATGCTGTCTGAACAGCCATCTGCTGCCTCCTGCATGTGCCTTTAGGGCCAGCGAGGGTGTCAAGATGCAAGGGATTCCCATGGGCCTCATGCAGAAGGTCCACTGAAGGCTATGTGGACATCCTTGAAGGGCATGGAGAGCACCGTCATGTGCAGTCCTTGGAAATCTGGCCTTTTCCGTGCAAATTTTGGCATGCAGTGGGTTGCATGGGCTGTGCAGATAAGTGTGACTGTTAATCATAGAATATCCCATTAATGCTGGAAGCTGTGCAGGTATTCCATGCTTGCTGGGCAGACGGTGAAGGCTCAGGCTGAAAAGGGCATTTTGTGGAGCTTTGCAGCAGAGGAGGGTTTTTGTTTTGTGACAGCTGCTCTGCTTTCAGCTGTGACCGTCCTTAAAGTGCATGCGAATGGGTCATGTGCCTTTGCAGTTGTCACACTGCTATTCAGCCACTCACCCTGTCCTCTCCTCCTCAGCACCCTACTGCAATGAGCTGATGAAGAACCTGGAATCCAGCCCGCTTTCCAGAATTATTTGGAGGGCTTTGAAACCCTTGCTGATTGGGAAGGTCTTGTACACTCCAGACACACCAGCCATAAGGAAGGTCATGACTGAGGTAACTCTAACCCTATCCTCTGATATGCAGTGTGAGGTATGTGCTCTGGCTGTACAGCTAAGCTTCTCTGTGTTAAATTGGGTCCAAATGCAAGCCTAGAAATGATTGTCCACAAAGCACAGCCTCCATAGTCGCTCACTTCCCATGCCAAAGGCTCAAAGAGAAAAGGCCAGTCTGAACTCCATTTCTACACCTTGCTGGAGACATTTGTGGTGGTGCTTTATGATTACCCACAGTATTTGCAGCTCTGATGTGGGATATGGGACTGGGAAAGACCTTGATATGCCTTCAGGTGTCTTTCCTCTCCCCCACTGCAGGCTGGTCAGCTGATCCTTAACCATTTCTGATAGCAGCTTACCTAATGTGCTCTCTAGTTCCCCTCAGTAGACTCTTCTAACACATGGGGAGAGGCTGCCTCTGCGTGCCCTTCATCTCCAAATTCCACCAAGCCTTAAGGGCAGTTCTCTGAGTAGGCCCCACTCAGCCACAGCCATCCTCACTCCCTCTTCTAATTTTCCTTCCATATGCACATGCCTTTCCTTACTCCTGTCCTTGCGGAAGCTGTTGCTGTTTGAATATAAGCAATGCTCAGTACTTCACTTGACAGGTCAATGCACCCTCTCAGCCCACAGTGGATCTGAGCCAGGTTTTGGGAATAACCTTCCTCCTCTCTTTGCCGACAGGTGAACAGGACATTCCAGGAGCTGGGTGTGTTTCGTGACCTCGGGGGGATGTGGGAGGAGATAAGCCCGAAGATCTGGACGTTTATGGAAAGCAGTCAGGAAATGGATCTGATTCGGGTCAGTATGCTGTTCTTGCCAGAACCACTACCATCGTCTTCTGCGATAAGTCATGAAAGACTTGTTTTAGATAGTGCTTCAGGGCTAGTCTGGGCAGATAAATAGTATGGATGTGACCCCCTTTTTGAAACATGTTGTGGTTGTACCAGTCTTGCATTGTGCTGGACGCTCCTTCATGTAACATCCTGCCATGAACAGGAGCAGACCGTGTTTGTCAGCTGCTTCTAATCTACCTCTGCGGGAAAGTGTGCCACTTCTTCCACGCCGTTGCCCTAATTCTGTACAAATACCTGGCTGGTGGTATTTTTGTGGCGTTGGTGACATATTCAGCTGCCTGTGCTGTGCACTGCTCTGTGAAAGTGCTCTCTGGAGCAGCCGCTTTCGTGAGCCACCATATACCTAGACCAGATCCTGGAACGTGCCAGGTGGCCTCAGGCCCCATTGAGTACAGTAAGATTTAAATGGTTATTGTGTTAGAGCTAAACCTAGATGCCTGGTGGTCACCTGGCACAAACCTTGTAAAAACTTAATTTTGGCTTGTATGGTATGCGTAATTTAGTAATAGTTGAGTATTTTTGGGGGAAGAGGGAACATCACCCTGCAGCTGATCACTTCATAACACGTTATGCGTACGAGACCATGAAGAAAGGGTTGGGAGCCTTGTTTGGATTTGACACACTGTGCTATTCTGTTGGCTCCCCAGAGCATTGTGCCCAGTGTAAGACCTGCATTACTCAGGCATTATCTGCTTATTAAAAGTACAAGAGGTTTAGTTCACTTTGCTTCCCTCAGGTGTAGTTCAGGGGTGGGTCTTGCACCTCTGCACTGATGTCTTTGGAAACACAGTGATGTAAAATTGTAACAGCACAACAGAAAATCAGTTGCAGAGGAGCTTTTCCTGCTGGCAGCTAGGTCGGTGTCATAGCACGGGTGTTACACAGAGATCTCCCTGGGTTTGTTAAGCCTTGAAGTTCATTCCTTGTTGATCCAAATGCAATGATGTGCAGAACAGTCCCTGACCTATCCTGTTGCACTTCCCAAGAACACGACATACCAGAGAGGATGAAGACATCATTTTTATTACTCCTGTGCCTCTGTTGGCTTTATTAAAATTACTTCTGCAGATACTGGCAGCAGAGAGATGAGAATCAGGCCCACCAATTGTAAATTGAACTGTTTGCTGCAGGGAGTGCTGACAAAGCCAGGATTTGGCTATTGGTTTGGTTTGCAGTTGTGTCTTTTGAAAGGTGAATGTTGCTGGCTTGTTTTGTTTGCTTTTGTTCTTAAATGAGCCCTAGGCTTTACTGATTCTTTATTTTATGCATCCTGTTAACTCTGCTGGCTCTGGTGTTTACTTCTTGATCTTCCCAACAGTGTGGTCTCTTCCCCCGTACTGGTGCAGTAGCAGAAGTTCCTTTGCGGTCACCTGCAGCGGTTCATGCTCGCAGCAGTACTGCATTGTGAACACCTGGGCAGCTCTCAGGCAGCATCCTGTTGGGCTTAGCAATGCCGCGCAGCTCACAGCGGTAGGCTAAAACATACAGCTGCCTGTTTGGGGCTGTTCTACTCTGCTGTTTTCAAGTCCCTGAGACTGCTGTGCTGTCGGGAGACAGGTTGTCACCTCCCAGCATCCTTTGGTGTGGAACATGTTTGGTGTATTTCCTTCTGCGGTAGAGGAAAACTGCTTTTCTCACTCACTGCTGGCACTTGCAGCCTGATGCTAACGCAGCTCCTAACTCCGGGGAGGACGAGACGTACCCCCACGAGTCACTGTCTGTTAATGCTGCTGCTGGACGTGATGAGGCTGAGCCCCGTGCCTGCAGGCGTGGTGCCCTTCCTGCAAGCGAGGGTGGGGTGGCCAGCCTCGGGAGACCGAGCGCGCAAAGGCAGCATCGTGCAGCCGATCCCTGTTTGTTCGGATTTCCCTTTTGCACGTTCTCCTTTGTCAGCTTGTCTTGTTCTGTTCTCCCAGTTTGTGATTCTGTTTTTGTAACTCATGTGACCCGTTGCTTTCGGGTTTGTTGCTAACAGCTGCACATGGGGACGCTCCTCTCTGCACCTCTCAGCTTCATTCTTTGTTCTGGCAGAAATTCCATTTCCTGTTTTTATTGGTTATGATTTTTAGTTTTCTCTCTTGTGCTGGCTGTTTTTTCCTCCCCTTCAGGTTAGCTGTATCTCTTACAATTAATGCTGCCTTCCTACCTGCGCTTACATTACTGCCCACAGATCTCAGTTCTGCTCAGTCCTTGCCAGGTGCTCCTACCCGGACTGCCCTTGTGCAGAGTGTTGCAGATATACCTAGTGGGTCCACAGCCCACCCTCCAACAGCTTGGAGCTAAGCCGCGTGAAAACAGCACTGTCTCCGGTGGGAGAGCAGAGAGGCAGGACATCATTGCTGTACAAGGCTGTTTCAGCCAGCCCCAGTGACACAACAAAAAAGCACATAACAAAGCCACCCGGCTTTTGGTGCTGGTATTTCTGTTTATTACCTGGAGAACTCAGCCTCTGGCTGCGCCTTACCCCCTCTCCATCCCAGCGGGGAGCAGAGACTTGTTCCGAGCCAGATGCATTTCTTCTGAGCACGTTTCTTCCTGCTCCGTGTCTTGCTGGTGTAAAACCCCTTGGTTTGTGGGGAAGGAGGGAAGGCGCGGATGGGTTTTGTTGTCTTCTTCAGCTCTCTCCTGCCCGAGGAGTCCGGTTCGTGGCTGCCATCTAGGGCTGAGCCGGGGCTGGGCAGCACTTGCTGAGTTTTCCCAAGGTGCAGGGCTGTGCGTGGCTCTCTGCTGCCCTCTCCACGGAAAAGATGTGGCAGGACAAGGAGACAGCAAGCCCGCCTGCGAAGTGTGCCCGATAGCACAGCTGCTGCGCTGGGAGACGTGCGTCATTTCGGTAGGAGAGGTGCCCAGAGCTGTCAGGAGCACCCCCAGGCTGAGCTTCTCAGTAGGGCAGAGTGCTTCTCCCTGGGGAAATACGACTCGCACAGTTAAAAGAGGGTGTGAGTGGCAGAGGGAGCATCGGCGCAGGGAGACAAAGCGACTTGCTTGGCACTCGGCAGCAGACGACAGAGATGAGACCTCCTGACAGCCAGGCGAAGTGGCTGGGGCTTGGAGGTGGCTGGTGCTGGAGGTGAACATTTATGGAGGGCCGCTGCTTGCTGCCACCTGAAACACGGGCATCATACCCATCCTGCAGCTGCCTTGTGTGCAGGTGGTTGAGGGTCTCGAAGGGAGCTCTGGTTTAACATCAGTGCTTCCATCAGTGCATTTTAAAGACGTTTTCCCCAGTAATGCTAATTTTCATGACAAGGGGGTGATCCAACAGCAATTCTCAATGTAACTATTTCCTCTTTGATTAAAATATCCACAGACGCTGCTGAAAGGCAAAGCTCTCTGGGACCTGCACTTGCCAGCTTCCAACTGGACGGTGGAGGACATTGCCCGCTTCCTCTCAAAGCATCCGGAGGAGTTTGAGACAGATAACGGGTCGGTGTACACCTGGATGGATGCCTTCAATGAGACAGACAGGGCTATTCAGACCATCTCCCGCTTCATGGAGGTGAGATCATGCTATAGTGTGGGCAGGGAGCTGGGGGACAGCAGCAACTTGGACTCCACTCACATGGTGGGATGGTTCCTGGGAAGGGAAGGTCAATGTTCTTCAGTCCCTGTTCTGTGAATTACCACGCTTTGGTGGGGTTGAGTGCAAAGTATGTTAGAAAATGCTATTTATTCGGGAATCTAAATATAGATGTGGGAACCTAACTGTAGGCCTTGTTCTTGAAGCTCTTGCTTTGGCCATTGCATGTGGTTTCTCACCCTGTTGTTACTGGGCGACTGAAAGTGGCTGCTCACTGCAGCCATGTCGCAGCTCATATTTCTGTTTGGGGTTTTAGCTGAGGATAGCAGTGAAGCTAGCAGCTTCTTTAAGCTGAGAAAGATGAAGCAAATAATGAAACTTGTTCTACGTGTTACTCACTTATCTTGGCAGATGAGTGCAAACAAAAGCAGGTCTTGGCCTTTTGGAGGCTTTCAGTCAGACCTAGCTTGTTGGTAACAGCAAAAATAAAACGTCATCTATAAAAATCGATGCTTGGATGGAATCCTATAACTACCACTGCAATGCTTCCTAACCTCTTGTACAGAAAATACCTTTGGGTTATTTCTCAGGGACACCTGTTTGTCTTGCAGATAACCAGTAAGCTGGAAAAAAAAAAAAAGACATCTCTAGCAACTTGCTGGGCTACTGTGAGCCATTGCAAAGTATCCGAGTGCTACAGCCTTTTCATGGGCCTGACATTAGTATTGTAGAGTTATCCTTTTTTGTCCCTCCTGAACTTAAAGTGTGTTCTGGTTTGATCTGATCCCATAAACACTTCCAAATCTGTCCCTGTCTAGTGTGTCAACTTGGACAAACTGGAGCCTGTGGCCACAGAAGTCCGTCTTATAAACAAGTCCTTGGAGCTTCTGGATGAAAGGAGGTTCTGGGCTGGTATTGTCTTCACTGAAATAGCTCCTAACAGCACAGAGCTCCCTCAACATGTGAAATACAAGATACGGATGGACATTGACAACGTGGAAAGGACCAACAAGATCAAGGATGGGTGAGGCCTGACGTACTGCCTTATGAACAATTTCTTACTGGGGTTGAGCTGACTGAGGATTTCTAACAGAAACGTCTTGTTCCCTTGGCAGGTACTGGGATCCTGGTCCCCGTGCTGACCCCTTTGAGGACATGCGCTATGTTTGGGGTGGCTTTGCCTACCTGCAGGATGTTGTAGAACAGGCCATCATCAGGGTGCAAACAGGCACAGAGAAGAAGACGGGAGTTTATGTGCAGCAGATGCCCTACCCGTGTTATGTGGATGACATGTACGTATACAGGCTGCTTCAAAAGCTACCAGGAGCATTCTGTTTTAGGAGGCATGGGCTTTTCTAGCTCCTCAGGCATTGGCTTACTGTGTCCCTATTGTCAGTGTGGGAGCAGATCTCGTTAGCCTCCCTATTCTCTGAATTAGGGCTCATGTATGTAATTTAGGATATGTAATGACTTGTGGAACCCTTCCCAAATCTGTACAGGACTTCCACATGCAGAGTAGATGGTAGCAGGAGTGCATTCCTGAGAAGTGCCAATATCCCCAAACCTGATACAGGCAAAACTAGCACTGGGAAAAAAAGCAGAGACCTTAGCACAAGAGAGAGGAAGGAGAACAGCTGAGAGCAGTCCCCAGGAAAAACAGCTCTTTGCACCTACTCTTCAGTTGAGCAAGAACTCCAGCTCCCTCTCAGGGCTGGTGATGTGCTTTAGACCCATCAGCCTCACCCTGTGGTGAGACACTGATGCTGTGTCATGGTTTGCACTTGGGCTGCTTTGTGCAGCGAAGCCTTAGCCGCCACCATGCTCTGCTAGCCGTTGAGCGGTAGCCAAAGTCACACTAATGTTTCTCACTTTGTTCTTCTGTCCCTTTTCTTCCTGCTCTCAGATTTCTGCGCGTCATGAGTCGCTCCATGCCTCTCTTCATGACTCTAGCCTGGATCTACTCAGTGGCTGTGATAATTAAGGGCATCGTGTATGAGAAGGAAGCCCGGCTGAAGGAGACAATGAGGATTATGGGCCTTGACAATGGCATCCTTTGGCTAAGCTGGTTCATTAGCAGCCTCATTCCTCTCCTGATGAGTGCAGGTCTGCTGGTGCTGATCCTCAAGGTGAGCTTACTGGTTTGGTCTGTGGCAGCAGAATCCAGAGGTTTGATGTGTAGTGGCCTGCACTGGCACGCTGGGAAGGAGGTAGTGGTTGTTGGCTGATCAGAAGCTCTTTGGGAGCAGGGTTTTGGAAACAAAACAGAGATGAATTGCTGAAAACAGCAGGAGGTGCTGTGATAGGTTCAGTGCCCTTCAAAATGTACCTCTGGTACCACCTCACTTCTGGGAATGCTGCTGTGCAAATCGCAGCCAGCCCAGTGTCCCCTCAGCAGCATCGCTGAGAATCTGCTTCTACTAGAGCCATTTTAGAGAGCCCCTTCAAAGCTTGATGTGCCTGTTGTTCACTTTCTAGATGGGGAATCTGCTACCTTATAGCGACCCGAGTGTGGTGTTTGTTTTCCTCTCGATCTTCGCCATTGTGACCATCCTCCAGTGCTTCCTCATCAGTACCGTGTTCTCCAGGGCCAACCTGGCAGCTGCCTGTGGGGGTATTGTGTATTTCACACTGTACCTACCCTATGTGCTGTGTGTTGCCTGGCAGGACTATGTCAGCTTCTCACTCAAGATCTTTGCGGTAAGTCTCAAGGATACTGTCTGGGGAACCGGGCCTCCACTGCTATGAAACCCAACAGCACTCTAGCTGGACACTGATAATTAGCAGGGAGGGGACAATGAGAGGATAAATTTCCAGCATAAGAAGCTACTAGGGCTGAGCTTTTGTTGGCTTTGGTAGGAGGAGTAATTCAGCTACATGAAGCTCTTTTCATCTTTGTATGCTGTGGTGCTGTACCACCAGATGTGCAGGGCTGTAGGAACCATTTGACTTTCTCCTCCATAGGACTTCTCATATGCCTGGAAAAGGTGTCCTAGTGGTGTCTTCCCTCACATAAAAGTCCAAAGAATAATGGAAGGAATAGGGAAGTAAACTGATTTCTGGGTGGTGGGCCAGCAGAGATTGCAGGCTTTACTTGTTTGAATGTAACTAAAATGGTGTGTGCCACTCCCTCTCTGCAGATCTGGTCATGCTCCTTGGACCTTTAACTTTTCCTGCAAGGTCTCTGAACTAGGTTGCCTTAGCCTTGCATTAAAGCCGAGCTGCCCAGAGCTGAGTAGTTGTGAAAAACTTGATATGTGTTCATGCCTCCGGTTTGCAGAGCCTGTTGTCTCCAGTAGCTTTTGGCTTTGGCTGCGAGTACTTTGCACTGTTTGAAGAGCAGGGAGTCGGTGTTCAATGGGACAACTTCTTTGAGAGCCCACTGGAAGAAGATGGCTTTAGCATCACCACATCTGCCGTCATGATGTTGTTTGACACGTTCCTGTATGGAGTCATGACCTGGTACATCGAGTCTGTCTTCCCAGGTGAGGTCTGCTTCTGTATGAGGGTCATACCTTCACACTTTCACATGGATCCTCTTGCCTTACTCCTTTCACACAGTGCAAAATGGGCCCATTTTTAAGAAGAGCTGCAGAAAAGTCATGGAGGAATACTCCATACCAGCATTACAGGGAGGCTGTTGTGGCTATTAGCAGTGAATGTTTCCCAGCACAAGGGCAGTGCCCCATTGTGGTGGTGGCTAAGGTAGCCCCAGAAGCTTTGGTGCACTTCAGCTGTTCCCTTCTCTGGACTGCTAATTCCACAGACCGTACTGAATGGGAGGCATTGAGAATATCAGTACCACATGTGGATGCTTAATGCCTTTCGGCATAGGAACTCTAACCCTAAAATGGAATTTTAGAAAAGAGATTGTTCTTACCCTGAAGACTGGCAGTGTCTTCATCAGTAAAGATCTTCTTAGTCCTGCCTATCCTAGAGGCTTACTACAGGGGTAAAATACTTCCCTTTGTGTTATGAAAGCTACCTTGGGAAAATGGTCTGCTGCAGTTGGGCTCACGTAATTTTTTTTGTTTGTTTGTTTATTTTTTTTATTTTTATTTTTTTCTCTTTAGGCCAGTATGGAATTCCCAGACCCTGGTACTTTCCTTTCACAAAGTCCTATTGGTTTGGTGAAGAACAACAGGACAGGCAGCCCCTTCATCCTGACCAGAAGGGGCCTTCAGAAGGTAAGTGTTGGAAATAAAGGAGCCCTTCTGCAGTGCAGTGTTGGGGTCTCCCTCTTTGAAAGCAGAGTTCACAGGCAGCAGGACTGCATGGGTGAGGTGAAATTGGTCTTCCATTTGTTCTCAGTTTGGGTAGACTGATCAGCTGTGTGTGTCTAGGTAAACCCAAGGTACTTATCCAGAAGGGTACATCAGCCGTGAGTTGAGAATTTCTCTCATTTTTGCTGAGCCTGGTGACACTGTAGATTTCTAACCTCCAGATGAAGCCACGAGAGTGAAGAGAGCTAAAGGGCAATCTCTATGGAAGGTTCCTGTCACTAGGAAAGAAATGTGGCCAGTTATTTGTATAGCTCATTTATCCATGGATCTCCACAAATTTGGAGGAATGTGTTGTTAGAGTTCTCACACAGTTAAATAATCTGCCTCTACTTTGCTCTGCTTTCCTTCCAGTCTGCAAGGAGGAAGAGCCTGTGCATCTGAGCCTTGGTGTTTCCATCCAGAACCTGGTAAAGGTTTATCGTGATGGCAAGAAAGTTGCTGTAGATGGTCTCACACTGAACTTCTATGAAGGGCAGATCACATCCTTTCTGGGACACAATGGAGCAGGAAAAACCACTACCATGTAAGGTCAACATAATACTTTTGGGAAGTGGGGGAAGTGGCTCTGAATACTGCTGTACCTATCAATATGGTGCAGGTGGCTGTACAACTGCAATGGGGCTCTGCTGGTGGTGCTCCACTGATTTCAGTGCAGCTTTGTTCATTTACTCCATCTACCTCAGAAGATGCACAGATAAAGGGGACTGAAAATGGAGGGAGTTCAGACTGTGACTGAATGCATCTACTGGCAGCATATTTTTAGTAATCCCATTTGTGATTCTGACTTATAAGGAAGTGAGTTGAGCTTGAAAGGATGGGAAGCTTTTAGAGGAGAAGATATTTCCTTCAAGCAATGTCATGTGGGTGTGCTTTGATCACTGTGTTAAAACCACTGGAGCCAATTCTTCATCCATTAGTGAGATGTTTGTCAGACTACTTCCCTAATGTGGGAGCTCCCAAGGGCTTTCACCCGCTCTTCATTGATCCATCCTAGCATGTACAGCAGCCACTCATTAGTGGTAGAACCTGCATATCTGTTTCGTTTGTTCTTCAGGTCCATCTTGACTGGCTTGTTCCCTCCAACCTCGGGCACTGCTTTCATCCTGGGCAAAGACATCCGCTCCGAGCTCAGCACCATCAGGCAAAACCTGGGTGTCTGTCCACAGCACAATGTGCTGTTTGACTTGTGAGTAGCATCCCTGAGATGCAGGGCTATTGTTATCCATCTGGTGTTCGGGTTCCTTTTGAAACACTGTTGTGCTTTCAGCTAGGATGGATGTATCTTCAGCTGTGTGGATGGTGACAGACAGCCGGATGGTGTGAGAGTGGTACAAGGACATTCTGGTTATTAGTGTGTTCATGCATGCTTATGTGTTATCAGCAAGAGCCTACACTTTCATCTTTGTCCTCTCTGAGGAAATCTGTTACACTAAACTTGCTGAGGCTAAATGTTTCCACAGTGCCTACTGGTTTGGGGTGTTATGGTTAAGCATTGTCAAGCTCCTCTAAAGGAGGATTATTTGCGTCGGTGCTGATCAGCCACACTCTGAAATCAGGCCCGAGCTGAGCACACTCAATCTGTAGCTGCTGTCTAAAACGTCGGCCTTAAGAGATGTTTTCCCAAGCAAACACATGCGCTTGCTGTAACACTAATGCAAGGGATGTATCCCAGCATGGTGCTCTCAGCTGTGCCCTGAGTTTGTTCTTGTTCCCTAGGCTCACTGTGGAGGAGCACATCTGGTTCTATGCTCGGCTCAAAGGGCTGCCGGAAAAGCAGGTGAAAGAGGAAATGGAGCAGATGGCAATGGATGTTGGTTTGCCTCACAAACTGAAAGCCAGGACAAGCAAACTCTCTGGTAGGTTCAGCAGCTTTTACATTTCTGAGTAGCTCCCTCAGCCCTCCCTCTCAGCAGAGCTTGGCAGAGGATGCATCGCAGATCTCGTCTGGATCTTCCAGTTAAGGCTGGATCCTTCACAGGCTACCACACAACTTGAAACTTAAAATATTAGTTATTTACTAAGTACCTAATTATCATCTATATTAGGAAACATAACAATCTTACAGTATTTCATGCTGATACCATAAAAAGTCAATCACTTTCTATGAGTATTTTGTACTTGTTTCCATCACGACACAGGCATCCACTCTAGCCATGGAATTTGCGTACCTGTGATAAAGCTACATGTGATATTTGTTCTCCAAGTGCTTAACTAGTATGTTTGGGTTTTATGGGGTTAGGTGAGGGTGGCTCGGACCATAACCTAACCTCCAAGTCATGTGCTGTTTGTGAACAGCACGTGCCCTTTTTATATCAACTTACAGTTCTTCAGTTGACATCCTGGAGCGTCCTTCCCCTTTGTTCCAGGATGCCAGGATTCCTGTATCATTCTGTACCAGATACTTGAGGACTGAGACTGCTTTGTCTCGGAGTCAACATGTTCACAGACTGCACATTTGTCCTCGGAAAGGGAGTGTAGATGGCCTCAGGTTGGCTTCACTGAGAGGAGTGTAACATAAGAGAGGTTGAAGGGTATATAGTAATTCCTCACTGCTGCCTCTGATGCACTTACACAGGAGAGGAGTCTCTTGGGGACCTACTGCTGTAGCTCAGGCTTCTAAAGACCTGTGCTGCGTATCCTCAAACACGGTTAAGCCTCCAAGCAGGAAATTTGCTACTGCTGATGTAGCAAAGATACATGTAATTCACTTATAGAGGGGGTTGCAAGATGTGGTTTGCTGTAGAAGAAGAATTGGGCAGCGCTGAGGGAAAACCATCCCTATGAATTATCCCCTGTCCTGCAGTTTATGGGACCCAGAAAGCCTGAAACAGTAGCAGCACTGTCTTCTCAGTATTCAATTCTGCTTTCTCTTGGAGAGCTCAGTTTCTGCTGTGTTGGTTTGTTGTTGTTCTCATGCTCTCTGTGTCAGCCTGAATTCCTCTTTCTTGTGCCTGTCAGGTGGCATGCAGAGGAAGCTCTCAGTTGCCTTAGCCTTTGTGGGTGGCTCCAAGGTTGTCATTCTGGATGAACCCACAGCTGGGGTGGATCCTTATTCCCGCAGAGGGATATGGGAACTGCTTCTGAAATATCGGCAAGGTAGGTGGTCTTTTTCTGTACTCCCGATGAAATGTGTCATGGAAAGCAAAAGAAAATCAATCTCTGATTCGTGACTGTTCCCAAAATAGCAATGCGTCTTTGCAACTCTATTGTTGCCTGCACTGAGGAAGGAACAAAGAGCATGTGGGACAAGCGTGTTCTGATCTTTCACCTGTCCTCATTTCTCATCCCATTCATATCAGAGCTCATGAACAAAGCTCCTTGATGTATTGTGAGAATAGTAAAGGCAAAAATTCACCGTTTTCTTGCAGCAGTGTCCTGTCATAGTGCAGCCATGCTTGCTGACGTGAAATTAACCCACTTCAGCTAAGCAGGGCAATGGTGTGCAGAGAATGGGGAGAACATAACTGTGACAGCAATTGTTAACCTTTTCCGTACTGCTATCCTTGTTCAAACGAGCTTCAACCTGGGTCCAAACCTCCCATTCAACTTCATGGAAAAACCCAGGTGATCATGGCCTTTCTTGTTTTGGGAGCTTGGGTGTGGTTGTTTTATGCAGTGTCTTCCTTTGCTTTCTTCCAGGCCGTACTATCATTCTCTCCACACACCACATGGATGAGGCAGACATTCTGGGGGACCGGATTGCCATCATTTCTCATGGCAAGCTCTGCTGTGTTGGTTCTTCTCTCTTCCTGAAGAACCAGCTGGGAACAGGCTATTACTTGACTCTGGTCAAGAAGGATGTGGATTCCTCTCTGAGCTCCTGTCGAAACAGCAGCAGCACAGTGTCCTATCTGAAAAAGGTACAACTGACCCTTCCTGCTTATATTCTTTCTTCCTGCATGACATTTTAGGCTTACAGCACTTAAAATTTTACATGACAGAATATATTGAAGAGAAATCCCTTATTCTTTAAAAGAAGGGTTGCTTGCTTTTGTGTAGGAGCTATTGCAGACTACACCTAGTTAAATTGTTGCATGGGATATATGCCTCTATTATAGTTTCTTTCAATGCCACTGTTTCCAAAGCTGGTTGGAGAGAGACAGGATAGATTAAATGCACCCTTCTGTGATACTTGCATACTTCTTGCTTGTATTTTAGCCCTTTGCAGTGGTATGTCACCTTTATTTTGACTCCTCTGTGGAGTATCCAGCATGGTGCAGCATCTGTTTGGAGTTATAAAGAGTGTAGCGTCTGGGCAGGCCCCTTTTCTAACTAAACATTGTTTAATGGTTGTCTTCTCTTTTGTGACTAGGATGACAGTGTCTCCCAGAGCAGCTCTGATGCTGGCCTTGGCAGTGACCATGAAAGTGACACCTTGACAATAGGTGAGACTTGAAAAAAGAGTATATAACATTCAGTTCCAGTGCTAACATTGCTCATACTTTGACCTTGAACAACTGCCTTAACTTTGTGTCCCTGTGTAGCTACAGTCTTGGGACAGTTATCAAGTTCACAGACACAGCATTTTTAAATTCATAAATACAGGAACATTTTTCTCCTGTGAGCCACTTGGAGTTCATGTTGTCTTGAGATTTAATAGCCAAAGGTGATATAGTTGCTAGGCCTGTTAGCAATACAACTTGCAGAGCTGCTGGTAGCATGTAATAGATCTCCCACATTCTACAAATAAAAGGAATAACCAGACTTAGGTCCAAGTCTTTGCTAAAAATAAATGGAAGTCAGATTTTCCTTGGAAATGAGCTGCTTTCCAGAGATGTCCCATATTCCTTCCTTTGCTTCTAACAGGATTATTTTAGACTGAGCTGTTTTTTCTGCATGATGAACAAAGTCAAAAGATGAATACTACCTTTTTCTTTGGTTTATCTAGATGTGTCTGCAATTTCAAATCTCATTACAAAACATGTTCCTGAGGCCAGGCTGGTGGAGGACATTGGCCATGAGTTAACCTATGTCTTGCCATACAAAGCTGCTAAAGAGGGAGCTTTTGTGGAGCTGTTCCATGAGATTGATGACCGTCTCTCCGACCTTGGCATTTCCAGCTATGGTATTTCTGAAACTACCCTGGAGGAGGTGAGTGAGCTAAAACTTCTTTTTTGGTTTAAACCAGGGAAAATGAATTATGTCAGAAATAAGAGCAAGGCAGTCTTGTCTCTTCTTCCTGTAAATATTTGTCTGTTTCTTGTGGAGCAAGTAGCTCTATTCTCCTCTCCAAAATTGATTCTCTTCCATACCATTATAGTGTTTGTGTTAAAAATGGAAATGTAATACAGGCAAGCTAGGTCCTTTGTACTCAGTTGCACTTCACTGAGATGTCTGTCATGTGAAGTATGGCCCCAGATTGGCTTCTAATGACTGTGTAAACACCTTTGAGGTGTTTTTAGGGATGCTTTGTGCTGCATTTAACTGAAAACATGCATTTTCAATACTGGAGATTGTTGTTTACAGAAACCCTATGGCCATATGTCCTTGTCAGGGTTTTGGGGCTGATCCTTGTGATTGTGTTCTGATACATTTAGTACCAAGGTGTTTCTCTCAGACATAGGAAAAAACTTTCATTTAAGACATACTGAGAACTGATGTTGGAAAGGGGGAACAACTACTATGTGATTACAGCCTATGCTTCTGGGGAAGCTAAGAGAAAGTCCATGCTCCGATCACCCAGTGGACAAGAGCCTATATCCTCTGTTCTCATGATACAAATGTCAGTCTTAGGCTCTGTCGTGGCATTTCCTGAAGGAGTCCCCACAATATTGCATCCCTTCTAATTTTCACTGACACTTACCATTGCCTTTCAGATCTTCCTCAAAGTGGCTGATGATTGTGGTGTGGACGCAGAAACCTCAGGTGAGTGTAGTTGTCTCCTAAAGTGTCGAAGGAGACTTCAGGGAGGGTTACCCTATTTGTGTTATTTAAGAACACGGCTGACGGAGCCTCGATGTTTCAGGAGTAACGTTTCAGTGCAGGGCTTAGCTTCCAGGGGAAGAAAGGATGTAGTGGATATATCAAATGAAGAGTGTTCCTGTTCTCAGTTGTTAGCCTTGGACAGGTGGGTGACCTTTGTGTATGGCGATGTGTCCAGATACACAGTGACATATGCCCAGGTGTGATTGTCCCTATTTCAGGCTGAAGCCGAGCTCTTCTATGGTGAGAGCTTTTATAACCTAAAGTAGCTGTTCGTAGTATGCTTAAAGCATGCTTGTTTACTGTTACTTTCTATCTACTCAGTAACAGCACCCTCGTTTTGGAAAAGTGCAGAGTTTCAAGTTTCTGAGTGTATTGTGACGTTGAGTGACACTGCTGTCTACTCTGAGGAGTAGGAAGAACTTTTGACAGGGTCAGACCACAGTACCCTCTGACTTTCTCTTTTCCTGAGAGCAGCTCACTGCACTAAGTGCTTCTGTCAGTGTTTCCTGATAAACTAATGCTAGCAAATTGTGCTTGGTGTCATGTGCACATTAAATGAGAATTTTCTTCAGTGAGAGAAGCCTGCAGTTTCTATGGCTAAGTGAAAAATTAAAAATAAAAATTAAAATTAAATGTCCAGTGCACTGGAAGAAGCTTCTAGGACAGCACGTGCAGAATAGTGCATAAACCGTATGACCTTGCAGAGTGACAGTCATGGTTTTAGGTTTTTCTGCACTGGAATCACTCCAACTCAGCTGCTCAGTTTACCGATGGGCGTCATGTAAAATGAAAATGATATTGCTTTGCTTTCTCTGGTGCTAGCTGGAGATCAATGGAAGCAGTTCAGCTAACCATAACTGCATTATTTTCAGATGGGACGCTGCCAGCCAGAAGAAACAGGCGTGCGTTTGGAGACAGACAGAGCTGCCTTCGTCCATTTACAGAAGATGATGCATTTGACCCTAATGATTCAGACATAGATCCAGGTATTGCAGATTCCCAAGCCTGTTTTCTTCTTGTGGACACTCTTTCACATTATAAATTGTGCAGACTACAAGGCTGAGAGTGCCAAAGGATTAGTGGCTTATTTGCCTTTAGTAGGCAGTGCAATATCCATACCCTATTCCAACCTTCTGTCAAGGCTCAAAGAGATAAAGGTGTAAATGCGTTCATGTGAATTTCTCTTGCTTTCTCAACCTGTTGCTCTCTTTTTTTTTGATGCGTGAGAGTAACTGATCCAGCCATCACCTTGTTTCTCCAGTACAGAATTGTCCAGGGAATATCTTTGTGAGCTTGTAATTAATTGTTTCTTGCTTCTTGCCAGCAGAATCCAGAGAGACAGACCTTCTCAGTGGCATGGATGGGAAAGGCTCCTACCAGATGAAGGGCTGGAAGCTCTCCCAGCAGCAGTTCGTGGCTCTGTTGTGGAAGAGGCTGCTTATTGCCAAGCGAAGCCGGAAAGGCTTCTTCGCTCAGGTGAGAGCATCCAGCATGTGCAAGGTCCCTCATCAAGGGAAAGTCTGGTCCACATGATGCGTCTAGGGTTGAAGGCAGAGAGGAACCTTCAGGAGAATCCAGATCACCCAAACTAGTCTGCTCTGCAGATCTGAGCAAAAGGGGGCTTGTGCGAGTGAAAGGAGGTAGATGATAACCGAGTGCTTACCACGTATTCTTGCACAGGAAGGGTGCAAATGAGATTCAAATCCAAATTCTGCCTTGAGAGAAGCAAGTGGGGGCTGAGTCCTCTGCATGCCTCGTGAGTGACATGATTGCATGTCAGGATAGGCCTTGTCTTGGTGTCTAGAGGTGCCTTGGTAATTAACAAAGACCTTCCTGGGAAACTTGGAAAAAGTCTTGATCCGTTGACTCACCTGGAGCTGATGATGCCACTGGAACATTCACCTCAAAAATGCTCACTCTTTTGTTGCAATTTCAGATTGTGCTGCCAGCTGTCTTTGTGTGTATTGCTCTCATGTTCAGCCTGATCGTTCCTCCCTTTGGGAAGTATCCCAGCCTAGAATTGCAGCCCTGGATGTACGATGAGCAGTATACTTTTATTAGGTATGTTCTTTGTGGCACAGAAATAGTGCTAAATCCTAAAATTGTTTTCTTCTCTGCTAACTTAAGTTACTGAGTACTGAATTCCTTACCGGATTGTTTAAATTTGTTTTCTGTGGTTAGCTCAGGGGTACATTTGAAGGGAATGCTGGTGTTTTCTTTTTAAACCTTTAACTGCCATCCTTAACTACTAGCAAGGCCATATCCATTTCTGAATGGTGTTATGACTAGTAATGCTGTGCAGAGAAATAAATGAAAACCAGAAGTGTGTTTGTGCTCCTAGGCCAAGTGTTTTTCAAAGGGAAACCTCCACCCATATCCTTTTCCTGAGCTTTTTCACTGTGTTCTCAGCCTTACTCTGCTGCTGTTTTTGCTGTATGTGTGTTATCCCACTGACCCAGTGGTGTTTGTCTTCTGTATCCATAGCAATGATGCTCCAGAAGACGCAGGCACTCAGAGGCTTTTGGATGCCCTTCTCAATAAGCCTGGCTTTGGGACACGCTGTATGCAAGGACACTCCATCCCGTAAGTAGAACTCAGTGCTGGGAAGGGGAAGCCCAGCCCTGGCTTCTGGTCACTCAGCAGAGTTTAGTCAGCTTCGGGGAATGATACGTACACATGGCCAGGGCAGTATTTAAACCAACAGGGTTGTAATTACATTAACTTTTTTTACGCTCAGGGCCTTCTAGAAAATGCCAGCACCTGGCATAGTAAGAGAGCAGGGTCTGAATGCAAGTCCTTACTGATGAAGCTGGAAGGGAGACTGTAGTCTCCCTCAAATTACTGTTCAGTTCTGAACCAAAAACAAAAGAAAAAAAGAAAAAAAAAAAAGGACTTAGTCATAGAATCATAGAATGTTTTGGCTTGGAAGTGACCTTAAAGTTCATCTAATTTCAGCACCCCTGCCACGGGCAGGAATGCCTTCTACTCTTGACTGTACCTGTTCACACCATCCTCTGTTTCCAGCTGCACTAAAAAAATCCTGGTTAGCACCCCCACAAACACCAGCAGACAGGATGGAGAGCCAGGCAGCATTGGTGGTATTTCCTAGCTCTGCCACTGTCTTGCTGCATGGCCTTGGGCAAATCACTGAAGACTCCAGGCCACTTGTGCAGAAGGGGTATACAGAGTCCAGGCTGGTTTGTGCCTAGGCTGGAAGAACTGCAGCTCATCTTCACTGGATGATGGGAAAGGGGGTGACGGTTGCCTTGCCTCTGTCCTGACACAGAGACACTCCTTGCACCGTGGGGCAGACGGAATGGACCACTGCTTCAGTCCCAGAGTCAGTCCTGGACACCTTGAAAGGCAACTGGAGCATGGAGAACCCTTCACCGTCATGCGAGTGCAGCAATGAGAAGATCAAGAAGATGCTGCCTGTGTGTCCCCCTGGTGCAGGCGGGCTGCCACCCCCACAGGTAGGAGGGATTTGAGGGGTCCTGCAGTGAGGGGTGGTCCTAGAGAGGGGAGTGGCTGGGTGTGATTACTGTATGCAGTACTGAGCACAGTTTATCTGACTCGGCACTTGCGTTTTCTAATGGATATTCATCTGTGTTTCCCCGGTGACACCAGCGAGAACAAGACACTGCTGATATCCTCCAGAATCTGACAGGCCGCAATATATCAGACTATCTAGTGAAGACCTACGCGCAGATCATTGGAAAAAGGTACCTGTTAACATGCCCTGTCCCTTACCTCCCCACCAAACACAATGTGCTGTCAATGAGATGCTGCATAGCTCAGACAAATTGGTCTTGGCAACCCGAACTCTTAGCTCCTCTGACTGTCCTGATCCACAGTTCAGGTGTTTCTGCTTTATAGTGATGCCATGGCAGTTCTGGGGAGGGGAGGCAGGCATGTTCTGAGCCTTGTGGGTGAAATAATGGGAAAGATGGGGTGCAAACCCCAGGCGTTTTACTAGAGAGGAGTTGTGGGACATGGAATCGTTGAATGGTTTGGGTTGGAAGCGACCTTAAAGATCATATGCCAGATGTGAGGGGGTATTGCACCCTTTTCCCTGGCTGGGTGCCTGAAGCACTGGTAGGGGTTGTCTCCGCTTTTTCCATAACACATCTGCTTTCTTTTCTGTCTTTGCAGCTTAAAGAATAAGATCTGGGTGAATGAGTTCAGGTGAGTTTGTACCTTTTCTCTAGTTTGTTTGTTTCCACTGCCCCCTGTGCACTGTGTTGACCAAGGTTCTCAGGACAGATCCACCCAGTTTCATAGTTTATTGTATGTGGCTCTTAACTGCCAAGTGTCCAGGGAACACTTCAAAGGATACACTTGGGACAACCCTAGAGCACGCTGCTGGAAAACCTGCCTGGCTTATATGGAGAGCAGTACTGGCTTGAAAAAGTTCACAGGCGCAGCCAGCAATACTGTCTCATGGGAGGTGCAGTTTTTCCAAGCAGGGGAAGCAGAGATGGGTCCTGCTCTGCCCGCACAGGCCGCAGGGGACAGCTGCATTCATTAAACACAGTCTGTGTCTTTGCAAACAGCACACTGTAGTCATAAGCTGGTTATTTAACCCCAGAAATAAGGGGTGGGAGACAGCGGGGCTAAGTAGCAGTGTGGAAGGGTCAAAGTTTGCCCTTTATATAAGAGAGGGGACACGTGCCTTGGTTGTAGTGCGAGAAAAGGAAACATCTGGGAAATAAGAACTGGTGTTTTCTGAAGGTGTGTAGTCATATGTGTGCTTCACTCTCCATCTGTATGCCCAGATATGGTGGCTTTTCTCTGGGAGCCAGCAGTTCCCTCATGCTTCCTCCAAGCCATGAAGTCACTGATGCCATTAAGCAGGTGAAGAAAATCTTGGAGCTAGCGCAGGTGAGTAGCTGTCTCCCATAAACCCAGATAGTGTTCGTGTAACAGAGTTCTGTTATCTGGGAGATGACTTGGAAACTGTAAAGTGAGAAGAGTGTGTATGTTAGCTTTCCAGTGGCTTCTTCCCATCACCTCTGAGTTGGGGTTTTCCAGGCTGGTGTTGGGCAGCAGCAGAAGGCTTGGGGATGCACTCAGCTGACACGTGCACAGCCCTCATTGCTGATGCAGGTTCTGCCCAACACAATCTGCAAGTCAATGGGGATTACAGCCACCTCTGAGAGTTTTGTGGCAGGGCTGAGCCCGCTGTCTCAGGGAATTAACAAGCTGTTGCCAGCTCCTGTAAAACCTCGCTTAAGTTCTTCTGTGCCGAGTCTGTCCTGGCTCAGAAAAGAACCTGGTTCACTGCTTTCTTCTGAGACTGCCCCTGGGCTGTGGTGTCACCGAAGATTTTCTGCAACCCTGGTTTAATACTTGTCACTGGGAAAAAAAAATATTAAAACAGGCCTAAGGCTGATCTCTCCTATTGGTAGGACTGCAGAAAGGAAAAGGGGGAGGGGAAAGCTGCACTTCCTTAACCTTCTTACCACCTCTGTCTTGGAGGATACAGTCTGCAGACTAGAAGGAAAACGGTCAGAGCCATGAAAAACCTAGGGTGACCCCCAGAGTCCAGGATGTGAGAAAAGGAACTCTCAGAGGAGAAGTAACTTTCTTTTTGCTGTTTGCAGGGGAGTTCTGGAGATCGATTTCTCAACAGCTTGGCAAGTTTCATGAAAGGCCTGGATACAAAGAACAACGTGAAGGTAAGTCAAGCATCCTCACAACTGTGCCTGCTGTTTGAAACTTTGGTAACCCGGGGTTATTTTCAGTTGGCAAAGCCTCAGCAGTTTGCCATGGACAACTGTGCAGACTAGAGCTCTCTGCATTTAAATCATTTTCTAGTGGAGAAGATGCAGATTATATTCTTATAGTTTTCACTGAAATTTGTTAGCCCCTGTCCAGACCTAAGGCTCAGAATGAGTTCTGTGCTCAATCAGTGGCTTGGTTTCAAGGCACATGCTCTTGCTTCCAGCAGCCTCTAATGGTTACTGGTCAAACTGTATGTCTGGTCCCTGAGCAAGCTGTCTGGAAAAAGACAGAAAGAAATTGCATACCCTCAACAGAGGAAGGGACATTCTGCAGGGCTCAGGAGTCTGTTCGGTGGCTGATGTACCTGGTGCCTTTCTGATGCTGATGTGGTCTCTTGCAGGTGTGGTTCAACAACAAGGGCTGGCATGCCATTGCCTCCTTCCTAAATGTGATCAACAATGCCATCCTTCGGGCCAACCTGCAGCAGGGCAAAAACCCTAGTGCTTATGGGATCACTGCCTTCAATCACCCACTCAACCTCACCAAGCAGCAGCTCTCTGAAGTGGCTCTGTAAGTCCTAATGTGAATACAGATGGGTTTGGGATCATCAGCTGATGATTACTGGAAGCGGGCAACATGTGCAATGCTGTAGCATCATTGATGGGCAGTCAGTGGCTTGTGGCAATGAGGTTCTGCCATGCTTGCCCTAATTTTCTGTGGTCTGGGCAGGCTAGTTTAACCCCTCGTCTCTCAAGGAAGATGAATAGCCGAAACACAAGAGACAGCAGAGGTTTTGTAAGGATTCTGTAAGTCACTTACTGTTTTTCTGTAGCTGGTGTAAATAGTCAAACAACCTGTCACCACTGTTTTCACACTGTTATGTTCTCAAAGCTTCAGTGGTTTATCTCCAAAATATGGTAGATCCTCCCCAGGCAGCTGCATATGTAGATGTCACGAAATGAAAGGGAACCTCTTTGTTGTGTGAATGTAGTTCCCTGTTTCTCAGTGCTGGGCAAGCTTTCTGTGTATGGTTCCTTGAAGCTGTAACTTCCAAGAACTAATTAAATCCTCTGATCCACTGCTGCTTGGGGAATTTCAACAGTATAACTCCCCCTTTCCTTTCTCAGCCAGAAAGGTGACTTGCCATACCATTCGTTTGTCCCAAAGTGCCACCACTTGACAAATTGATAGGTCCTGTTCAGTTTTGCCCGCTATCTCAGCCTGGGGGGCATGCAGTAATGCACAGGGCTTACTCAGTATCACTGAGGCATTGATGAGTTCACAAGCTGAATCAGGACTCCTAAACTGTATGCAGATACATCCGTCAAATCTTACAGCACAGCAATGGCAGGTGACCGTCAGAGATACCTTTGAACTTAAAAAACGAAAGTGAAAAAATCCCAACCCCAGTAAGTGCATTAAGTGAGAAACAAAGTTACGCAGGGTGATGATGAGGAAAGCAGAAAGTAGGCTATCGTGGTGAAGTTACCAACCTGTCTCCAGGTTTTGGTGCTGTCTTTGAGGTGTTCACAAGCCGTATGTATTCCTTTGATCATATAACCCTGTAGTTAACATGTCCTGGTGTGGTAATCCTTTACCCTGCAAAACGAGGACAGCAGAAGGAAAACCAGTTTCTGTACTGCCCTGCATGAGCTGCCTAACCTCATCTCAGGGAAGCCAGTACCGACATACAAACACTTTGCTTTCGTTCTTTTTTTTTTGTCCAGGATGACCACCTCTGTGGATGTCCTAGTCTCCATCTGTGTGATCTTTGCCATGTCCTTTGTTCCTGCCAGCTTTGTGGTCTTCCTTATCCAGGAACGCGTCAGCAAGGCTAAGCACTTGCAGTTCATCAGTGGTGTGAAGCCTGTGATCTACTGGCTGGCCAACTTTGTCTGGGATATGGTAAGGGCCGAACTGTGCTTTGTGACTGTGCTTAATCTGTCCTCAGTCCTGTGTTTGCAGGGTGTCCGCTGAAATGTAAAATGTAGCTGGGGCCAGTGGGCACAACATTAGTTCAGTGAATAACAACTGTGACTTCTGTCTTTATGCTCTTGGGACTATGGTGGGACAAAGAACACTGAACAGAAGATAGGAGGACAACCATAAGCTCCAGCATTGGCATTTTTAACGTCACTTTAGAATACTTGCCCCAGAATGTTTGTTTGCCACTTGTTCTGCTTATTCAAAGCAGGCTTTTTAACCCGTGGTGTCCAGAACCCCTGAGAGTCTATCAACTACTTCATAGGGGATCCAGAAATCTAAATTCATATGTACTACACTGCAGCTTACATATGTGACACTTCTAAGAGTCTCCCATCTCAAGTAGCCTTGGGAACACCACAGGATGTTGAAAGTCATAGTGTCAGAGCAGAAAGACACCTTCATTTTTTGTCATCTAGAAACAAATCTAAAGCTGTTTTTTTTTTTCACCTTCCAGTGCAACTACATTGTTCCAGCCACGCTAGTCATCATCATCTTCATCTGCTTCCAGCAGAAATCATATGTATCCTCCTCCAACTTGCCTGTGCTGGCTCTTCTTCTGCTTCTCTATGGGTAAGGGATTTCTCCTCAGAATAAGGACCAGGAAGGAACTTAGATTTGGAAGATCCTTATCTGATGTTGCTGTCTTTCCTCTTGCAGGTGGTCTATCACCCCTCTCATGTATCCAGCCTCCTTTGTGTTCAAAATCCCCAGCACAGCATACGTTGTGCTGACTAGTGTGAACCTCTTCATTGGCATCAATGGTAGCGTGGCCACCTTTGTCCTGGAGCTCTTCACCAACAATGTAAGTCCCTGCAGAATCTCCTTAGTTACAGCAGGGGTTTAAACATGGGCATTTCTAATGTTTAAATGGAGTTCCCTGCATGTTCCTCCTAAGGGGCAGTTACTGTCTACTAGAGGCCATTTCAAGCACCCAGTTTGGTTGTCCTTGGTTTTTCCTCCAGTGGTAAATTCTCTGACTATATTGGGAAGTTGTGCACCTCACTTAAGTTTTTGCACAGCCAGATGCCTACCGGGGGAGGTGCAATTTTCCCTCATGCCATTATACAACACCAGACATCTTAGCAGGCCCTGTGGCACATATTGGTGGGAAGTACTCCTTGAGGGAAGGGACCCTGTGGGATTAACCTGTTGATTGTACCACTGCCTGTGGTACTTTTGCACTGCCTGTAGGTACAAGGCAGCAGTCCTTGATGATGATCCCTTTTGTTACAAGGCCTATTTTAGCTCAGTAAAGACATGCACTTGCTTGAAGATAAGTGCCTGGCAGAATAGAAACCTCTCTTGAGGCTGCTGTCAGTCTGACCTGTGGGTTAAGCCAAATGGAAAACAGCAAAGGCAAAGGATTACAGCATCCAATATTGACTGGGGAGTGGCTACCCACAGCCACTTGAGATAACCAGGCTGTGCCACCACGAGTCCTGTCTCCATGACCTGTAGCCTTTCTGTATGTTGCTATTTGCAGGCACTGCCTTTTAGACTGTGAGCATTTGAAGGAATCTGTCCTTTGGTATAGTTTGCTAGTATTAATAGCATCTTGAGCAAAGAGAGCACAACATTGACTGTCCAGAGGAGCCATGGGACTGGCTCTTGGCAGAATGTTTCTAATCCTTGTTTTTTTGTGGGCTTGCAGTGCTGCTAGTGGGCTGTGGATGGTCACTCACAATATGGTGTCACACTCAGCAGGTGGTGGCTGCTCTCTACTCAGATGGCTCACTGGCACTTCATTTTTGTCTTAACAGAAGCTGAACAACATCAATGACATCCTGAAGTCCGTCTTCCTCATCTTCCCCCACTTCTGCCTGGGGCGGGGACTTATCGACATGGTGAAAAACCAGGCCATGGCTGATGCTCTGGAGAGGTTTGGTAAGTGAAATTGTGTATGGAGGCACAGTGGCATGAACTGGAGAGGGAACGCTTGAGTCTGCTGCAAACGAGCACCCTTTGCTCTTCTGAGTTTTCAGGAACTGAAAGTGTACAGTTTGCAGTGCAGGGCTGAGCAAAGCTGGTAGGTCTCCTCAGCTGTTCTGTTCAGGCTTTGAGCATTGAGGAGGTCTGGCAGATAGATCCCCAGTACTTTGAGTTACTGGGAGCCTTAACTGAAAATACATGAGGTCAGTATGCATGGAGAAGATCATTAGGCCAAGTGAAAGGAGTCGCAGAGATTCTGGAGAGCTGGATTTTATTGTATTTTTTTCTGGGATGCAAACGCCAGGCCTGAGTCAGTTGTCTTGTGCTTCATCAGAAGGTGGGCCAGAAATTCTTCATCAGGCTGGATTCTCAGGGCTCACGTCACCTTCAACTAAGAGCAATTGCCCACTCCCAACTTTGCTGCAGCAAGAAACATGCGTGCAGCCAGAATTTGTGTAGAATTTGTAGCCAGAATTTTTGTCGCCTCCCTCCTCTCACTGGTTGCTCTCCAGTTCCTCTACTCCTGACCTGGTGAGCTCTGCAGGAAGAAATGATAGCCTGCTCCCAATGCTCTGGAGAAGTGACTGTGCTCTTCTTACCTTCACAGGTGAGAATCGCTTTGTGTCCCCTCTGTCGTGGGACTTGGTGGGAAGAAACCTCTTTGCCATGGCCGTGGAGGGTGTAGTGTTCTTCCTCATCACCGTGCTCATCCAATACAGGTTCTTCATCAAACCCAGGTAGGTTGTCTGCTCCACTTCACCACAGCAGGCAGGTGAAGTTTTTCATGGTGTCTGCTGTGAACTGGGGAGAAGGTGAACTATGGAGGCTCTGTCACATGCTGTTGAGGCTTTACCATGTTGCTCTCTCCAGGCCTGTCTATGCCAAGCTGCCTCCTGTGAATGATGAAGATGAAGATGTAAACAGAGAGAGACAGAGAATAATTAGTGGAGGAGGACAGAGTGACATCCTAGAAATCAAGGAGCTGACCAAGGTAACAAAAGTTTTGTGTTTCTGAGACATGTTGGAGCAAAGCTGTGCAGTTCACCAGCATCCTCACTCAGAGGTTAATGGAATCAGAACCAGAGAATATTGAAGTGTTGAATATGTATGGCTGTAGTTATAGTTCTCTTTTACATTGTTGTTCCTTTTTTTTTTTTCTGTTTTCAGATTTACAGGATGAAGCGAAAGCCAGCAGTTGACAGAATCTGTGTTGGAATCCCCCCTGGAGAGGTAAGCTTGTCAAACTCATTGCTTTGGTATTACTGGAGTATTTGAAAGCACAGCACAGAGTAGGGTGATATTAGAAGCAGGTGATGTTCAAATTGCACCAAAGGGTGCGATTGCCTGGAAGTTGAAGCAGTTCATGACTCAGGCTTTCCCTGCCTTTCAACATAATAGTGAACTCTGCTACCTCTAGAACCAGAGGCCAAACTATGGCACCCTCCAAGGTTTAGCACAGATACGCTGTGGTGGCACTGCACCAAGGTGACACCACAGTTCATTCCTTTTCCCAGCCTGAAGATTTATGCTTGAAATGAAAGTCTAGAAGTTTATTCAGAAAAAGCACTGAAGTCTCCCTTCAGGTTGTCTTGAGAATCAAGTTTGTCACCTCCAATCTTGTCAGTGGTGAAAATTATGTGACTGAACCCTCTTCTCAGATTCTGTGCTCATTTGCTCTTTTTATATCCCCAGTGCTTTGGGCTCCTGGGAGTAAATGGTGCAGGCAAATCATCCACTTTCAAGATGCTAACTGGTGATACAGATGTGACAGGAGGAGAAGCTTTCCTCAAAGGGAACAGGTGAAAGACCGTGCATCTTTTCACTGCTCTGTGTTAAAGAAAATCCTTTGCTGCTTCCTCCTTCAACTTTCACAGTCTTTGTTTCACTTCCATCAAGTCTAAATGCTGCCACGCTTTTCAATTTTGAGCTCTTGGTATCTGCTTCAGCCCTTTATTGAGTTTCCTAAAGTACTTCAGTGACTTATGAAGGTGTATTTAATCTGCTAGTCACTTCTAAATACCTGTCCTACCATGGTTAAATGTCACATCTATAAAAAGAAAAGAAAAAGAATTGGGCAAAGACAGACTTTTAGGATCCTGTATTTTTGTTAGTCCAATGATTCCAAACCCACTGATGCACCTTCCTCTTTTTATTGTCTAAATGGTGTGTATTTGTAAAATCCTAACAGAGGGAGTTCTTCTTTTACAGTATTCTGTCCAACATCCAAGAAGTCCATCAGAACATGGGATACTGCCCGCAGTTTGATGCTATTAATGAGCTGCTGACAGGGCGAGAGCACTTGGAGTTCTTTGCGCTCCTCAGAGGTGTTCCAGAGAAAGAAGTCTGCAAGGTAAACGAAACACCATAGGACCACGCCCGTGACTAACTGTTCCTGCTTGCTGCATGCACACTCCCCACAACGCACACAGTATTGTGGTGGTCTGCATCTTTTTGAGTCATCACACCATATCGTTACGCTGCTCCTGTTTCAGCGTTCACACATAGGCTTATGCTAACAGTCTTTAGGCAAATAATGACAGCTGCCAGTACTGTACAGCACCCTGTTTAATACTGCCTCATTGGGTTATCAGCAGCTTTCACCATTTGTGTCCTGGGTTCTGCAGAATAGGGACTGCTGCAGGACATCTGTACCTGATGGTTTGGGCAGCATCACCTGATGCTGTGCCGATGCTCAGCTGATGCTGAAGTGCATGCTTACTTCATGCACTCGGACAGGCTCCCCAGGGCACTGAGTCTGCTGGAGTTCAAAAAGCATTTGGACAATGCTCTCAGACATATGGTTTGGTTTTCAGTTGTCCTGTGTGGAGCCAGGAGTTGGACGCAATGATCTTTGAGGGTCCCTTCCAACTCAGAATATTCCATGATTCTGTGATAACTAAGATGCAGCTGTTGGATTTTCTGGGCCTCCAGGGGCAGGGTTTTGTATGCTCTGATCTGAAGGTGAACCCAGTGTTCCAAAACCTAGATCTGTGCCAGACTGGAGCATCAGATAAGGGGTCCTTCTGAAAAATCACTCTAAAACTAAAGCTTGTAAAGAAACTCCCACTGTGTAAATGTAGCTGTGCTCAGTTCAAGAGGGTGTTGTGCTGTCTCTTTTAGGTTGGTGAATGGGCAATTCGAAAACTGGGCCTTGTGAAATATGGAGAAAAATATGCAGGCAATTACAGTGGAGGGAACAGGCGCAAGCTCTCCACAGCAATTGCACTCATTGGAGGGCCACCTGTGGTATTCCTGGTGAGTTTGCGAACTTTGCTTGTTAACATTTTCCTTTGAAAACAGAGAAATCGGGCTTAGATGAAGGCTGGATATTTCATGACCACCTAATGTCTGAGTATGTCATCAGTCACTTAAATGTAAGCAAAGAACACAAGGAAACTTTATTTCCCTATTTGAATGTAGGCTCAAACTATAACGTGCCTCCTGGCTTCTGTTTCTGAAAAATCACTGTGGAAATGTGGGTCTCAAATATGATGCCAGACTACTGACTGCTAGAGCATCTTCACCACTGCTACAGAGATTTCTATACCTACAAAAAATTGAGTGCTTTCCAGCACTTTCTAGTTTTTGGGCACAGGCAAATCTTTCTGTCTGGGAGAATCAGTCCTGTGTTTTTAATAATTCAATGAAAGTGGGAAATAAATGTTTTAGGATTCTTTAGATTAAAATGAAGAATAAACCTCAGGATTAGTAAAGTTCATAGTATAGAAAGAAGTAGTCTACTGCTCTATTTAAATTTGGACTTGTTGAGTTTAACTTGTTTAGAACTGGCTATTTCAACATATTATAATTGCAAAATAAACAGCACTTAGTTCTTCAGATTTTAAGTTAGCAACCATCTTTTTGAGTATAAATTGTTTTCTCATTTTAAAAAATGAGTCAAACTTGGTTATTTTCAGCTTTTCCAATAAGCATAATCGGAATGGCCAGGTCATGTCAGACATGAGGCGTTTGTTGGTGGAATGGAACAGCATAGCCTACTTTTTTATGTATTTTGCAGGATGAGCCAACAACAGGGATGGATCCCAAAGCACGTCGTTTCCTGTGGAACTGTGCTCTGAGTGTAATCAAAGAGGGGAGATCAGTGGTGCTTACGTCTCACAGGCAAGTAGCAACGCAATTGTACCATACCACTGCTACTGCATCTGCTGGGGCTGGATGCAAAGCTGCGCTCGGCTGCTCTGCCCTGCAGCACTTCTCGCAGTGCTAAGAAAGTTAATTCTTTCTGCAGCATGGAAGAATGTGAAGCCTTGTGCACTCGAATGGCGATAATGGTCAATGGGCGATTCAGGTGCCTGGGCAGCGTCCAGCATCTAAAGAACAGGTAGCTATTTTCTTTTCACTGCCACCACAGTAGGAATTTTTAGGGAGATACAGTTAGATTTAATCCCTCATGCAGCATTCCCATTGCTTTTCTGGCTGTGGGAACAGCTGCTGAATTTTAAGCTGCACATCTGTTTCAAAGCCCCTGACGTGAATTCCTCTGCTGGCCCTCTTGTTTACAGGTTTGGAGACGGTTACACTATCGTGGTGCGAATTGCAGGGGCAAACCCAGACCTGAAGCCTGTTGAGGAATTCTTTGGGCATGCCTTCCCTGGAAGTGTCCTAAAGGAAAAGCATCGGAATATGCTGCAGTACCAGCTTCCCTCCTCACCATCATCCCTGGCCAGAATATTCAGTATTCTCTCCCAGAACAAAAAGAGACTCCACATAGAAGACTACTCCGTTTCTCAGACCACACTTGACCAAGTAAGTTTCTAATAGCCGGTGCGCCAAAACTAGCAGAGGTAGGAATAAATCCAACAATCTTCCAGTCGTGTCTTGTAAGGGCATTTCAGCAAGCTGGAGCACTGAATCCCAGGTTTAGTCCAGAAAGCCCAGTGCATGAAGTGCCCTGAACTAATGAAAATCTAGACTGATGTTACACATGGCCTTTTTCCTTGCAGGTATTTGTAAATTTTGCTAAGGACCAAAGTGACGACGACCACACTAAGGACCTTTCATTGCACAAAAACCAAACTGTGGTAGACATTGCAATCCTTAATTCCTTTCTGCAAGATGAGAAGGTAAAAGAAAGTTGCGTGTGAGCCAATTTCAGCCAAGAAGTGATGAGCAGAATGCAAACTTCATTTGCCTGGGGATAGGTTACTCCCAAAGAAGAAGCTAGAGGGAGAGAAACTGGACACTCTACTGATAACCATTCAATGCAATGCAATTCAATGCAATGAAAACAAAATTCCATTTTAGGGGCAGTGCCTCGTGGAGTCGTCTTGTACTGTTCTTAAGTGAAAGACTTGAATTTAGCTCATTTACAGTACAACTCTGTGAAGCTGTGGTAAAGCACCCACCAGATGCTGCGGGCTTTCATCCATACTGTATCTTGTCCTGTACAGTATGTTATACTAGGGTTGCAAAAAACAGTTCATTGAGGAATCACGGCCAGTGGTTATTTATTGATATTCTAAAGACGTGCATGTTTCACTCTTGAAAACATGCATGTCAGGAGTGGGAATTCCCTGGTGCTACATCCATTGCTGGCAATGAATGCACCGGGACAGTCAGTGGCAAGAAAAGTCACCAGCCTTGTGGCCTGAGTTTGTAAAAACTTAACTGACCAGCTTCTTTTTCTAGACTGCTGTAGGTCTGTCAGTGACAAATCTGGGGCCACAAAGCAGTGCTGTGCGGATGGGATGGCAAGAGATGGGCCATCATATCCATACATCTATTTTAGAGGGTGGGGATATGTAGAACTGTGAACCCTACAAATGCACAGGATTGTCCCACCAGCATCACAACCAGTAACCTACTCCGACTAGGTTTTTGTGTAGCTGAGTACTCTCCTGCTCCTTCGAGGTACTGCAGCAGCTGCATGAACACCTAGCAGAAGGGAGTGGGTGAGAAGCAGGGTTCTGACCACAGCAGCAAACTCAGTAGTTGTACAAGCTGCTAATACCGAGAGCAAATTCTAAATCGTGATACGTCACTCAGATACGTAACGTCTGCTCTTTAACCCCTGCTTTGCACCAGAAAGGTACCCATCAACTAAAGTTATTGCTTAGCACAAGTGTTGCCATTTCTGGCTTTGCCAGATAAAACTAGAAATGTAGGTCTTTTTTTTTTTTTTTAACAGTATTATTTATATGACTTTAAATAAGTAGGTAGCATAATTAGGGATTGAAAGTGCTTTCACTTGATCTTTGTAGCCACAGTATTTCTTTACATTATGCCTGCAACGCTGTGCTCTCGTTCTCCATTCAGCGATAGCTATGTTCATGATCTTGGCGAGTTCCACGTTCTTGCAATCAACCTTTATCTGGAATTAATGCAAGTTGTTCACCTGAAGTTTTCCCTGTTGGAAGCTAATATAATGTTAGATTAATGTGCAAGTTTGTACTTCTGTTGTGCAGTATAGTTTCAGTCATTAGGTGATCCCTAACTGGAGAACACACCCTTGTTCATGCGAGAAACTGCTTCATTAAAAATTCATCTTGAACAAGATAGTTCAAAGTAGTAGTGCTACAAATTGTATCAGTCAATTTTTAAAGTTTTACAAAGACGGATTAATAATAGAAGGGAGATTATGTGGTGAGAACAAGCAATTCTTGTTCATCCTGTACAACAGTTGTGGGAGAGTATGTTTTTGTTAATAAACTTACAGGCCGTTCCGTCTTGCTTTTACAAAGTTCAGAAATAGGTTCAGTATGTGGTTTGAACCCAAGCGTAGTAGTTCCTGGGCTATTCCTGTATGTCGTGCCTCTGCCTTAAATACCTGTACAAGTTCTGAACTAGTTTTTAACGCTACTCTGCCATGAACGAGCCACGGACCACTTTCTTCTGTGAATGCTCATAGCAGCCCAACAAGCAGTGAGGAGGCTGGAATGAGCCTTAAGGCTGATTACGTATTTCCAGGCATACGTGGTAACATTGACCAATTCAGCATTTTTCTTACATAGCTAAACATTTAGCACAAGTCCCCAGTCCCTGCTGTGTTCCACCTTGGGATAAAGTTAATAGCTTACTACATGTTCTGCTCAAGTGCCTTTTTCATACTAATTATTTTTTATCTGTATATTACATTGCTAAGGGGATAGAAAGGAGAGTAATGGGGATTGTTATACCTCACTTAAAACATGCTTTGTTATTACCTTGATGGCATCCTTGCCCCCATGAGGATGAGTCTGCACCAAACTTCTAGGTGCAGAACAACTACTAAGCAGCTGAGCTACAGCCATGACCTTTCTATAGCAGGCTGCTGGTAGGTTATTTTATCAGCTAAACAAATAGCATGTATTGAAGACTTACCACTGCTAGAAATTGTGATTACAAATCAGAATTAAGTCAAAATCTCAGCATAGAGACTGAAGTGAAGGGCTTACGTTTTGCACTGCACAGATCTAGTGCACGTAGAAAACTACAAGTTCTAGGAGGATTCAGATTTGGTCAAAAAAGAGCTGTGGTCTGCTCTCTGTAACTGTTCATATAAATGATTAATTTAGCAGGAAACAACAGTTTATTTTTCCCTTAGCTGGCCAAAAAGACATTATTGGTTCCTGTGCCCTGTGACTGTCGTGCTTATAACCTGCCACAGGTAGTCTGGTATCTGTGATGAAAACCTTACAGTAAACATGGATATTAACTGAACTGTTTCACAACTCTAGTCCATTTTGTTTGTAATCATACTGAACAGACAGCTTAATACAACGCTCATGCAGATTTGTCGTGGCGTAATTCCAGACGACAATTTGTCTACCCTTATTAACAGTTTATAGGGAAAAAATCACTCTAGTCACATACAGTATGATTATGAACCACTCATTATAATGAAGCTGCACTGAGGTGTTAACTTATTTTAAACTGTATTACTGTTGAAATGTTGCATCCCTCTTTGTAGTACACTTGTATTTCAGTAAGAGTTGTTATACTTCTCCCCCATGGTTAAACCGCCACTTTGTGCTTATCCTTGCCTCCTGAATTATAGTTGGTCCTTCATTCCAAGCACTTTATGCTATCTGTAATGGGATCTATTTTTGCACTGGAATATCTATTAACTTTGCAAAAATCTAGTGAGATTTCACAACTGAAATTTCTGAGTTAAATCCTTAAATGGACGTTTTCATTAAAAGCGAAAAAAAAAAAAAGTATATATATTTGTATTTGCTAATAACTGTTATGTGAAGTATTAAAAGGCACTCTAATTGCCTTGTGTTAAGTAAAAAAAAATAAAGCTGTTCTGGCACCTTTGGTCTATAAAGTGTCATTTATGCATATACTGTTGAAAAGTGCTACTTAGAAGCTCATTGTGCCCTGTTTTGGTCTGGTCTTACTTTCATGCATAATTGATGAGCAAGTTCAAGTATTCCTACATACTAGTGTGAGGCACCTGCTATTTTCAGGTAAGTGAGTGAGGTGGTCCAAGATTTGAAACACAAGAGCTACTTTAAGCTTCTAAAATTATTAAGTAAAAAGGTTTCCAGCAAATCCTGAAAAAAAAAGTAATTGGTATAACTGTCAAATCCAGCTACAGAGCTTCTAAGAACCACAGACCCATCTGGATGTTCAAATCATCTGTCAGGCACCCACCCCAGAATATTTCCATCACAGAGGCGCAGCAAGGTGCAACTATATTGATAAGTGCTCGTTCTCTTTTCTATTCTATACCTGTTTTCACTGACAAAGCAAAATGTTGTGTTTGTGTATAAGGGCTCTGAAATACCTTAGCTAACATCAAATTAAAGGACAATCCCTCAAGTTAATAATGTATTGATTTTGAACAGCAATTTAGAAATGAAAGCAGAACAATGATCCGATTGCTGAAAGGAAAAGTGATTTAAAAATGCTGGCTTTTACTGCCTCTTCTCCCACTGTCAAAGTTCCAGAATCCAACGAATTCATTGAGTTAGACTCCTCACAAAAATTCTTCTCAAGAAGCCAATTAAAATGACCTGTTTCTTCTGCCTTAATACAGTGTTCAGCCTGCAATTTGGGTAGTGTGCTTTATTCATCAACTTTTTGTGCCACAAAAAATACAAACTTCGGAGTAAAGTACATCTCCAACATTCTAAGTATTCATCACTTTAAGTGTTTGTGATAGAATAGTTTTATTACAAAATTTTAGTCTTTTTGTAATACTTTGCTGTTTTTCATGTCAGTTAATAAATATAAGTAATTTGTTGCATTTGTGTGCAAAAAGTCTTATTACTTCCTTGTACCATTTTAGTCCATGTTTTTTGTTCAAGAAAAATGAACAGCCCCCTTTTAACTGCTACAAGACCACATTCTAAATCAAGGTGCTAGTGATGGTTTATCAGTCATTTATACCTTTAAAAGTTTATTTGTAAAATATAACTCAGGGGTCTCTGAACTAGTCCGCTGTCCACCCTGAGAACGCTAGAGGTCCCTCTGTCACGGGGCGACAGGATGAAGACTGGAGTAAAATCTGTGACCTGTTAACACTCCATTACACAGCAGCTGGATCCCATCCACTCAGCTTGGACACCAGCACAACTACCTGCAGCCGTTTTTTTTTTTTTTCCTCTCTAGTGCTTTCCATGAGACCTTAATGCACTTGACAGAAGCAATAATCATCATTAGGCAGATTGCACAAAGATAATTTGGTAAAGTGAAATCAGTTGCTTATCGCAGGTCAGTGAATAAACTGTGGAAAGGCCTCCTGTGTGCACTGCCAATTACCGACCTTCAGATTTCAGCAGAGGGTGCTTTTCACTGTACACAAAACCTAAGTGACACCTCACCCCGTGTGCTCTCTGCCCTGCTGCTGCTTTAGCAAATCACAAAGCAGCTTAGTGACTCCAGAGCAGCTATTACCAGGCCTGGTGATAACCAAAATGCAAAACCTGCAGAAGGCTGTACTTGGGAGAATGGGGTTTATCACAGGTCAAACCCATAAAGAGCTGGAGATGCAAACACTAAAATTTCATTCTTTATGCAAATTTATTTGGCTTTTAACAATCTGGCAGACAGTATTTCAAAGAATGTAAGCATGTATAGATGCGCTGAATTTGAGATACAAGATTGTAAATTTTAGCACCCTAAATAAGTATTAAAATACTTCCTCAAAGCTAGCGTACAGAATACAAAATGAAAGGACTGAAGTCAGGGCAGACTCCATCAGAACGCCACCTAACCAGCTTCACTGCAGCACCTCTTTGGCACAATTGTAGCCACACTGAAATTTTACATTACAAAGAATTAATATAAAGCATCCCAATGAGATGTCTGATGAAACATAACCATGTTACAAGGACATAGGGGCATTCATTCTCAAGACACTATGTAATACCCATGATGCAATGATTAGAAGAGTTGCCAATGTGCATTATGAAAATGATACCACCCTGAATTGCAGCCTTGGAAAACAACACTTTACTTACAGGGGCCTATTAGTAAACACAGAAAAGTTTTAAGAAGTGAGATGTTAAAATAAAAGATCTGCAAAGCCAATTTTCATGTTCTATTTCTGGAGATGTAGAAACATCACCATAAACTATCGTGCAGGATTTTACTAATTTTCTTTGGTGTATCAGCATTTTGCATCATTCACTGTAAACTGAAGAACAAACCACACAGTTCATGAGGGTATGACAATCTGTGCGATGGTACTTGCTGACGGTGCTTCCATCTTGTCTTTTCTGCCATCAGTCACGTCGTTTAGGGGAAGGTTACTTCAGGGGTGAGCATGCCAGAGGAATCATCAGCATGTTGTGCTGGGACTCCAAGAACCTGACGCTGTCCCGTACTGCAATGAAACGCGAATTTAATTAAGAAAGAAATCCAATGAGGAGTAATACTTTTCTCAGCATGCATACAAGTAACAGCAGTGAGAGCCAACATCTCTTACCAGCTGCTACCACTCTGGCATCTTCATGGGCACTGTGCCTTCCTGCTGCCCGGTGATCCGGGCTCTCATTCCACCAGATCACATGGACTGAAAAGTACAAATAAAGGCAGCTAAATATTGTTACTGTTGTAATACAATATGCACGTCCTAGTTTTCCACCCTCTCACGTTGGATGCCTTGCATCTAGCAGAAACAATTCACCAGGCGAGTATGTGGAGAGACAATCGGTTGCTGAGCTTTTAAAAGGTTTGACTCTTGAACATCAGATCTGAGAACCTTTTAAAAGAGCACCACCTGGCTTAAGCATATAACCCAATACACAAAGTTGGGTTCAAGGACTGTTTACAGGACTTCTGTGATCCATACCAACATTTTTTTTTATCAAGCCATCCAATCGTGAGCCAGGACAAGGGTTTCTCCCACTTTTCCCACCCCTTCTCCCCCAGTCACCATTCCCAAGTCTTTATCAGAAAGTGAGTAGTATTTGTACCTGTGTTAAGTAACCCATACTCTGTGTGGAAAACACCAATCAGCTTAGTGTAGCCTGTATTGATGTGAGCATTGATTGCAGCCTGGAACGATTCACCCCACAGAGCTGGCCCACCAGGTTTCATCTGGAAAGTAACCCACTCGTATACACCTGGAGGAAAAGACAAAGACGACCTCGAGGAAGGAAATAAAACTTAATTTGCTGTTTCTCAGTCTTTCACAGCCACATTATAGTCATTGTGAAAGCAGTACTGCAATTCCCTGCCATTAGGGGTGGGCAGCCCACAAAACTGCCCTCTTCCTCCCAGCCCACACATCATCTCACAGCTTCCAGAGGAGCACAGGGAAGTGGCTCTTCAGCTGGAACTGTTTGAAGTCTACATAAAAGCTCTGGGACCCAGAGGTACAGAAGGATTACCACAAAGCCCAGCTTAAAGGGAAACGGTCGCATGAACATTCACAGCAGTTCAGTGTACTTTGCAGAAATCACAAATACTTATACTTGGTAAGTTTGCGATGGCTGATTGAACTATGCAAGTTGGCCTCTTCTAAGACTAGTGATGTCTTCTGGAGCTGGTTTATGACATTATAAACCCCTTTGAATCTTGGCAGCTGGTCGCATCAGGATTTGAAGTCATAAACAACAGACCACGACTAGATTACTGTCTCTGCTCTCCCAAACAATCTGCCTTGCTTGCAGACAAACAGCACGATATCCCAAAAAACTCTAGTCCTGCTAAAAGACACGTTACCTGCCTCCTTTCCATTCACATAGTTACTCTAAATCACACTTGCTAACACTTTAATAGAAATCTGGACAACTGTCGTATGGCAATGTATTGTCTAGTATTGTTCTCCAAATACGGGCTGGAGATTTAAAAAGTACAAACATGAAAATGGGAATTGAGTGTTAGAATTGCCAGAATTATCCAATTTTAACAGAAAACTGGACTGCTTTTAAATTCAATTGTAACACAGCATAAAATTCACCATCTCTCAGAAATAAGCAACAAAGGTTACTGTATGCATACACATTCTGAGGGGTAAAGCAGGGCCTATTTGACATCACTCCACTGACAGACTAAAGTCTGTGAATTTTCTTCAGTAAGCGTATAGTCTTCACGACAGAAAGAAAGAAAATATACAGAGACAGGACATCTAAACCTAATCTATGATCTACAAAGTATGCTTGACTTATGTGTACCTTTAAAAAGTAGGTTTGGGCGTCTTTGTTGTTTTAAAAATAATTATGCAAAAGAAGCAGTAATATAAAAATTGACAAACGAGAAAAACTCCTGTGAAACAGAACAATCATTTTTTTTTAAAATGTTTCCAGGAAACATCCCCTCACTGACAGATGGACAAAGCAAGCCCAGGATGACTGCTCAGAACATCAGTGTGGAGTTGTCATCCCGCATGTTTGTTTATGTGACTCACACAACTTTTTTACAGCCTTACAACTGGATCTGTAGCTTTTGACATAGGTAATTACAAAGCCATTCTTAAAAACTTTCTACCTCATCTGTATTATGTCACCTCTTTCACTTGTTACATAAAGGGTTATAAAATCATGTAATACCTGGTTTAAACTTTAAGGTGTTTTTTGTTAGTCGGTCAGTCAGCACCAGTAACTTTAATCAGTAAAAGAGAAGGTAAGCTCACCCCCTTCTTTTGAAGGTTTCCCAAGCTGACACCAGGGTACCAGATAAGCAACTTCATTGTGCTGCTTCTCTATACAGGTAAGGGCTGGAGAGATGAATTTTCCCTGCCAGTCCTTGTCATTGGCTAGCGCCTTCCGGACTGCTGTTCTGTGGGCAAAATTATCTGTAAGAAAGCGAAAAAAAATATGAAAAAACGTACTTACTGCTACATCAGCCAGTATGAGAAAGACGCAGCATGAGAGACTGGAAAGAACCTTGAGGAGTATCAGTATTTTGGTATTGAGAGAAAAAAGTAACAGTTTTCCTTAATTACTTAACAACATTTAAGAAGGGGGATGATGAGACAAGGAGAAAGGATGTTGAACCGTACACACATAAACATAATTATGAAATAAAAATAATTTTATTTTTCCTTAGTTTTCCATTTAAAAAGTTTCTCAGAAACTATTCAGATTTTTTTTTTTTTAGAAAAAGGAACAACAGAATAGGGCAGAAAATTGTAAGAAGCAGGACATTTCTTAACCACAGATGCATGTGGCAGACAGCACTGACTCCAACAACGTAAAAAGCTGATGACAGCACCAGCAGCCTGTTGCAACCATCGCTGCAGCAACAGAGCACTTCACACACGTAGGATGACAGAGCTGGTGGAGCAGCTTTCCAGCTCAGCACAGCGTAGCTTCAGGAGCCTAACCACACAAACTGTGTGCTCTGTTTTAGGGGAGTGACTGAGCTAAACTTGAACTATGCTCATCTAAAATTTGGGAACAATTATACGTGCATGATTCTGTATAAACACATACAGACACTTGCATATGTATTGTCTGCAGTTATCCGCATTATCCTACTGAGGAGGTCTCAGTCTTTTTTCCATCCATTTTGAGATTGTGAAGACATCTGTGGTTCAGGAGCTGGCCCTAAGCAAGACACCTACCACAGACAAAAGCTGCAGTTCATCTCATACACCTGCGAGGCACAAAGACCACCCTGTAGGAACAGCTGTAATCCTTTCATCCCAACATGTCAAAATTGTCCTACAGTGTTTTGTTTTGTTTTTTTTTTCAGTAATCAGTATGGTAACATCTTTTTTTTTCTGATGCTTGGTTACTTATCGTAAGGGCAACAAACAAAAGCCACGTAAGCAGTCCCCTCGCTGGCACACGGAGCACGCAGAGGGATGCCGAGCGTACCATACTTCCACACATGGACAGCCTTATTCATCGCTCCCAGCTCCACAGTCCAGAGTCCCACCAGCTCTGAGTGAGCTGTGCGAAGGTGGAAGTACTTATTGACCAGTTCCACAAACTCCTTCATCCTCGATGGCTTAATATCGTATGTGCGAATTTCATAGAAAATGCCATTATTTTGTCTGGGGCCTGTAGCAAGGGATGCGAGTACCTAAGAGAAAATGTTAAGAAAAGTAACAAACTAATTCTCAAGCCAGAAAACCATCTTCTGTCTCATTTCTAGACATTCTGTTTTACGGTGAGGCACAGGTGTTTTGTTGTTGTTGTTGTTTTGTTTTTTTTGTTTTGTTTTTACTGGGGACTGGGAGAGGGAATGCTTCATGACCTCCACTGCAAGAGTACCTTGTGACTTCTTCCTTTGGAAATACTTCCCACGTGCACAATTTGCTGGAATTCCTTTTGGCAGTGCAACAGACCGTCGCGCTTCGTTTGTCAAAATAAACTGTTTAATTATTACCCATTAAAAAAGAAGGGGTTGCCTTTCCTCACCGGGGTCTCATGGGGGTCTTCCCAGAACCACTGGCACCAGGGTATGCCTGCATGACCCGGTCCTCTGCCATGGAAAAGATGCCACGGCACGTGAGCCAAGGGTCAGTTCGATGGAAATGGGCACAGGGGAAGTGCTGCCTGCCAGGTTACTCATTCATTACCCTCTGCAGGGCGTGCTCTTGCCTTGGCTGCTTGTGAACACAAAAGCGAACCAGACATCTTGATGATTACCCCCTGCAATACGCTTCTTAATATGCTTTCAATATGTAAATTTAGAGTTTATGATTCTAAAAAAAAAAAAAGAAAAAAAAATTAAAAAGGTGGCTAACGCTTCATATCATTTAACAGTTTAATGCAGAGTACTGACTAAACCAGAAACCATTACTAATTTTGCTAAGGAAACTTACAGTGTGCAACTGCATAAAATAATAACAATTAAAAAAAGCTACTACTAATTTACAATTCTGCATTAAAACACTGCTTCCCTTGGCACTGTTTAGCCCAATACTTCACCAGACTACATTGCATTTTTACCAACGCTAAGGAAACACGACCTTCTATTGCAATACGCCTCCTAATTACAGCCTTAGATCGGTATTGACAACTTATAGATTGCTGGCATAAGAAACGGAAAGAAGCAAACGCCTGGGGAGAGATTGCTTCCTTCTAGCAAGACGCTGCTAAACCCTGCCTCCTTGCCTTTTGCTGGCAGCCTCCCAAGTGCTGCTGGAGAAGAGTTTTCCCGTCCATGCCAGATAAATATTCCCCAGCCCCGCAACAGGCTCGCTTTTTCGGCTGACTGAATAGCCAGGAACCGGGCTCTCGCCCCCCCACCCGGGAAAACCACGGCCAAAACAGCGCCACGGCCTCCCCTTCTCTTCCCTGCCCTTCTCTGCCCCGTCCCGGCCCTCACCTGCGGGCGGCACCGCGCCCCGCACAGGCGGGCGGCGGCGGCGGCGAGGGGTCGGCGGAGCAGCCCCGGGGGCAGCATGGCGGGCGGCGGGGCGGTGGCGGCGGGCGGGACCCTGGGCGGCCCCTGGGCCGGAGCGGGGCGGCCGTTGAGCGGGGGTGGGACCGTAGAGACAATCGTAGAGTCGCGGAGTCATAAAGGTTGGAGGAGAGCTCCCAGATCTTCTGCTCCATCCCTTTACCACCAATGTCACCCACTAAACCGTGTCCCTAAGCACCACGTCCAGCCTGTCCTTGAACGCCCCCAGGGACAGTGACTCCACCACCTCCCTGGGCAACCCATCCCAGTGCCTGACTGCTCTTTCTGAGAAGAAATGTCTCCTCATTTCCAACCTGAACCTCCCCTGGCACAACTTGAGGCCATTGCCTCTGGTCCTATCGCTAGTTACCTGTTGAGAAGAGGCCGACCCCCAGCTCCCCACACCTTCCTTTCAGACAGTTGTAGAGAGCAATGAGGTCTCCCCTGCGCCTCCTCTTCCCCAGACTAAACACCCCCAGTTCCCTCAGCCGCTCCTCACAGGACTTGCGCTCCAGGCCCTTCACCAGCTCTGTAGCCCTGCTCTGGGCATGCTCCAGGGCCTCGATGTTCTTCTTGTAGTGAGGGGCCCAAAGCTGAACACAGCACTCGAGGTGCGGCCTCACCAGAGCAGAGTACAGGGGGACGATCACCTCCCTGGTCCTGCTGGCTACACTATTCCTGATACAAGCCAGGATGCCGTTGGCCTTCTTGGCCACCTGGGCACACTGCCGGCTCGTGTTCAGCTGAGCATCAATCAGCACCCCCAGATCCTCTTCCTCTGCATGGCTTTCCAGCTGCTCTGCCCCAAGCCTGTAGCGCTGCATGGGGTTGTTGTGGCCAAAGTGCAGGACCCAGCACTTAGCCATGTTGAACCTCATCCCGTTGGCCTCAGCCCATCGACCCAACCTGTCAAGGTCCCTCTGCAAGGCCTTCCTACCCTCCAGCAGATGACCAACTCGGTCTGCCTCTGTAGGGTTAAACGCTGGCCCAAAGGGGGTGTCAGTGCAGCTGATAATAAATATAAATTATAAATAATAAATAATAAAGATACATCCCACTTCGTAGTGAAGGGTGGCCTGTGGAAGCCAATAATAACAATGACAACAACTTCAGCAACGACAACAACATCAACAACAATAACATCAACAACAATAATAATAACAATATAAACTAACATAACAAGGCAATACCTTCTTGGGATTCCTCTTAACAGAATTACAACATTCCTTCTGCCATCCCCCCCCCCGCCCCCTCCAGGTAACTGACCTTGTTAGCCTCTGCACGGTATTAAGGTGAAGAGGGAAACGATGGCTTTGTGCCTAGTTTATGCCATTCTCTGTGGAGCTTTCATGATTTTTCTCTTGATTACAGACAATTTTTGTTAACGACAACCCCAGGAAAAAAAGATGGTCTAAATTAAAATGAGAAAGGAAAAACTTGTTTTAGCAGACACATTAAGAGAGTGGTGTGGAAAGAATGAAGAATCTGCAGTGTGTTTATACGTTGTAAGTACACGTGCAAGTGTTACCCATGGTTACATTTTTTATGTTAAAAGCACTGAGCTTGATACACAATAAAGCATTTTTGCAGCATGGCATGAATCATTGTGATAGTTTCTATAGCAGAAGCACATATGAAGCATGATTGCTGATGCAGTAATTGCCTGTTTCAGATTTTCTTTTCCACTTACAAATTGTATTTCAGCTGAGGGCAGGGAATGAGTGGCAAATTCCAAAATACTTAAGGTCTTCCTTTGTTTTTCGTACTATATGGATGCATAAATGTTGTTCATAGCCATGTTGTGCTGGGAGATTCCTTTACATTTGTAAAAGTTTTATCAATTCAACTTTGCCTGTGTTTGCTTCTTTGTCAGGAATGAAACCAGGATTTGAATCGAGTAGTCATAAAAAGCAGGTTTTGTTCTTGTTAACCTGAGCAGTCAAACAGACGCTTTGATTTTAAACCTCTTTGGTGTAGTCAGGGAATAGAAAGAAGAATGTGATTTTTGTATTTGAGCAAAACAGTTCAATGTAGTGCAGAGGAAAAATGTACAACAAACAGCAGTGGAACTCACTGTAGGCCCAAAATGATTCCCTGAAACTATCTGACAAATGATTTTATACAGACGTAACTTTGAGAAAACTGCTTATGAATTCAGCTAATGAAGTGGCTTAGTAAAAACTTGTTAAGAAAGCTGTTCTTTCAGCTCTACATTTTTGCCTCAAACATGAGTTTGCCACATTCCCTGATATTTTCTCATTTATGTTCTTCTAGAAGTCCAGGGGAATATTCTTCTTTCAAAAAAGACGATGCTGAGCCACAGTGGCAGAGTGAGAGAACTGTATATCCAACTGGTTTGCTACTTATGGGGCTGTTTACCATTCCACAAAATGGTGAATAGGAGCTGTGTTTTGCAGACATAACGCAGCTCACAGATAGTATTGGACATATGGGAATGACAGTGTTGATCTTGTGAAAGAAATAGTGCTGCATAATCCCTGTTCAGAATGTTTAATTTTGGTAGAGTTGATGAATCAAATACTGTTTTCTATTCATGCCGCTGTGACTGCCAGTGATCCCCAGGCAGAAATGGTTTATTAAAATGTTTGTTACCAGTGGAAGCCAAAGCTCCATGGAGGAAAAACGCAAGAAAGTGATTTGTTGCTATACTGCATTTATGTGTTGTATTCCCTCCATGCAACATTTTAATCGATTATCATTTTCCCATGGCGCAGGGAAACATTTTTAGTCTGATCTGTATGTAAATGACCTGTGAGTGTGGGCAAGCACTGGGTAATATCTTTTATCTCTCTCATACTCTAATTGGAGGTGGTGATAACAGATAAAGGTAACCATCTGTACCAAAGGCCTTAACACTTGCAGGAGCAGCTTTAACTTCATTTGTGATGTTTGCTTAAACAAATGCAGAGAAAGCAAATCAGTGCTAAGCTCTTCTGGAAACTGAGAAAGCACGATACCTGTCCTTATTACACTAGGCGGGATGTTCCAATTTGTGAATCACAGCTTTCGTCTTCCTTTTGCGTAAAGGATAAAGCAAGGAGCTTTCCTTCTCTTTCTCCATGAAACCTTCTGCTTAAGTTCTTTCCACAGAAAGGCTGTTTTCAAGTGCTCAGGCAGTAGGTCTTCTTGTGGCTCCTTTACAACTGCAGCTGGTTACACAGTTCCATGCCATTGGTAGAACTTGAGAAGGGTGTGCAATGTGCTTATTTAGCCTGAGTGTAACACACAGGCTTTCCCTGTTACATTTTTACAAATCTCTCCTACGTGCTGCCCATCGTCTGGGTGGTTCTGATCCTGGATGAGCAAGCAGTGAACGATTTCCTGGTTTGTGCACAAGACAGCATTCCTGAATATAATGTAGCCTCTTGGTGTCTTACCAGTAGGCCAGAACATGTAAATAGTTTCTCATTTCCATCTTCTCAGCTGTTCCATATGAAAATCTGAGTAACAGCTTACCAAACTCAGTATTTTCCTCCGTGGTTTTCCCAGCCGCTTTGCAATCCTCATCCTATCAAAACAATCTACATCATATATAATTAATTGCTGTGTGGCAACAACGGGAATACCTACCCAAACCAGTGCCGTCCCTGTCTTACCACTGGTGAGAGTCACTGTGCTGCTCCTTGTGGCCAGGGCCTGAGGACATGCTCAAACCAGAATCATCGTCAGGTTTCTGGTCAGTGATGTCGTGTTTTCCCTTTGCTGGAGAAGGCAACGAAGCAGGTCCCTGCTGTCCACACTCTGCGTTTGTCCACTCCACTCCCTGAATATGGGCTGACATTTGACACAGCCCCTGACCACGGTCTTGGCTTCTTAGATCTTCGGGAAGAAGATAAAGGGCAGAGCAGGGCTGTACAGCTGTCTCGAAAGGAATTAGAGAGCTGCTTTATGCTGCTAGATTTTTATAGACATTTGGGCCTTATGTTGGATGTCACAGAGCCTTTTGTCATTGTTTGTATCAGCACCAGGAGGAGACAAATTTTACTGTATCAGATGTTCTCTACTCATCTTGCAAGTACCTATAGCACAAACTATGTAATGGGCCACTCTGTTTCTTTGAATTAAGTACAGAAGAAAACACTCAGATATATTCCTGGTTCTTTTATAGAAGGCATGCTTCTTAAAAGCTTGATTTTTTTTTTTTTTTTAACCCCTGGGAAATCTATAATGATTCTAGAAGAAGGGACATATTAAAGATAACACACATGTTGAAATCCTCTGATCATTTCAATTTTTTTGTACAGTAGAATAGTTTTATTCCAGACCTCTGATTTAAATTAAAAGAAAAAAAAAAAAGTCTTCCCTATCAATAGCCCATAAGTATTAAGTTCAAGGACTTTATTAATGTGTTGTGCTTATTACTTGACCACTGTAATTGCAGTTGTTCGCCTCAGAATATCTCCTTGCATTTTATGAGTGATATTTTTAAAATCTGAGAATTAAATACTCCTTTTAGTTAATCCCTTTTCAGTTGATTAGGCAAAAACCAATGCTGTGCCTGCACATTTTCACAGATGGGGTGACATACGGTGGCTTCTGCCACTATGGGTATTTCAAGCATAATGCAGCTGAGAACTGTAAGGTCTGTGCCGGAAAGGAGTTGACATGAGTATGCAGATGAATGTTTACATGGGGAATAGCCAGCTGGGTTGACTTTTTACTTCACAGGTATTAGCTCAATTAACATTTTCCCCAGTAAAATTAAAGCCTACAAAAGATGCAAATGAAATACCCAGTTTCTCTTTCCTAAGCTACACTTCTCTATTGCCTTCTGTTATTTGCTGCATACAATAAGCTCATTTCTGGAGGTGCAAAATGATTTTTTTCTCTAGGATTTGGCCAAACACAGGTTGCACACGTGATCTAAAGTTATGTTTGCTTGCCAAGGAAAGCAAGCTGGACACGTTTAACCTGAAGAAATCGAGGATTCTTTCAGCTGAGGGTGAAACAACATTGTGCCTCCTAACCTGAGTCCTGACAGCAGGCTTTATGTGATGGAGGAGATAGACAAAAGCACTCATTCCGTCAGATTTGATAAAGGAAGATAGATTCCAACACAAGAAGGCTTGCTGTGGAAAGCACCTTTCAGGTATTCTTGCAATCCCATACCTGGCCCAGATGACGAGAACAGGCATGGTCCTAGGCAGGCCTAAGAGGGTGTGGGAGGCGAATATGGCCTGTTTTCCTTGCTTGGATGATTTCTTTTGGCCTCTCCCAACAAGGATCCAAGATGAATGCAAGCAGGCTGCTCTCAGACGAGTGCATCCCCTCAGTCTTGCCGCTGTCTGTGCTGCTGAGGCACCTTGGCTCAGCAGCTGGCCGCTTCTCCTCACGTTGCCCAGCACAGCCTGGCCCCAGCAGACACCAGTGCAGCACCAGAGGGTTGCTGATTTACCGCAGGCCTGGTTAACCTGGGTGGAGAACCATCCACGGTGACACACAGCAAACACGCAGTTTATAGGTATTTTGTTCTTTATCTCAGTCTCTCTCTAACACCAGTAATAGTACTTAATGGCATTCCCCATGCAGCCTGCAGCACAAGTCCCAGTCAATGAAAGGAACTCTGTGATGCCTGTGTTTGGCCACCTTGGGGTTAGAGGCAGCCAGTCATTTTATTGTGAGCAAGCTCCTCTGCCCTAATTCATCTCCTGAGTTTGGGAGTGAGGCCTGGAGAGTCTTTGAACAAAAAAGCCCAAAATAATGGGTTATATTTTTGGGAAAGGCTAAATTATCAACTCCAATAATTCACCTCTCTCTTCTATTTTTTGATGCCTTGCATAGATAAAGATCTCTTTCCAGTAGAAACACAGTCTTGTCCCACATGCTTAGAAAAGTTGTCTCCCTCTTCCAGTCTGCAGTAAATAGCCTCTTTTGTAGCTTCCTTTCCCTGTAGTTAGATTGAAATGAGTACTGATAATAGGCTTCTCTTCCTGCCTTAGTTGTTCTTCCCTGACACCCTGGAAAACTGCTTTTCTTGGTACCACTCGATGAGAAGTTCCCCTGATTTTTTTTGCCAAAATTCAAGAGGTGCTGTTACTGTTTATGGTAATGAGCTGCAGGTCTGTTAATCACACAAGGGAAATTTGCAGCTGTTGCAGAACTCGTCAGCTACCTTTGCATTTGGCCAGCATGGTCTGTTCATCACATCTCTCCTTCCCACCTGTATCTTGGTGTAATGAGAGCACAGCTGAAGGCTGGACTACTTCATCTAACTGAGAGAGAGCTGTGGTGAGCACAGGTTGAACATGCTGAGCAGGATATAACTTGGCTAAATAAACTGATAGGCTAAGGAGATGGAAACTGGGAGCAGGACAAGTTCTGCCACCAGGCTCCTCAAAGCAATCCCTAAAGTGGTATTAGGCAGCAAGAGTTGTGAGATACCTCAGCACTCCTGGTACCATGCAGAAGTGAATAGAGCACCCAAACAAACTGCAGGTAGGCAGGTACAAACTGAATGGGCATGCAATGTGAGAAACATTTGCAGGTGGGCTTGGATCACCTGGACACTGTGACATACATCAGTGCCCACTTCCTTAAAAAAAAGAAAAATAAAAAAATACAGACTTCTTTTTACCTGCTTACATCAAGCCATGTGGAACAAATTATTTCAATAAACAGTAAAAACAAGAAACACCCATGTGTTCTAATATGCCATCGCCTATATTTCAGAAGATGATTGTTATTGCAGATAGATCTCTTGATCTCTCTTACATTTTAGTGTATTAAAAACAGAACAAACCAAATACATTTTGTTTTGTTTTGTTTTGTTTTTTATTTTGTTAGGAAGTCAATACAATTGCACAGGAAGCTTTGATAAAGAATCTGTTGACCAATACTGCTAAAGGAAAATGATTGTATGGGAAGTTCCAATCTGGAGGGAAAGTCTTGAATGGCAGTAAACATTTGAGTGATTCCAGGTAGATTTCTACTGCAGTGATAAATAAAATAAAATAAAATAAAACAAAACAAAATAAAATAAAATAAAATAAAATAAAATAAAATAAAATAAAATAAAATAAAGAATAGCCTGAACTAGAAAGCATTCTGATACTCATAAGCACCTTATGTTATAAGCACCTTAGGGTGCAGGAATATACCCATTTTAGAGAATCCTCCCAGCAGAATCGGCTTTCTACTAGGAAACCCATGAGTCATAGCAATGATAGGCAAATTAGTTTAGTCATTCTTGTAAAGGGCTTCAAATATCAATACTTACCAATAGGATCCTGGTACTCTGAGGTCCTGCACGTCTCTGTGTTTACTTGGAAGCTATTGATATCCCAGCAGTTTGATGTAGTCAGTCTTGAAGAACTATCTTTTTTAGACACCTGTAGTATTTCAGAACAAAATTTTTAAAATAACTTGTAAGAGAGAACACATATCCACATGGAAGTCTGTCATAACAATCAGCTCTTCCACCACACTTTACAACATCTGCACAGCCTCCAACTTTATATTACCTTGGTCATGATATGCTAAGTTAAGCAAATTGTTATTTCTATACCTGTCTGTCAAGTGAAAGAGTTGTGAACTGGGATCCAATTTGCCTAGGACCAGACAGACTGGCAAAAGCAGAACTTGGCTTTGAAACCAGGTATTTCTAGCTCCGGGTCTCCAGAATGTGTGGTCTGTAAGCATGGAACATTTTCCTCATACTTGGTGACAGGCAGCTCCAGTAATCACTGCTCACCTCTAATGAGAACGTAGACTTCTGCATTTTTGCTTTATCCAGCAGGTAGGTCTGTCTCAACACAGGCAGCAGGATGTACAGGAAAGACTGAACAAAAAACAATGTTGTTTTAATTTAGAGAAGATAGTACTGATGGTTATGTGATCCCTATTCAGGTAATTACAAGAGTGCTTCAGGACAGAAAGGTGTAATCTGTTCTCTTTGTCCATGGTGGATAAAATAAAAGCCACAGGCTGAAATTACAGGAAGGGAAATTTTGATTAGATGTTTTCCACTTGTTAAGATAGTGAAACATTTGAAAAGATTGCTGGGAAAAAGTATGATATCCAGGCCTGGAATTACTAGGAATGGCTGAAATGGTGGTCGTGTATTCACATAGCAAGTATGAGCTAGATTACCTTTTTTGAACTGGACCGTGGACACAAGAGTAGTAGTACACGAGGCATGCAGGGTCCATTCTTCCCGGGCAATGGAAATACAATCTAAGAAACTCTGCAGCCAGCAGGGAAGTGGCAAATCTCTTTTCTCTGCTCTGATCAATTACTCCAAATGTTGGGGCAATAACAGTAAACACAGCATTCTGTAAAATGGTAACACTTCGACCAAGTGCTGAGTAATGTATTTACTCATGGCCAAACCTCTAAGAACCATCAAGACTCTGGGGCAGCAACCTGGGTATTTACTAATAAGTTGCACTTTGGTAACCAGGGAAGGTAGCCAGGTAGCCACTTCTTTTTCTTAGAAGTCCTCTAGTTAGAGCCAGTAGCATTTCAATGGGACCTGCTGTGTTGCTGATGTTGCATCACCAATAATTACCTGTGACAGCGGTGCATGCAAATCATGAGGAACTTCAACCAACAGTAATAACGAGTGTGACATGTGAAGTCCCATTCCCATGGACTCGCTCTTATAGCCCTGCTTCATGCAATTCTATCAGTGTTTCCCATCTTCCATTTGTGTCTTCATGGTCACCTATAGCAGGCAAGACAATTGCCTAAATGTGTATACCACTAGTCAATGCTGACTGCTGCCAGAAGGGATGTGCTTCTCTGTGTCTTTTCTGCAGAACAAGCATTGATCAAGTGCTGATTTCCATTAACCTATTTTCCCCGAGACCTCTGTCCTACTTCTGTTTGAAATTAGCTAACTGGTTCAAAAGATACTACAGGAGGCGGGGCAGATGAACAAACAGATAACAGGTAGCGTAACCCCATAAGCTCTGTTTTCTTAGAAAACTGGGCTAAAAAGAGCACTGTTTAATCAGGCTGCAGCTGCCTGTGAGTTGGTCAAGTCTGGCACTCAAGAGAAAGTCTTCACCTCAAAAACCAAGGGACCAAACCCAGCACACTCCCCAGGGACACACAGTGAATATGAAACTCTGTCCCAGGCTGGTCTGGCTGAATCCTCTCTGGTCCTATGTTCGGTGCTGCTACTGCAGAAGCAGTCTGTGAGCGCAGGAGCTGAAAGCAGCCTTGTGGCTGAAAGACAGGACTGATTTCAGAAGGACTGGGTTTGGTTCCTGCCTGTGACAGTGCCTTCTTTTGGGAGTAGGAGTAGGAGAATTTAAGGCAATGGGTTGAAGGATATGGCAAGGGGAGAACAGGAGAATCACAGTAAAAAGTGCTGCCTTCCACGACAGCTAATGTCTCCTTTTTGTATGATTCATAGCAAAACAACAGCTCTTGAAAATGTAATTCCCATCTAATTATGACCTTTTTGGCTAAGAAGCAATGGTTAGAAAGCATTCTTTACTTTTTTTTTCTTGTTTTTTCTTTTTTTTTCTTTATTTTTCCTTTTTTTTTTCTTTTTTTTTTCTTTTTTTCTTCCCTGTACCACAGGGTGAACTGTAGCTGTATGAACCGTTTTGGGTGTTGTTAGTGTACCTTATTTACTGCAATATGCTTTGATATTTGAAAGCATTCCACTGTGTTCCTCTTCAGGGTGGCTTTCATTCTTCAATCCATCCCAAGAGTGTGAGTTATCCCCATATTTGTTCAGCCAGTCACAGCAAAATTTTTTGAATTACGTGGTCCCATCCCCTGAGAACGATTCCACTCCATGCAGGGAGTTTTTGACCAGTGGATTGCCTTGTCAACTTTAGAGAAGATCTTGGTGGCTACAGATGCATTAGTCATAAGCAAAAGGGCGCGTGGTATGTATATTGCCATATTACCATCACCCACACCTTTTACAGGGTCTGATACATAGGAAAACTCACACTGGCAGTGGCTGTTACGACAGAAGACGTCAGTCAATTCACTTCCACCAATGTCTTCTACCAGATCTCCATGAACACACGTTGGCCAAAGGAGACTTTTGGAGTCTATGCCAAGCACTCCCTACTCTTATAAAATATCATTTGGATCCCAGAGAACTTCCAGCCTTTATTAAATTCAACCATGTCTTTCTAAATGTAAAAAAGCAAGGATCATTGGGTGTCTCTTTTTGACAGATGACCCTACTGCACATAGCACAATTTGTCTTTTTAATGTCTTTGAATGTTTTATATGCAGAAGACATCCTTGGTGAGGAACCTGCAAATCCTCAGGCTGCATCAAGTTCTGCTGTATAGCTTGAGGCCCATAGCTTTTATACAAAGACTGCCTGTTGAAATGTTCATGTTGCATTTCAAAAACAGATTCCCTGCATTTCTTGCAGGTAGAAGGATTCCTGTCATGCCAGCATATGATATGGACATTTTGGATCATCATAAGCCTGCAGTATTTGTTTTCATTTGTTTGTTTGAGATCAAAGCTATTAATTAAGCTAGTCCATTATTTAAGCAAGTTATTTTGGCAATAATCACTTTCCCATTATGAGAAGGAGAAGGGTTTTCCATTGTTCTCTTGGCTGTTGCTAACCTCCAGTGTAAATATGGCTGCATTTCACAGGTGTGTCTAAAGAACTGCTGCACGAGCAATTCTTTGGAAAAGGTGGAGCTTTTTATTTTTCATATAGGAAACCAATCTTTTATTTGTTACAAGGGGGCTGCTAACTCATCAACAAATACTGACCTACTAAAAGAGGTAAAGAGCTCTCATCCAACTCAGCTAATCCCTTCAAACTCAAACCCAAGTTGTGAGTTAGGTTTATTTATTTGGGCTTACTGATTGAAAAGTATTACTTACTCAAGCAGGGAGGGAGTAGAGACAAATCTGAGTGCTGCAGTAGATCATTCTCTTCTTTTTCCAGTTCCAACAGCTCAGACCCAGGCAACACAGGGAAAATGAGGCCTTCCTTGAGGGCTCAGATGAGCAAGGTGGGCTCCTGAGACAGTTGTGCTGTTTGACAATTTCGTGGGTCTATGGATGTGGTAAATGTGCTGGAGCTCTTGCCTCAGCATTGTGCTTGACCAACGTCTGAAAATGTGAGTATGGATCTGGGATATTTCGGTTCCAGTTTTATAAAGCACTTGTGTGCCTTGGTTAACTTGATGTAGGTAAGTAACTATCTGCAGCGGGACTGAAGCATGTGGTTAGTAGGGACTGACTGTGAGGCACCACGCTGAAAGACATCTGGTTTATTGCTACGCAGAGAGCAGACCTTTCATATTGACTCTAACACTTGCTTGCATCTGTGGTTTGATCATGTCATTCACATCATTTAACTTCTTTACCTCAGTTGTTTCATCTGAGAAGTGAGAATGCTAAGGTTTGCCTTTTTACCAGGTGATGTAGGAGGATTAATTCATGAGTGTGCGCCCTGGATTTCAGAGAAGTCTGCCAGTATGAAGAACTATAATTAACAATTGTTTGTCTTGCACTTGAAAACACTTGCACAACAGCCTGATCCTGAGCAGTGCTGACTGTTTGTCACTGCTGCCCTAAGCAGTGAAGGTTAAATGTGCTCAGCAGGATCAGAAACAGACTAAAAATTTAAATTTAAGATAGCCAGTAGAAATCTAACATTTGGGAAGAACCCAACATTTTTTGAACCACAGGAGGCTCCAAAGGCCAATGCAGTAAGTGATAGCTTTCCCTGACTCCAACAGACTTTCAACCCAAGTTTGTATCTCCTGCAACTGTCTCAGATACTTATCATTTCATCACCATGCATAACTCTTCATTTCTATTTCTCTCAGAAAACAGGAATCTAATGTGTTCTTCAGGCAAGGAGTCAAGTCCTTCTGAAATCCAAGAAAAGGGGGAAAACAGCATGTTACTTCTGCACCAGCTATCAAAAATCTAGTATCCTAATTTGAAATATAAATGGAAAAACATTTTCGAAGGATAGGAACACTTGCTTGTGGGAGTGAGTGGCTTTTTCCCTTGTGCTGAATTTGGACTTGGATTTGAACTTGGGATAGTTAAGGAGTAGTAAAGTTGGTTTTATGGAGCTGTAAAGACTCAGTATGATGTTAAAGGAGAAAAATTCAAACTCCCAGAAATGGAGTAAAGAAGGATTTTTGGATTCAAAGGAGTCAGGAGCAGCACATCAGTTTAATCTGGATCCACATGGAGATAGTGAGCGATATGGAATGGAAAATGACAGACAATGTCCACCAACACCCTCAGTTGTTGAGATAAAACCCACTTTACAGGAGATTGGATCTCTACGCTAGAGTACTGTATAGTCAGTCCACTTCATGCCTTCTGCAGTCCAGGTGAGAATTTCCTGAAAGTAAGGAGACAAAAAGAAGTAGATGCTATATAGCCTGCTAGCCTGGCTTTCAGTACAGCCACCTAGGGTGTGGAGGAAGATGTATGGAAATTGTGAAAACTAATCCTGAGTGCTAGCCCAGGAACAGGCAGGAGCTGTTTCATCCAGCTGCAGATGGAAAATAAAGGCTGAGTTACAGGAGGGTGGGGATGGGGTAGGACTAAAGGTGATGGCAGCTATTCATTTGGGGGGAAATTGTAGAAAGAAAAGCTGAAATGGAAAGTAATGCTTCTTGGGTAGAGCATTCTGTTTGCACAGAGTGGGCCTGGATAGATTTGGCATTTGGCACAGCTTCCAGATGGCAGGCAGGACTAAAAGTGGGGTGGGTGGGAGCTTCCTACAGCTTTTCTGCTGCTTATGCAGAAAGGGATGTTGAATGTCAAGTCTGTGTACCCATCTCACTGACGGAGTTTTGACCTCTGGCCAGGGGTAGGGTGGGAATGAACAACTAGCTAGGGGAAGAGCAATATTAAGCAGATAATTGATTGCATGAGAGAAAGGGATTGGGAAACTGGAAATGTACGGCAGTAGGGCTGGGACCCTTCCTTGAGGAGTCAGCAGTGGTACAACGCAAGAGGACAGAGGAGTTGAGAGCTCCTGTGCTGGGGTCTGGGTTTGAGTGCTGTAGAAGGCCAGGGCTGTGAGGAGCAAGAGGTGGCTGGTGTTGTGAGGAAATGGGGCGGTACATGAGAGGGTAGAAATTTAGTGGATACATGCTGAGCTTGACATTTGGGGAGGGAAGAAAGAGCATAAAAGGGTTTGAAAGGAGGTCTCAGGTCTTACTTTGGAGAGGACCAGTAAACACTGTAGGGGATTTGCATGAGAAGAGAGGACAGGGTCTTCCCCTGCTAGCTACTTTTCTACATACAGTTTCAGTGTGTGATTTATGCATATACTCCCATCATTTGACGCAAAGCTATGCCTCTCTTCTTAATACATCCTCCCAGGAATGGACTTATTGGCTCTTGTTCCCCTAGGGCTTTTAATCTCTTTATATGACCCTATAAAGATGATGTTAACTCAAGAGGCTGTGCAGCCCCCTTGTTTGGCAGACTGCCTCCAGGAAAAGGGCTATGGATAGGAGAAAATGCTATACCCCCCAGCTGACAACAGAGCCCTGTGAGCTGCAAACTGGAGGCTGTTGTCATGGTGTTGTACCTGGTACCATGATCTGTCTCTGGTGTCACTCTCCCACCGGAAACACATAATACCTTCGGCTCAGGTCTTCTTTGGCTTTGGCTTCTGTTCTCTGCTGTGGGAACTGTGTCTTTCTTTGTTTAGAAAATCTGTCAAGATAATCGTCTGCAGAAACCTTTCCCGTCCAACCAAAATCAGTATCAATTTGTCCACACTTGCTGGGCTTGCTCTGTCCAAGTGAAATTTGCTTAATTGTCTATTTGTAACCTTGCATCCGTCATTTGTGACTCATGTGTGTTCACTGTATGGCGAGATCCGAGGAGGGATGTGGATGAACAGGGTCATTTCTAGCTGTTTGTTACCCACATCCATGGCTGTTTTGTCTAAGGAGAGGAAACAGATCTTGTTAGTGTGACTGCATGCTTCATTCCAGTATGGAAATGGCACTCCTGAAAATGTATTGCAATATCACATGGGAGGAGGAGAGAGATTTAGGAACTGGAGAGTGGATGAGAACTGTGCAGGGGACTTAAAACACTGTAAAAGTGGTCTTTTTCATACACACTGTTGAAACCTAAGTCAATAGTTGGCCCTTTCTCCTAAGCATGCAGGCTGAGACAAGGAAATATCATGTCCCTCACTGGAAAGCTGAACATGACTGTTTGACATCTCACTTGCCTAAAGGGCTCCATTCTGCTTGTTGGACTGAAGAAGTAAAATGAGAGGCAATACCTGCATGAGGAGGAATTTCTCATGTCCAATTAGAAGCAGAGTCCTGCTGCTTGCGGTAAAGACAGTGAGAAGAAACATAGATGGCCAACCCATCTCTCCTTGTCACCTTTCCAACACGGTGAGGCCGCTTTATTTGGTTGGTTTTAATAGTTTCATTCTCAATGGTATTAATTCACTCTGCAGCTGTAGCATTTCAGGTAGTGGCTGCTGCATCACTGTCCCAGAGTTGTGGGACATAATGATCCCATTTTTGGGAGGACTGTGGGGTGATGTGTCTTATGCTTGCCTGACTCTGAAAGCCGCTTGTAGCATGCCACTGAAGTCATAGCCGTAGCTGCAGCAATCCTCCTCTGACTCTGTTTTTCCACACACTGTTAGCACTGTTAAAAGGTGATACTTACCCTCCAAAAAAAAAAAAAAAAAGGCCATTGAGCACGTCCCTCTCTTCCCCTCCACTTTCCGTGGCTTGGCATCTGATGTGCAGTCCCAGTCCAGTCTGAATAATCTGTGGCAGAAGAAAGAAGGCATACATGAGCTGGGGAAAACCATACAGGGGGATTTTACAGGAGGATCCCAGTGTCTCAGGAAACCAAAAACACAAAGCCACAGTACCTTGGCTTGAAATGTAAGTTTCCCTTGATCATAACATACCATACAGTTTCAGTTTTTGGCATCTCCTTTTGGAGGTCAAGACCAAAATGATTTATGTGAGACTAGCTTAGGATTCCCTAGAAAGGATATCATTCTGTAGAATCCTATATGTTGTTCTGGAAGGGAAGAGACCACTTGCAGTATTTCTGTTCTGCTCAAATGCAGTGTGGTCCCCTCCCCTGCATGTAGGATTGAGTGCACTTTTGAACACTTCCCTTTTGACTTCCCTTAGCGCCAAAGGTCTTTTCAAGATGATGTTGATGTTCATGGAAAACACTCTTTCTTCTCTTGGTTGTTAGTCCAGCTGAGTGTGTCAGATTGACTTGTGGGGTTGCTGTGATGCATTATCAGTGCTAGAATCACAGAATCACAGGATGGCTGAGGTTGAAAGGGACCTCTGGAGATCATCTCGTCCAACCCCTCTGCCAAGCTGGGCACATCGCACAGGATCGTGTCCAGGTGGGTTTTGAGTGTCTCCAGAGAAGGAGACTTCACAACTTCTCTGTGCAACCTGTGCCAGTGCTCTGTTACCCTCGCAGCAAAGAAGCTTTTCCTCATATTCAGATGGGAATTTCTGTGTTTCGTTTTGTGCCCGTTGCTTCTCATCCTACCACCGGGCACCACTGAAAAGAGTCTGGCCCCATCCTCTTAACACACTCCCTTCAGATGTTTATACACATTGATAAGATTTCTTCTCACTCCTCTCCAGGCTAACCAGGCCCAACTCTCTCAGCCTGTCCTCGTACGACAGGTGCTCCATTCCTCTAATCATCTCTGTAGCCCTCCTCTGGACTCACTCCAGTAGCTCCATGTCCCTCTTGTACTGGGGAGCCCAGAGCTGGACACAGTACTCCAGGTGTGGCCTCACGGGGCTGAGCAGAGGGGCAGGATCATCTCCCTGCTGGCTACGCTATCCCTAATGCACCCCAGGACCCCACTGGCCTTCTTGGCCACAAGGGCACACTGCCGGCTCATGGCCACCTTGTTTTCCCCCAGGACTCCCCGGTCCCTCCCTGCAGAGCTGCTCTCCAGCAGGTCAGCCCCCAGCCTGTACTGGTGCTTGGGGTTATTCCTCCCTAGGTGCAGGACCCTGCACTTGCCCTTGTTGAACTTCATGAGGTTCCTCATCGACCAGCTCTGCAGCCTGCCCAGGAAATGGAGGGTGCTCTCGGCTGTCACTGGTGGCCTGCTCAGGAAGTACAGACCCAGTGCTGACAGGCTGATTGGGGGACCATGCAGCCCTTTTTACTGAAGAGAAGGCCAGAAAGAGAGATTTGATAGAGGTGAGGGAGGGAAGAGATTAAGAGAGGAAGTAACAGAAGAGTCCCAGGACGTAACCGTGAGCCTTACAAAGCAGGGCATTCATCAGGATTTTCTGTGTCGTCGTCCAGTTTTACTGGGGCTAGTAAGGACATTTCTGAAGGACAGAGACAGGCACATCAGGAGAAGGTACCTGTGCTATGATTTTTAAGAGAGAAATGTCAGATTGGAGATCTCCAAAGAGGATGGATGAGATTTCCCATCAAATTTTGGCCAGTTAAAGGGCAAATATCACTATCTGGCTGCGCAGGCAGGGAATGTCTGTCATTTCCTTTCCTCCCAAGGAACATGTCAGATGGAGGAGGGAGGGAAGTGAAATCTCTGGAGAGAAGAGATGGAGGATCTGGAAAAATCACATTTCCCAGAGTCCTGGGCATGGCAAGACTCTAGGGAATTGTCAAGGGGGGAAGAAGCAAGGCAAGAATCAGTTAACCCCTGAAAGAGAAATTTCCAGGCGTTTTGAGTGAAAAGCCAGCTCAGTTGGAGCATCTGCAAGGAAAGAACTGGGTGAAGTGTGATGATGCTGGCACAGATCTTAGTACCACTCCCCACAATAACACCAGCTAACCTGCCGTGTCTGCACCAGCCCTTTCCCTGCCATGGCTGCCACCCAGGGCTTTACTGTAATGACTTATTACCACTGTCTGTCTTTTCTTAAAGATAATAGAAAGGTTACTCTCTTTACACATGCCCAGCTCTTTCCTAGTGTGGACCTTACCTCCGTATCTGCTGTTCCCCTTGTGCCGTTACAGCTACTTTTCCAGGCTTAAGTCAGAAAGAAAGGGTTGTGACTCTGTTCTTCTGAGTAAAAGAAGAAAAAAAATGTTTTTGCAGCTGTTTCCAGAGAAGTCCAGACACACAAGAGAAAATCCAATAAATGATTAACTCAGTATTTCCATCTGTGGGTAATGGTGTTTCTGGTGGTGTTTTCTTTTATTATTATTATTTTTTGTATTATTATTATTATTTTATTGGTAGCCTTCTCTATCCCCCATGGAAAGAGGCAATCTCTGTTTGATTTGAAATGCAATGTCCTGAGCTGTTTTCTGGCGAGCACCTGGATGATGGCTTACATGTGTTTTTTCCCCTTTGAATGAGGAGGAATAAATTGGAAGTGAGTTTCCTGTACTCCTCTCATCTCCCCGTGAGAGGGGAATAATGAGCAAGAGAGCACCTTTATAGCCAAAAGATTACAGAGGTTATGCATTGGTTATTCTTTACAGACCACTTATTGTGAAATACTCTTTTTTTTTTTTTTATTTCTGAGGGGGTAGGGTGGTGAGAGAAGGTTTTTTCAGCAGTGAATTTTTGACCCAGAAGATCAATGTTTGTGTTGGGAAGTCATGGGAAGAGTACGGTGCCAGCAGGCCCAGAACAGGCACTGTCACAGCAATGCCAGACCCACAGTCACCCCCAGCACCTCCTTGTGCAGTTTGGCACGACTTCCCCTGTGCAATCCCGTCCCTCCTGGTGCTTTCATCAGCTTCTCACGCTGCCATCCCTCGTGTCCCGCAGCTCCTGGCCTCAACTCCAGCTTCCTGTGTCCTGGTCACCCATCTGGCAGCCGGGTTGCCTGCCCTCACATTTTGCACGTCTCCAGCTCATCCGCGCTGCTCCTGCTGCCACTGGTAGCTGGCGGCACGGGGACCTGGGGGTGGTGTCAGTGCCCTTTGCTGTGGGATTTGCAGCAGCTTACCCACTAAACCAGGCTGCAAATTCATGCTGAGTTGACTGTTTGACACCTCCACAAAGGTTGGCTGCTGGGTTTCCGCCTCTCTCTCTTGTTTTTCCCCATAGATTGGTCTGTGTTAAAATACATGCCATTTGGTCGAACTTAAATCCTTAAGCAATTCAGAGCACTCTGTAGATATGACAGCACTCGTAACTGCTTTTTTTTGTGCCAGCTTTTGCTGCAATCATTTTTTGATGTAGCTAACTGAAAACTTCTATCAAGTTTTTGGACAAAAACCATAGATTTCCTTCATAAAAACACTGTAAATGTCCCATTTCTCTGATGAGTGCCTGTTCATAGTAATGTTTTGGGATTTAATATGGCCCCGGTGCAAGAAGTGATGATTGATGGTGTAAGAAATATCGCCTTCCCTTGTGCAAACCTCAGGGCGGGTGGTGCCAAATCCCATCATCCTCCCTAGCAGCGAAGCAAACTCACTTAGATGCCAGCGTGGCGGAGGCTTGTGGATCATCCTCCCCAAAGCCAGCAAACACTCTTCTCTCCCAGCCTTATGGCACAGAGCGTATTCCCGGCAGCCCAAACGTCTGGGTGACTCCGGCCAGAAAATGTCAAATTCTTCTCAACTGAACACAAATAGGAAAAAAAGGCAAATCGAAGTGCAGCGGCCGCAGCTGCCACCTATGCGCCCAGGTCTGTGTGGCAAGCACTTGCATGGAACAGAGTGGTACCAGCCCCCACACACCCCCAAAAAAGTGTCGTTGCCTTCAGCTGCCTCCTGGCCAGCACCAACATTACCTCAGCCTTGCCTGGGAGGAGGCAGACGGAGCAAATCACCTCCTCGGAGACCCAGACACTGGGTGTTTTTTTTCCTCTGCGTTAGTCAGCTCAGATGTGGCACAGATGGGGAATCCGCAGACCGTGCCCCTGCGCTGGCTCCTGGGGCCTCAGAGGCACACGAAGCAGATGGGACAAAACAGCATGGGGGCAGACAAGCGCCTGGCTCCTCAAGCGAGGCTGGGAGAAGGTGAAGCCCCCCAGCTCTCCTCCCTGCCCTGCCGGGGCTGCCACGCTTCGTGGTGCGCATCCACAGACGGATGGGCCAGGGCTCAGCCCGGCCTCAGGGACCAGGCGGTGGAGGCACCGGCAGGGCCTCGTTCTCCTGCCAGGTGGCACGGGTGGAAAGCAAGTGTGGCAGTGGTTGGGTGAATGTGGAGCAGAAAGTGGTGAGAAAGGAGGTGTTTGGGCTAGGAAGAGTGCTGTGAGCTTCGCGTGACAAGGCCCTGCTGGGAGGAGCACGGGGTGATGCTGCTGGATGGAGGCTCCAGGCTGGCTGGTGCTGCCACCCCTGCTTTACTGCCATCAGGGCAGCCAGACGGAGAAAGCTCCAGGCCAGGACGCATCATGCTTTATGCCTGGACTTACCTTTCCGCTGTGAGGACAGGATTTGTCTTGCTTTGTTGTTTCTGGTGCTGGAAAACTGAAAGGCTGAGATCGCCCTGGTGCTGGCAGGGAGCAATGGGGAATGAGGCAACGCTGCGCTTTCCCCTCGGCCGCAGAGATGCGTTGTCCAGAGCATGGGGGCCAGGCACGCTACGCTTGTCTCAGTGGCTTTGAGGTGGTGCACCTCCAGTGCCAGGACTGCCCAAATCCCTTCCTCACAGCAAAGCGACTGGAGCAACGCTGCCTTCCACCTGACAGCTCTGTTTTCCAGTGCAAGGGCAGGAGCAGAATTAAAGGGTTCAGAGAGTCCTAAGACTCATGATTGCAACCTGTGAGAGTCAGTTTGCTGGTCAAAAGGCCTTTGGCAGGAACCTGTTCCTTGCCACCAAACTGTGGCTACGGAAGAGGACTTTCTGAACGCCCGAATATCCTCAGCTCAAATGCAGACCTGTGGCCCATCTGCAGGGGATAACTCCCCCGGGGGTGACTGCACCAAGGCTGTGGGGGCAGGCTCTGACGGGTGGTGGGATCACACTGCACCCCTTGCTGTGTGCGGGAGGTTTCTCCTGGCTGCGTGTCCCCAGGAGTGGAGGGCCCCTTCACTGCTCTCCTGTCCACAGCCTGTGCCTTGTCCTCAGGTGATAAAGTGCCACTGGCTGTGGAGGAGCTCTGGCAAAACTGCTCGTGGCCAACTCTGAAATGGCAATGACTTCCCATTGGGTTTCCAGTGTGATAACACCCCGATCAAACCTGGGTGCCCGGCAGAAAGCCTCGCTGCAGCTGAAGAAATTAAAGCGTTTGACGGCTACTGAGCAAAGCACAAATTCGCAGCAAGCGAGGAGGCAGCTAACATCCTCCTCCCGCCAGCCTGTCAGCTACTTGGCGTAGCTGCTGCGAGGGGGGCTGTGAGACCCTGGGGTATTTTCTAACTGCAGCTTCTGACGGGGAAACCCGTCTCTTGCTAGAAGGGACAGGTTGTAGTTTCTGGTAGAGAAACCCCGGCGCGTGACGGCGTGCTCGGAAACCTGAAGATTGGGGAGAACTTCCAGTGAACTGTGAAACATAAATCGGCTCTGAAGGCGCAGACGGGGCTGCTCTGGAGACATCTGCGCTCTTTCGCTTTCTGGAGCCAGGCTGCGGGGAGAAGCCCCTGGGCTGAAAAAGGGCATTATTTTTTTTTATTATTATTTTTATTGTTTTTTTTTTTTTCCAGCGACTGCGAGAAGCACTTAAGGGATTTAGGAGTGCAGCAGAGCACAGCACGTCCTGACGCCTGCGGGCTTTGGGGAGCGCCGCTCACAAGCGCCGTCGTTATGGGTACGCAGCCTGTTTTGTGCCCCGTTCTTCGGTAATCCCGAAATCCCCCCTCTTTCTTCATTTTTTTTTAATTCAATCTTTTTTTTGACGAGCACGTGGTGCGTTCCGTTCCTCTTCCCCTTCCTTACGTCCACCCCCACCCTTCGCTTCCCCTTCCACCCCCCTTCCCTTTTCCCTTCCCTTCCCGGCCCGGCCCGGCCCGGCCCGGCCCGCCCACACCCCGCCCCGCCTCGCCCGGCCCGGCCCGGCCCGGCCCGCTCCCGCCGCGCCCACCAAGCTGGGGCCGCCCGCGGCCGCGCTGCCCGGCTCCGCCGCCGGCGCTGCGGGGCCGGCAGGGCGCCACGGCCCGGCCCGGCCCGGCACGGTACGGCCCGGCACGGTACGGCACGGCACGGTACGGCACGGCCTCGCGGGAGGGCGGCTGCGATCCGCCGCGGCCGGCGATGGAAGATGGAGGGAGGCGGCGGTGCGGTAAGGGCGGCGGGTGCCGGCGTGCGGGAGCCGAGCGGGAGCCGGGCGGGCGGCGCGCACAGCCGGGGGCACCTCCTCGCCTGCCTTTACTTTCCCTTTTTCTTTCTTAACACTTTTTTTTTTTTTTCTGGTCTTCTCCCGTATCTCCTCTTCGTTTTCCTTTTTTTTTTTTTTTTAACCTTTCTCTTTTCCCTTTTTAACCTTTTCCTTTCTTCTAGCTTTTTTTTTCTTGTAGCTTTTTTTCTGTATTTTCCTTTTTTTTTCCCTTTTCTTAGCTTTTCCTTTTCTTTTAGCTTCTCCTTTTTCTTTTAGCTTCTCCTTTTCTCTTTTCCTTCTTTTTTCTTTTTCCTTTTCATTTTTTTCTTTTCCCCCTCTTTTCCCCCTCTTTTCCTCCTCTTTTCCCTTTTCCCCCTCTTTTCTCCCTCTCCTCTTCTTTTCCCCCTCTCCTTTTTAATGTTACCTTTTTTCATTTTCTCTCTCTCTCTCTCTTTGTGCATACCCCTAAGGGGCAAAAACTCAGAGCCCACTAAGGCACTCACTACTGGCAGCTCCCCAGAAGCACCAACATCACCAGAGAGGCAGCGCTGGGAGCCCCCATCCCAGGGCTGGGACCCCCAACCTGCATCTTGTATGGTTGGTTTTGCTTCTGTCTCTGTGTTAATGTAACAAATCAGCACTGTTGCTGCACTGACAGGCTCTCTTAATCATGCCAAATTCTTGAATTAAATGAGATGTAGTGCAAAAATCAGCATCTTTGGCTGAGTTAATAGCGTTGTGCTTTCTGAGGAGGAGTAGGGTTGAGATGAATTCACCAAAGGTGTAAAGTTTTACAACACTGAACACAGGGACACTCCTGCACTATTAGAGTGTTATCGTAAGCCCTGCTGCCGTGCTCAGAAGCCAAGCTTCTCAATGCGAACATAAACATAAAGTTGTAATGAGCTTGAACTTCACACAAACTCACAGAAGATGCTAACTTCTCACAGAGACGCAGTATTTCCGTGCCATAAACAACAATTACGTGGCTCCCACAGGGTGCCAGTTAGTATATTGTCAGGCAGAGCACATCTATGTGTTATTGAAGTGATTTGGGTGTGTAATACGTAACTGCAATTACTTCTGCTTTTGCAGCTTCAGTCACACTTTAATTCTGTCTATGCGTAGGGCCATTAAAACAGAGAGTGAAAATCAAATGCAATATTTCTAATGAAACTGCTGGTTGCATACACAGTTTTTGAAGCAGTTGTAGTAGGCTGCTGATAATCATCCAGGCCCTTCTGGTTTAGCTAGCAGAAAGGAATCTCTTTCTACTCAAAATGCACTTTCCTCGGTCACATCCTTAGTTGATGTGCTTTAGCAGATGTTACCAGTTTAACACTAGCTCTAAGTCTGACCTAGCGCTGTTGATTTGCACGCGCTGAGAATTTGGCTGTACAGTCGTTGGTTTTCGGAGTATGCCTTTGGTGGGAGAGAAAGTGAGGTTAAACCATGTAGGAATCCCTGTGCAAATGCTCCCATTCAGTTATAGCCTTGGTTCACTGTAGAAAAGAGTGTAAGAAATTCCTTTGTGGTAGTGGTGATGTTAAAAACAATTTCAAGAATGTTATGCATTGCTCTCCTCTAAACTTGATACACAAAAAAAATAGGGCTTCTTGATAGATAAAATTCTTGCACAACGTACCTGTATGAAGGAGGTCCTCTTGTGCTGCTGGTGCTTGAGCGGATTACTCTTGCCATTTCTAATGCCATCATATTGAAAAGAAGAGCAGTGAGGATCCTAGTGAACACAACAGATATTTTTTCTTCCTCCTCCTCCCAGGAAGGCTGCTGAAACTGGGGGAGCAAGAATTTCTTTGCTGTTGTCAAACTGGGTGGCTAAAAGACCTGAATGCAGTTCAGAGCATTTCCCCTCCCCACCTCATCCTTTCTGTTCTTGCCCATGTTACCAGGAGAGTTTGGCCTTTTGTTTTCAAGCCTGGGTTTAAGAGGCAGGTTGGAGTTTGTTTCCTGTGGGATGAAGAGGCAGCCGGTCTGCATGAGGATTGTGGACTGGTGCCACAGAGCATCTATGCAGACAAGCAGCTGTCATGATGAACATGCTATGCTTGTGACGAACGTCCCAACTGCTGAGAGCTTTGATGTTGGGGCTGGTGGCCATGGTGGCATAAGCCGTGCTCCACACGTGGCTATCGGCATGTGGGAAGGATCCTTTGGCCACAGCTGGTGAACAGTCCTTGTGCACGAGGCACTGATGGTGACTGGAAAGGATGTCTGCTCGGTGGGGACATGGGCTGACAGGCCCGGGAGCCAGGGTATGTTTTTTTGAGTTGCTCAACTTGCTGCTTTATGGAGTACCTCTGTTTAGTTATAAGGGTCTTGAGCGAGCTAGTGCCTTGGGTTCTTCTGGAAGCTGTGCCCTGCACTGGTGGTTCGAAGGTTGTTTAGTGGTAGCACAGTGTAGTGGTCTGGGGAGGAAGCAAAAAGTAGGGATGAAGGAGACAGTGTCTGCTGAGTGCAAGTAGATGGGTTTCTGGGGTACCTGGTAGCAATCTTGTCATGCTTCTGAGGGCAAGGTTGTGCAAAACCAACGAGCTGTTGCCAAGGCTCAAAGTTTGAGGCAGCCAGAGCATCCCACCCCATGTCGGCTCTGCGGCTGATGAAACGCGTGTGGCTGCTGGGATCTCCGGGCTGCAGCATCTGGAGGCCTTGGCCGGCAGGCCTGGCCTGAAGAGGTGGGAGAAGTCTTGGGACTCAGTGACATGCATCCTCCTTTTGCCATGAAGGGCTGCTTTGTCACCTTGGTGGAAAGCTGCGCCTGAATCCTGGCAGAGGGGAGATTTCTCTGTCTTGCTGTCCTGCACAGACCTGCTTGGTGGCCTGGGTGGCCGCCGTGTCCCAGGGGGACGTACAGCCGGGGGTCCTTCCTCTGGAGGTTCAGCTGAGAGGGGTATCTGTGATCAGAGAGCTCCTCCAGGCCGTCACCATGCGGAGCAGCAGGGACACAGATGGACCGAGGCAGGTCTTGAGCAATTTGTGTCTTCAGAGTCTGGATCTCCTTCTGAGGGGATTTCTATGCTCCGGCACCCGTGGTAGCAGAGGTTATTTCCAGTCCTTTTTTCCTGTTTGCGCTGAGATGAAGCTGGGCGGGGGCGTTGAAATAACACGTTTCTGTGGGATGAAAAAGCTATTTCAGCCCAGTGGTAAGTGCCTGCCCGACACTTTCAGACCAGCCCTAAGTGTCCTGTTCCTCTCAGGAATTGCACCATTTGATGTATGCTCTTGCAGTGTGTTTCCAGATGCTTTTTGTGAGCACGCCCCCTCCTTGCTCTGGGACTTCTCTTGCTGTCACGCCGGCTGCTGCCGGAGACCACAGGCCACTGGGATGCTAATGCATCTGGGTATTCCTGCTCTGTGTCTCAGGCAAGCACGGTGGGTCGTGGATGGGGCGTAAAAGCAGGGTGGAGTGAAGCTGATTCCGGGTGAGGCTAGGTTGCCATGGGATTGAATGAGGAGTGAGAATAGCTCAGGTATTATCTAGCCCTTGAAGCTTGAATTGCTCCTGAATTGACTGTACTTCCTGGGTGCTGTAAGCAAACAAACCTGCCGGGGCACAGGATCAAGCTGTCTGTCAGAGCAGGAGCTCTGCACCTCCAGCAAGTGCCCCAGCCATCAGCTCCAGCTGCTGGAAACGCATAGTGTTTGCCATGGCTTGCTTTCCTAACTGTGCACTGTACAAAAAGATTGTCAGTGCCACAACCGGTGTCATTAGCCTGAGGAGACCAGGCTGGGGTGGGCTTTTGAGGCTGGGCTGCCAAGGCACAGCGGTAGCTGTCATGCTTACCAAGGGCTTCATGTCGTGACCACAGCAATTTTTTTTGACGCCAGGTAAAAGGGCTGAACAAGAAGGCATTGTCTTGAGTCTGTGACACAGTAGTTTGGGAGGACTAAGGAAACAACTCAAATGGCAAAGATTAAACAGCCGAGACCTCCCTTTTTGCGGAAGTGATAAATGCGGCATCCTTTCCTTTCTTAGCGTGAAATGCCACAGTGGAAGAGGTGGTTTATCTCCAAATTGTACTCATTATTATTTCACAACAGTTTTCAAACAGGAAGTGTCACTGGGGTAATAACCACATCTCCCAGGCTGAACAAGTGCCAAATGCAATGGCAAGATGCACTTAGCCTGGGATATGGCTGCATTTCGTCCCTAATAGAAGAACTGGTGCCAGGAAGGAACTTCCTTCAGAAGACGACAAATTCTAGCACCAGTGAGTTCTGGTTTTCATCAGCTTGGTTGTGTGTGGAGTCTCTGTGGCCTAATGAAAACAAAACAACAGAAAAAAAGGAAGAAGCGTGTATTAGCTTCTCCACCAGTGGGACACGTGTGCCAGCTGGCCTACTTTGTGCTGCTTGCAGGGAATATATAACTTCTGGTGTCTTCTTTTCTGCCTTCCTGCCGTGGTTGGAACTGCCTGGTGGCTCCTGGCCATCTACGGGGCCACGGCTGCCTGAGAGTGCCAGTGCTGGCACTCCCCAACTCACGCTTTCTTAGCAGGCAAACAGTCTGCTCTTGCAAAAACATCTTTTCAGTCCTCCAGTATCTGCACAGCAGGAGGCTTACATAAATTTAGTTGGTGTGACTCCTAGCTTCTGCCTCAGTTCTGCCAGGGGAGGACAGATCAGCTCAAACTTCAGTCAGGTTGCTGATCTGAATAACTTCTGTTAAATCTAGGTAAGGTTTAGAAAGAACAATGGAGGTGAACATTGTAAAATTAATTTAAATACGTGATATGAAATAATCATGCAGGGTCAAAGAGCTGTTTCTAAGTTAGAGGCAGAAACATACACATCTTTGCATGCTCTTTTGCTGTGATGTAGCTCTACAGCTTGTCTTTGCCTCAGAGGAAATGCAGGTTTTTACACCTTTGCAAATGTAAGTTCTTCCAGTTGCTCTTGTGCAGAGTGCTTTCCCCCCACACACACACTGTTCCGTTCCCTGAACTTGAGGTGCAAAGAATACTACAGTCACTTTGAGCTACTGTCTTAGACCAACCATGTTTGTAACGCTGATTTGGAAAAGGCAGATGAACTCTCCTGATAACTCTTCTCTTTCTTTACATCCATCCATAAAAACAGTCTTTTTAGCTGGACGTAGGGAATGTACAGCATGTGGGAAGGGATGAGCTTTGCAAGTTCTCAAGTCTCAGCAGATGTTGGCTTGTGTTTTGAAAAAAAAGTAAGTTGCTTAAAGATGCAGATGTAACTTCTGGTAGCCTCCTGAGGCACCAGATTTTAGCTTCTGTGGAGCTGAAATCCATGTGGGGCAACTGTAGCTGTCTAAACATTGTTCTGCCTTCTGAGATACCTAAATATCATGGAAGTGCAATACCTGCTGTACAGAAGCAGTCTGTCAGTTTGCTAAATATACTTGGAACAGATTGGACAAAAAAAAGTAAATGCAAGATGTCTAGTACATGCACTGCTGAATTCTCTGAGTAAAAAAATGCAGGCTTTGTGCTATTTTTCATAGGTCAGGACTCCATCCCAATGCTCCCTGAGATAACTAAGGAAAAATACTTGTATTGTGACTTTTAATGTTTTGGATCTTTTTAGTCTATCTGTGCTTTATATTTAAGAAGGTGGTTCTTCATGCAGTGAGCTGCAGCCTACCTCTCGATGGGCTTGCTTTGACTTGAGCTGTGTGCTTGCCTTAGAAATAATGCATAGACATCCAGAGGTCTATACAGCACACATCAAAAATCACTGACTCAGCAAATAGAAAATGCTGAGTGACCTTTAAAGGTAAAGTGTAATCATAAAGACTTTGAATTAAAATGCTGTACACATTCACGCAGTTACAGCTCAGACAGTGTCAGCCTTTGCATAATAAAAAGCATTTAATTCAGTATAGCAGCTGACTGCTTCCTGACAGCTTTGACGAAGCAACAAAGCAAACATTTCTTTAAGGGGAGAAAAACTGAAGTACAGGTGTAGAACAAGACTAACAGACTGAAAACAAAGTTTACCTGCAGCTGTTTGATTCTGCTGGTAAGGAGTGCATTTTCAGTCACATTTCCCGAGGCTTTTCCTGAGAGGAGACTCTTGTGCCTAGTTTCTGAATTGAGCCTCTCATCAGACACTGAACTTTTGTGAAGTGTGCCTTTGAGGACGGAGAATAGCCTCGATAGTATCTGCGCCCTGTTAGTTCTGCTCTCTTCGTCCTGAACGCTTCCCAGGAGGCTGTTCCTGGTAAACAAATTCGTCAGCGTCCCGAGCGCGATGAAAAGCCTGCAGAGCCCCAGTTCCTTTTGGCAAATTCCTGGGGCGAGTGAGGGTGCAGGGTGTGTGCCGCGGGGAGCCCTGCGGTGGGGACGGAGGAGTGGAGCCGCCTGCCCGGCTGCAGAGCCCAAGGGCTGCCTCGTGCAGGGAGATGCCAAAGCCTGGTAAGCAGGTAAGAGCAGATGGCTCTTCTGGGTTAGACCCACGGTCAGGTCAGCCCAGCAGCCCGTAGGTGGTCATGGATGTCCGCAGGTGCCTGGGAGAAGCTCAGCTTGGAGTATCGTGAGGTGGATGTGTTTTCTACCTGCGTGGAGGATTTGTACCCCTTGAGATCGTTTGCCTTCCTTTTCAGCTCCTGTAGGCTTCTGGTTTCCATGACATTGCTTTGCAGGGAGCTCTCTGGTTTGACTACAGACTGTGTGGGGAACCATCTCCTTCTGCTTGGTTTGATGCTGACTCCTAATACCTTCTTCTGATGTCCTCTGGCTGTTGTATTAAAAGAGGTAGTTGGTCACTTCTCACAGGCTTTTCCAGACCCCTTGTGCCTGCATGCATCTCTGCTATATATCTCTCAGCCATCTCTTTCCTTTAGTTGGAAAGCTGCATCTGTTATCCCTTCTTATAATTTAAGCTTTTCTGCTGGAGAATGGTTATAGGGAGTGCCCTCACACCAGTCCTTTCCTTCCTCCCCTACCTCCTGTCTCTTTGCAGATATCTCCCTGTAACTCCTGATAGTTAGAAATTAGTTTAAACCATAAGATGAGTTTTCTTTTCTTCCAGAACCTTTGCTAGCATTGGCTTCGGCAGCCCCAGGTGAGGTTTAGCCATGCAAAACTCCTGTTCTTTTCAGTCTTAATCTATTTACTAATGCTTTAATTTAAAAATTGCGAACATGTATATTAGCATGTGGGAGGGTGTGTGAGGAAAACACGAACATGGTGTTTGAGGTCATACAAAAGTAAAAACTACAAACCTTCTTAGCGGTCTTTTTGTGAGCACCAGCACTCTCTCAGCTCTCTCTGCTGTCATTGCATTGGCTTTCACCAGCTAGCAAGTTTATTTTAACTCCATCTTTCCCCATTTCATCCTGTTACTTAGGAAAGGGACTTAAGAAAAGCTCAACAGAAATAGTCTTTTCAGAACAATTAGCACAACCTGTCAGAAGCACCAAGACTTGCTAAGTTCACGCCCACACAGGAACGATAACCGTGCTTAAAAACAAGGGCTGACCATTAATGGTACCAGGCCCCTGGGAGGCTTGTCCGTCCACGACAGCAGAGGCAAAGCTCTCGCTGCATGTCTCCATGAAGAACTGACCATGGCATGGCAGCCTGGCTCAGATGTTCTCCCTTCTGCTCTTCTGGCAACTTGCTGGAGAAGGCTGCAGATCTCTGGAAACCTTCCATCCATCATTCTTGCCTCTCCCTTATGTGTTTTTTCATATAATTTTTGAAGCTAGCTCCTTTACCAGTTACTGTGTTTCAGCTAGTCTCTGAGGAAGCTTCTGGGCTGTGGAAGAGAACATCAAGGTAGATACCTAAGCTCCTCCTGAGAGCTAAAACTCACCAGATCGGGGAGTACGATAGGCTGCTGAGAGGCATTTGGCTTCTTGCTGCAAGGGATGCTGATGAAGAAGTGAGGGTGGGACAGTCCTGGAGTTAGAAGTGGTCTGAGTGTGTCTGTGAAGTCTTCCACAGCTGACTTCTAATATACTTAGTTCCCACCAGCTGTGCAGCCGAGGGGAAGGTGGTCAGCTCTGGAAGGAGGAGATATGAAGCTATGAGAGGGCAAAAACAGGGCTCCCCCAAGGCTCCCTCGTGGTGTGACTTAGCTGTGGAAACCCCTGCGCCAACTACCCAGTTCCTTCCGGGTCCTCCTGTAAGCCTAGAAGAATTAGATTAACAATTTTTTTTTTCTGGGGGTAGGGTGGCAGTGTTTTATTAAGAAAGGTTGCAGTGGTCCCCCCGAGGGCAATTTCAATCCCCTGTCCTGGCTCACAGCCCTTCATGAGAGGTCACAGAAACACAGCATATCCTGAATTGGAAGGGACCCTCAAGAATCATCGGTTTGAACTCCTGGCTCTACGAAGCACCACCCAAAAAATCAGGCCATATGCCTCAGAGCGTTGTTCAAACGCTCCTTGAACTCCAGCAGGCTCGGTGCCGTGACCACTGCCCCGGGGAGCCTGTCCCAGTGCCCGACCACCCTCTGGGTGCAGAACCTTTCCCTAACACCCAGCTTGACCCTCCCCTGTCCCAGCTCCATGCCGTTCCCTCAGGTCCTTAGACACCTTCCTGCTGATGTGTTTTAGGCATGACGGGGTTCCTGCTGTCCAGCATTTTGACTGCTCCTGAAGGCTCAGGCTTGAGCATCCATCCCTTTCTGCTCTTTCCCAAGCACCGTGTTATCAAGTCTCCTATGTGGAGTCACCGTGGTCTGTCTCACAACATCTGTCCTGTCAGAAGGTCCAAGGGACTTCAGGCTGACTTTTTTTCAGTCAATTATCGCCTCCTTTGAACACTTCCCCCTTGTTAGACATTTTCAGACAGAACACAACCGTAAGTGTGAATGCTTCAAGTGTCATGGGTTCACACCATCTCTTTTTGCTCAGGCTGGCCTGTTTCTGGTGTCAGCAGCTGTGGACAATGTTGTTTCCTGCTGCTGAGAGCCACGGAGATGGAGCCCAACTCTCCTATCAGTTCAGCTCCAAAAGGCAGGGAGAGAACCAGACTTTGGTGTTCCTCAGCTAATGCTGTGTGGAATGTAGGTATTTAATGGGAAAAAAAAAAAAAAAAAGTCCCCAAGAAGAAAACAGTCTGTCCCCAAAAGGTCCTGGCCAGAACCTCAGTTAAATTCAACAGTTGATGCTTTGGTGCTTTCTTTCCGTGGAGAAAGGAGAAGCCTTTCCTTCAGGTTTTAATGACTCAGCCATACCATCTAAATATCTGGGGCAGTTTGAGGGGAGCTCATAACTGGAACTGAAATCAAATTCACCCAGCAAGAGACGTTGCGCTTCAGGAAAGCTGGCAAACAACTCTTGCTTTGGGTCTGGATCAAGCCACCTTTCAGGGACAGACTGTGGCAATGGTTTTCCCTTGCAGCTACTGACCTGCTGCCCCGGTTAGCATTCAGGCAGCAGAGCTGGGCAGAGATGCTGTGTGTGATTCACAGCTGCCTGACTTATCTGGATGTGGCAGCTCACGCCAAAGGAGCAGGACCCCTGAGGTCTGAACATCCTACTGCTGCTCGCTTTGATGCTGAAACATGCATTCAGTGGCTTTGCTTCCCGTGATAGCCTTAAAACACAAGTGCTGTGGGCACTTCCTAAGCAATCATCTCCTTTGCCTCAGGGAGAGGATGAAACACCAGCACGGTGGGACCTCTGCTGGCTCACGCCAACGCCTTGTGCAGGATCAACAGCAAGGTCCAGTGTGGTGCTAGGAGGTCTGAGGGGGGAGGACTGGCACATGCAAGCAAACGCAGACTCACGAGCATTAAACAAAATTCTCCCAAGAGGCAAATGCAGGCTCCCCAACTCCCAACCAAGATCCGTGACCCAGAGGAGCAGGCTTGGTCAAACGTGATCCAGGAGGCAGAAAGGGCTGCAAGAGGGGTGAACAAATGGGCAGGAGCTTGCTGCCAAGCTGCCCAGAGCTTAATCGGGCTGAAAAACGGTGTGTACGTGGCTCATGAGAAATGTACAGCTGGGCTGATTTAAGGGGATTGATGCTCTGAGTGAGCGTCACCCTCTCTGGTGGTGACAAACACCAGACGCATCAAAAGTGGTGGTTAAAGCCCTCTGAGGGAAGCAATTATGAAATGAGATGGCCCGGATGCAGATTTCTTTGCTCTTGAGCTGAGGGAGAAGGCTTAAGCAGGAAGTTTTTTCGTTATCCTTTCCAATCTTGCTTTCTTTTAATCCTTGCTAATGCAGCCTGGAAAGCTCCGGGAATGTTTGCCCAGCCCTCCTCTGAGCTCCCAGTTTCAGGGGCATTACGACTTCAGCAAGATTTGGGTGAGTGGCAGATTGAGATAAGAAAAGGAGAGCAAATTTTTTCTCTTTGTTTTCTAACTCTTCTTCCCCCTGTCTGTAAGGAAGGACCACAGTAAAGCAATGGTCTTAAAATCAGTTCATGCCTCACAGCATTCACATTCTCTCCCTCCCTCTCTCTTTTTGTTTTTAATATTTTTTGTTTGGATGAAATACCATGACCTTATCCTCAAGCCTGGATCTGGAGGCTGTGAACTGCTTTACCTTTATACATCCTTATATTGCTCTGACTGCCTAGATAAATGTCAGGCTCAGTTGTTTCCATACACCAGCCACTATATGGAATTCTCATCAGCAGCGCTGAGCACTTCTGAAAATTAAGTTCTCTCTTTCAGGTGCCAAGATGAAGGTCTTGCAGTCCTTGCCTAGGCACCGAACTGATAAATGCTGCCCTGTAAACTGAAAGATCGTTCATTTCATCCTATTACTGGGTGGTGCAGAGGGTGTTGTGAACTGAAATCTTTTTCAATGCTTCATGGTAAGGTATAGGCAAATACAGGCATTTGGAAAATGTGTTTGCTGACAAGGAAGCTTAGTGCAGCAGATGTCTGTTAAGTCTTGAAGAGCAGCGCTGAGGGATCGAGATGCTGTATCTCAGAGGTGTGTAGATCAGAAATTTCTGATTGTTGAGGAACTGGACTGCTCTGTGCATTTTATTTACTATTTCATTCATGTGTAGGTGGGATTTGGCACCAGCCAGAAGTTTACCCATCGCATCCCATTGCATCAACTGTGTAGGCTGAATTTTCATCTGGCTCCATAAGCTGCTTTTGACCAGGTTATCTCAGACTGAATCTTCTTCTGCGTGCTCTGTGTGTACCCGTTCCTTTCCCAGTTCTTCCTGCCCCAAATCCTGTGAATGAACACATCATCATGGTCATGATATAATTCGTCTTTGTGCTAGAAAGTCTTTGCTCTATTTCTCCATGCTTTTCCTGAAGTATTTGGCCAACTAGAGTTAGGAGGTCCATCAAAGTAGCTATTGGAGCCCTAGTAATGGATAGTTAGGCCAGTGAATGATAAATACATCCAAGAACCTCATGTATGACTGCTCAGTTATTACACGTGTGAGCTGGACTCCGTTCTGCAGAACTGGGTCAACACAGAGGTGTGGGAGAAGTAATAGGGAAAAAAGTCCAGGAAAGCCTGGAGCAGTTCTAGGGCACAGGGCAAGATGGTTATTTGTCAGTGTGGTCTTAGAAGAAAATGTAATTGTTGTAGAGCTGGCCTTGGGGGAACATATAGATTTGTGATTCCATCCATCTCTGATTAAAGAGCCTTGACCGTGTGTTGCTGTGAATTATGTGTCTCCTGTACTTTGAATTTCTGTTTGTAGCTGACGCTTACCCTAAGGTATTTGTTGGAAGTGCATGAAAGTTATTATTGTCCTGGGGGGCAGAATGTTCCATCTGACTTTTTTTTTTTTCAAGTATTTTTGTAAGCTAGGGCTTTTGCCAGCGTGAACCATGAAATGGCTTGATAAGCTGTAAGAACTGGCTGCCTAAGACATAAGATGTGAATACAAAGGTCACTGAAGAATTTATAGAGTTAATGATTTATTTCATCTGTCACTTCAGACAGAAGAATTACAGGCTTTGTCTTGCCCAGCTGGATAGCAACTTAAAGCTGACTGCAGACAGTGTTTGCACTACACTTTATTGCTGGTGTATACTTCGTCGTGGAGATTTGATTTGTCCTCACCTGTGCAGAAAAGTAATTTTAATGTTAGTCGTGCAGCCTCTCTTTCCTCTGAGAAACTGGACCTTTCTCTTTCAAATTGCTTCGTATGGGTAGGAAGCAGTGGGTATGTGCTGGTGGCACCAGGCCTGCGTGACACCAAGATGCTTTATCTGCCTGTCCATCCATCCTGCCAGCTGCTCCCTGCTAGCCAGGAGGACCACCCTGAGCCTCCTCATGACTGCACAAGCAGGTTTGACTTGTGTGGTGGGATCATAAAAACAGGATGGGTTGTCATCCTGATTTAGGTGGTGGTGGTCAGGCACAGGCCTGGGATCCTGAGGACAGGGAGGACAGGGATTGTAAAACATCACTGGCCATGTATTTGCTTGCCTTATTATCCTTTTTCACATTTCTGGCCCTCCCTGTTCTAGTCCTATCTACTCCCTTTCTTCACCCCAGTCTCTTCTCAAAAAAAAACATCCTTTCCAATTTTTTTTTCCCCATAGGTCCCAGTTTTGTGACATCCTTACTTGAATTTACTGTTTCTGATACTGATATTCGGATTCAAGAAATGTTTGGACAATGCTGTCAGACATACGTGATTTTTTGATGGTCCTGTGCAGATCCAGGTGTTGGCCTTGATGATCCTTGTGGATCCTTTCCAGTTCCGAATATTCTGTGATTCTGTGCTATGGCCTAGGCACTTTCAGCCTTACCTGGTGTAACTGATATGGTTAGCCAATGCTGCTGGCCTTGCAGTGGCTAAGACTGCTAAAGGGGCGTGGTGTTGGCTGCTCTAATGATCATTGCTTGATACTGAAATGTTTGGGTTCAGAGACTCAGAGATGAGCCCTTCAAAGGCAGTGTGAGTTCGCTCAGGTCTGCCGTTCTTGATCTTAGCGGTGGTAATGGTGTGATGCTAATAGAGATAAATGAACAATTAGCGCTTTGAAAATCCTTCCTGACAGCCCACCTGAATGGATTTCGTGTTCCTGCTGCCATTTTTTTTTTGCTAAAAGATAAATAAGCTTTGTTTATTTTGACTCTGCAGGCAGAAGCACTTGTGTGGGATAATGATGTATCAGCTCACGCCCAGACTGTTGCCAAGGCCAAATATGAATTTTTATTTGGCTTGGAAGAAGAGAAGCCTTCAGAAATGGGTAAGTGCTATTTATCACTAATGTGTGCAAAAACATCCTCTCAAGGCCCTCAGGAAGGAATTGCCGAAGCTGCTGCTGAATGACCCCGCAAGGGCTTGCTCGCTGTGCTACGCTGCTCTTCGCTGGCACGCAGTGCAAGTACCAGACCAAAGGACCCTGATGGTTTGGCCACAGCAAATGGCAGCAGTTCCTTGTCTTATGCCCCCACCTGTCTCTTTGGCTCACCTGGGCCACCTCGATGTGACGGTGGGGACTTGGGTGCCGGTCACACTCGGCTAAGGGGCTGGCGGAGGAAACCTCAGCCCTTCTCCGCAGTGGAGCCATCTTAGCCACGCGTCTGCACTCTGCATGCCAAAACATGGCTCTGCCTGGCAGTCCTTCCAGGAATGCCCTTCGTGAGCCGCACGCTGCTGTTCCTACAGCTAGAGGTAGATAAGATTTTAATTTAGATATTCGAGGTGGTACCTGAACTGCTCCCTCCTCTGTATTTAGTAATTCATGTTATCCAGACGTAGTATCTAATTTTATGCCTAAGGATCAGTCTTGTTTCTATGTTTTTCTTGTAAACAGAGAGCGTTTTCTACCTTTTCCCAGTCCAAGCTTAGAAGAGAAAAAAAAAATAGTAGTTACTATACCTATTTCTTTTGCTTCATTTTAATTACCACCAATCCCTGCCCTCTTTGCAAAAGCATTTCCTCAGGCTGTTCTCTTTGCACCTTGATCCTTTCTAAATTGCAAACTTTCTGGAATGTCACTTTTAATTAAAGAAGATTCCCTTCCTGCCAGAGAAGGGCAGCACTCTGTACAGAAACAAGCTGTGTATGGTCTTCCACTTCAGTCAAGAGGAAAAAAAAATAAAGAGAAAAAAAGAAAAAGCAGAAGTGAGCTCTGGAAAGTGACAGTTTCTCCTGGATTTTCTAAAGTTATGTCTTCCACTTGGGAAATCGTAGTTGCAGAGCAGGGGGAAAAACAAAACCACACAGATGCTCCTGTTTAGGAATTTTGAAAACTTACAAATTGCCACAAAAATGTATATCACATTATTACATGAATCACAATGACCTCGTTTCTTGTTTGGGGAGAGACAATGTGAGAGCACTGTCAGCAGACATTAGTACATTTCCGGAGATTGGCATTAAATAAAGCATACTGTGTCTAATAAATCCAAGTGAATCTATTGTCATTACTAACCAAAACAATTATCAAATGTGATGAGCATTCTGTGCTGCATGGGTACTTAGAATTAAAATAAAGGGCGGCTTTATTGGCTTAAGTGTGTACTTTGCCACATTTTTCCTGTGTTGCTTCTTGCCTTGTTTCTGAATCTCCTTCTGTACCTTTATTAATCAGAAACTAACAGTAGGGACTAACAGTCAGTGAAAAGGGTGAATTCCAGGGAGAGTTTCCAAATATTTAAGTGGTTAACATCTCACATTTGTGAATTGTACCCCAAAACTGTGTTGTAAAGGTGCTTTTTCTATACCATTACGCCCACAGAATTAATGACTGTGATAAAGACCAAGCAGAGTCTCAGAAAGGGCCCCTTCCCTTATGGCAGATTGGTCCTTCTCCTTCTAGCAGATTCACAGAAGTCGAAATCCAGATGGGACCCAGAAGAGTCTTCTCGCCCTGTCTCCTGGCCAGCTAGACCTGTACTTGGCCAGCCTGGGATTTGCAGCCCCCTTTGTCCCTTTAGCTGTGATAAAGGTCTGCCAAACTGTACTGCTTCTGCTGCGTGTTTTCCCCAGCCAGGATGAGAATATGTGCTCTCCTCAAAGCCCCTGTTCCCCCCGCCCAAAACTCAGGTTCCCTGCTGCACAGCATTGTGCCTACCCAGTCTGGTTTCTTGCTATCACAGGCAAAGGAAGTCTCCTCCTCCTGGAAGATGCCTGGCCAAAATGGATGCACGAGAATGGTGCTGCCCCTTCTACTTGTTTTCTTCAAGGTTTCAGTTGCTTATTTACTGGAGGTGAATGACGACTGGGCTGGCTCAGATCACAGTAGATCAAACCCAGGACCCTGTGCACATAGTCATAGTTTCCTTTGATTTAACCTGTGTTGAAGATGTCATGGCATATCTGCAGGGGATGAAGACTGTTTCGGAGGAAGCAGCTATGCCTGAAAGTCCTTCTGTCCTTCTCTGTGTTAGATGGGGAAGGGAAAAAAACACCACCGAAAATCCAAACCAACCTGCTACTTTCTAAAGTTGCTTTTAAAATAAAGATGACATGGTTTTCATGGGTCAAAGTATGTAAGGTTTCAAACAAATGAGTGACAGCAATAGGGCCCAGGAGCAGCACTGGTGTTTAAACTTAATCAGGAGAACAGCTTGTCGCTGTGGGCAGTAAAGCTGAACTTTCATTTATCTGACCTAAAGAGGTTTCACTCGTGCCTTGGCTGGCCTCAGAAAATGAGAACATAATACATAAGCTGCCGAATGGCTTAATTAGTTCTGCCTCCCAGTTTATCCTTTCTCTCAGACACAGCCATATTGCCGAAGCCCTGCTGGATGCTGTTGAGAGTATGATTTTTTTAATTGGGTAGTGAAATACTTGCATTGAGAAGACACTTCACAGAGAGGGACAATGACTGGGGGATGGTGTAGCAAACATTTCTGTTTGCCTAGGTCTCTCTCTGGAGACAGCAGGCTGTTAATGAGCTGCTGTGCTGATTTTTGCCTTCCAGGTTTAAGCTAGCGGTCATTTTCACAGGTGAGAGGAGAAAAAAAAAACTGTTTAAATGTGTGTAGAAGAGGTGTTTCATTGCTATATTCAAATGTACGTGCTAATAAAGCTACCACATTGCAAACAATTCCTCTTTTTTCTCCTTCACTGCCCTCGGTCTGTTTTTATTTGGGAGATTTGCAATCCCAGATCGTCTCTGTACTCGCCTCTTGGTCTTCAGTGTGTGACTCTCCTGTCTGGCTTTCCTTTCTCCTCTGTCCCTGGTTCTCCTCTGTCCCTGGTCATCCTCCTCGAGGCAGGGGGGTAGATGTATCGGCACAGAAGCAGGCCCCCGCACCGTCATTGTGTGCAGGGAGGATGAGGGGACACACATTTTCCTGCAGAAGCCTGCTCGTGGGGCTGCACCCTGCCGCCTCCACAGCCTCGCGGCCCTGCTCCTCGGTGGAACCCCAGCCCTCTGCCTCCAGCAAAAGAAAATATTTTCTAAAATCTGAACGCAGCCGGAGCGGACGTCTCCTCAGCCGTGTTAACATAAAGGGCGCTTGTATGGGTCTGGAAACATATCCTCCTCTGGAACTGGCCATGCAAACAGTGGTCTCTATTGAGCAGCTCTATCTCTTAGGCTTTGGCAGTCTGCAGAGTACTGATTGTTATGACTTCGCAGTTCATACATTTAAATACAAAAAAAAAAGAGTTTTGACAAAATGAGTTCTAAAAAGTGCTTCCTCAGGGAAAGAAAAATAGGGGGGGGACACCCTACAAAATAATTACTTAAAGAAACACGAAATCCAAGACCTCCCTAATCCCTGTTATTTGACGAAAGAAATCCAAGGGAGTTGTTAAGAAGCAAATATCTTCTTAAGATTCATGAACAGTCTTTTCTCTGATACTTCTAGGAGGGGAAAGCTTTCACCCCTCCTCTGTAACTAAGTGTATAATCTCATTCTTCACAAAAAAAACCCTGTACAAGTAGTTCCCGGGTTGCTATGCAAATCTGGTCTTTCCCAACAGCTGCTGGAAGGAGCTTGTTTTTGAATTCCTGGTGAAACAAATAGCTTTTTGGAAAGCCTGTCACTTGCTGTTTTGTGTACAGTGAGGTGTCATGAGGCAACTGAGCTCATTTAACAGCTTGCTTCTGCCAAAAGAGATGGTCCCAGCCACATGCTGCCACGGATTGTCTCATGCTAGCTCTTGTGCTCATCTGTTTTCTTAGCAAGTGTAAGCCAGCAAAAATGGAGTAAAAAAAAAAAAAAAAGGTCTAAAAAAAAGGTTTAGTTTCTCTTGGCAGTGCATGCTGAATCACCTTTCCAATGGTCAAACAGTGCCAGAGCTGACACGCAGAAGAAGATGAAATATGTACCTTAACCCATGCCACATACCCATTCCTGAACCTAAATCATGGAAATGAGTGCATTTGCTCTAGGATTTCTTTGGCTTCTTTCAGGAGCTAAGGAAGCACATAGTGGCTGTTTTTTTTGTACACCCTTTTTCACAAAATCACAGAATAATTGAGGTTGGAAGGGATCTCAGGAGATCATCTAGTCCAACCTCCCAGCTCAGGCAGGGTCCCGTTGAGAACATTACCCAGACGGTGGCCCTATATTGCTGATTTAAGCAGCCTTGAGAAAGCTACCCCGTTACCTTTCTGTATTGCTGACTTCCTAGGTTGACCTTTGCTCTTCTGCTTTGCTTACTTTCTCTGCATCACTTCCAGTCATGCATGTCCAGCTCTGCTGCATCCTCCTAGCACTGCATAATGTGACACCTTCCCACTCTAAAACTTCCCTTACATCAAATTTGCTCACATACTGCATCATTCTTATATTAGCATGGATTGCTAACTGCAGTCTTCCCCAGCACTTTAACCACATCTCTGTCCATTTCGATAACACCACCCTTTGTCATGTTTTCCTTTCTTGCTCCTTCGCATTTCCAGGCAGTCTTGAAAGTCTAGGCACCCTGGGCTGCTGTTTTCCTCTGCAGTTCTGCTTCCCTGTAAAGGTACAAAACAGTGTTTTCTGAGGGTTGAAGGGCTGCTGATTGCAAGTCTACGTTGCAGTGACCAGAGCCTGTGAAGATGTGTATGTCAAATATTCGTTTTAGGTATGTCCTGCAACATTTAACAGGGGTACATGCGAGACTGGATTCCTGCACAGCTAAAACCAGTGGTGCCCACACGCTCTTAATTGAAATTCCATCGTTCTGACGAGCCTTCTTGAATCTGTAAGCTTAGTTTTTGTTCTTTCTGGGGCTCTACTGCCATTTCTGACACAATGAAGACCAGCAGGAGTTTTTAAGTGGTGGTGTGGTATCACTACATTTTATCCTAATTGTCCCTGATGTTTGCTGTCTTCTTTGGCTGGCAGTGAGGCATTACGCGAGGTCCATGGCTCTGCAGGAGGAAATTGCATGTCTTGTGACCTGCACTTGAAAGCTGGGTAGTTCAAGTTATCATAACCTACAGCTGCAGGGAGGAGATTACCACATCCTTGACTCAGTAAACAACAAAATTGTTTGAAGGCCAAGGGTTTAGCACAAATAATAGTTAAAACATGGGCTGTTTGTTTATTGTTTTTTTTAAGGTGCAGAATTAAACACTCAGCAGCTAGGAAATGCCAGAGTTGAGGCAGTAATTACCTCCCCATTTGTGGGCTGCCGGCTGGAGCAGCGGAACGCCCTGACGCCAAATGCACAAATATTTGGGGGCCTGGTGGTGCTGTCAGCCCCTTGGTGGTGGCTGGCCTTCTTCAGACACCCGGAGCATATGGGGTGCAGGCCGAGCTCAGCAGCGGCTGAGCAGAAACGCTTTCCCAGAACAACAAAGCCAAGTCCACGAGGCACAAAAGGAGGGGCTCAGCTGGCTGACTTGATCGACCGGCCGTATGTGGATGCGGTGGGGCACAGCTGCATCGTCACTTATCCTCGCCATCAGCTCCGCTTCTCTCCTTTGCTACAGCCCTGTCATCTTTTGAGACAAAGGAGGTAGGCAGCACACAGACGGAAGCCCTCTATCGTGTTGTAGCCTTGGTTTATCTCTAAAGGCTTTTGGAGAAACAGTGTACTATCCTGCTGCTAAAGGTGACATGATAATGAACATGTAGAAGACATCTAATTAAAATTACATGGGTAGATGAAATTCTGGCTTGTTGCCACACTGTAAAATGTAACATGGTACAGCAAATATCTTTCCTATTCACAGTTCAACACTTTAACGAGCGCCTTCTGCTCTGGACCCCCGCGTTGTTTATTGACCACCATTCAGCTTACTGAGGAAGGGAGTCTCATTCACCATGCTAGCTTGCTGAAGAGTACCCGTGCAACGTCCAGCTGCACCTTTAGCAGCAAAGACTCTGAACCTGGGAAATGCACGTCCCTCTATGCCCTACTTTTATTTTAGCTGTGTGCATAACTCAATATCCAGCTCCTGGGGTGCTTTGAAGACTGCTTACCCAGCTTTCTCTTAGCCCAGCTAATTGATCCCGAATCTCAAAATGCAATAAATGACATCCTCTCACAGGAGTGTGTCTAGTTTCCTCAGTAGCTGCTGCAAAGACGCAGGGTTTCTCAGATTGGTAAGCAATTGTGTTTTTTGTTTTCGCTTTTTTTGTTTTTAAGCCGTCATTTCTACCTTGAAGTCTGGAGTGGTTTCTTTATTTGAGAATATCTTTCCACTTAAAGTGCTTTTTGAGGATTTTAAAAAGATTCTTTAAAAATACAATATTTTAAATACATAAATGCAGGTGGATTCAGGGAGCTACAAAGTCTTCACTTTATAGGCGCTGTGAGTGAGTGTCAAAGGAGCTGTGGGTTGTCACTGCTCCAAAAGTTTGTGCTTTCAGCCTGAGGTTCTTAGGGAGCTTTTTAAATGTTTCTTGATATCACTGTATCTATCTGCACTTGGAAAATCACCTGTTAGGAGCTTCCTTTCTAAATCACAGCAATGGAAAAATTATAAATTTAGGATTCTTTTCGGATTTGCCATTTGAATTTTGAGCTTAATGCTTATATTTTCCAACTTTTTTAAACCAAAACTTAAGGTTCTTTCTGTCACTGCAGGCGGTGTGCCTTTGAAGAAATGAAGTGCTTTGCATATAGCAAGACCCACTGACGTCAGGGTAGTGAGCCCAGTTTTTCCCTTTGTATTCCCTCCCGTTCCCCCTTGTGCTAGCAGCTGTTTCAGTCTACCCTTTCGCTTTCCAGGGTAATGACTCTGGGGACCAAGCTATCTCACTGACCATCTGTGGCCCATGCAGCAATTTGTAGTGGATAATCCCTCACACTAAGCTCTCCCAGCACGTGCTGTATGTTAGTTTTGGACTGGGTCCTCTTCTGAGCTCACTGTGGGCCCGCGAGCTGCCGCGGCAGCGTGCCCTCTTTCCTGCAGCTTGGGGAGCGATGAGGTGCCCAGTGGAGGGCTTTTAGTTCAGTGTGGTTTGAGTTACACCGGAGGCTTCCAAACCCCATTTACCACTGGGAAATGGCTAAAATCTGTAGAAGACATATGTAACTGAGACACAATGTTATTTACCTAAGGCTTTCCATCAGAAGGCACGTGATGTGGAATAGAGCTAGAAGACTTGCAATTGTAAAAAACCACACATGCACACGCACATATATTTTACATGCTGCTCTCGTCATTGCTTTCTTTGTGGACAGGCTTTACACTCATATCTCCTCCGTCTTCCTTTCTCAAGCAGTGACAACCTGCCTGTCACATCATCACCGACTGCAGGAGCCGGAGCTGAAGGAGCTGGTGGAGATGCTCTTGGTAAATGTACCTGGTATTGGAGTGGCTGTCCTGTGGCAGACTGAAGGTTCACCTAATGCAGCCTCTTGTGGCCAAAAATCAGAATTTAGGGAACTAAGTAAGAACTACACAGAGCCGTACTTCTCTGGTAACTTCTTCCAGCAACCTGCAGGTCAGAGGTTTCCTGAGCAGCACGGGATGACTTGGTCCTTGCTAGTGCTGGATGGACGGTGTCCTGTCCTGTGCCGGTCAGTTTAACTTCTGAGCTGTCAGCCACCACTGGGTCTGCGCCCTTGGGGCTCACCAGTGACCCTCTCTGGTCCTCTCTTTTTGGGGTGAGGGATCCCAGACTGCATAGTCATTTCTTATGCATAGGCTCATCTGTATCCTTGGCTCCCCTCACCTCCACTGTCTGTGTGTTTGCTAAGGCAAGTGGGGAAGTGGCAGTGGCATTTAACCTGTGCTTACTTTATAGGCACCTCTCCCTTACCCCTTCGCCCTGCTCTCCCTACTTCTGTCAGCTCCTGTATTTCCACCAAGCTGTTTTTTGCGTAATGCTGATGGGCTGGTGGAGGCCTGGCTCCAGCTTCCCCAGGTGAGCAAGCTGCCCAAAAGCCCAGAGCGGCTGCAAGCTGCAGAAACATGTGCGCCCAGTGCGTGCAGCAAGATATGGTCATTTGCAGTCTGGTTAGAAATCCTCAGTGCTTGCATCGTGTAAATCACTCAGCTTTGGCTAACACAGGACTATCAACGGCACGAAGAATGACATCATTTGGCAAAAGGGCTGCTGACGGTGGTGTGGCAGCATCCCTGCTCTCCCACAGGCAGGGGCCGCTCCAGCTCAGCCTGCGCAGGCACAGCTTTATAAATCCAAATAGTTTTAGTTACCACTGAAGTTGCTGCCCGAGGGAGTGCACGATGCCTGTGGCTCCCCCTCTCCAGAAAGGTGCAGGAATGATACCGTGCCGTAACTGCTGTGATCTGTTCATTAAACTTTGTCACCCAGAGATCATTTCCTTGCAGTGCACCCATTGTTTTTACGGCCCTAATTTGCCATTTACAAATAAAGGCAATACATGCCCGCAACAGGAGAAGATAAATGGTATGATTCCACATGCAGTCTCACCTATGTGCTGCTAGTGATCAGCGCAAGGAGCTGTGGAGAGATAAAATGCAAGATGCCTGCACTGTTGTGTGAAACCTTCCAGCTCGGTAACACTGAAATGCCGTCAGGCGCCTTCTGCTCTGAAGCCAGCACGCCACTCTCAGGATCACCATTCTGCCCCTTTATTCCTCTACGAACGCGGTTATAATAACCGGCAGTTAAGCACAAACATCTCCCTGGCATATCATCAGGCAGCCTGTGCTGGAGGAGATTTTTTTTTCCCCCTGCAAGCTGCCAAGGTGGACTCCTTAGCTCCGGCGATAGACTGAATGAGACTGCAGTTCCCCCATCAGTTTCATAATACTCAGAAAGCTTCCATTTACATCATTGTGTGCAGTGCAGGGCAGCAGCTGCCAGGAAATTTGAAACTATTTTGATTCCAGTTGACTAGAACAGCAGCAATTGAATTAGCTGGTATCGCTATAGATAAACTGATGATCTGTGCATTTTATTTCTTTGACCAATGGGTAACTGCTGGAGCTACAGTAACCTCTGTGAGTAAGGAGACTGTTCAAGCAAATATATCTGATTTCTCTAGCTAGCTAATCTGTCTATCTATCTATCTATATACTGTATAGAGAGAGAGACACACACCATTCTTTTGTAAAATGTACCTGTAAACAAAATGTCTGTCTATGCTTGTAACTTGTGTTTTGCTTCCTAGAATTTCCTTTTATTATGCTGTAGACAAGCTTGATTGAAATGGAGTGGCTATTTACCTATGAAATATCATATCTATGCCTGATTTAAGTCATGAATTCTTTCAACCTCTAGTCATAAGAAAGGCTGACAGCTGCTGTTAGGTTATATTTGCCCGTTTTCTCGCCACTCGCCCCCGTGCTGTTTTAGCTCTTTCTCTCTCCTTTTCATTTTTTTGCTTTGTTGAAAGAAGCCACCTTCAATTCAAAGTAGAAATTGGTGTTACCTGAGAGTGTGTGTCCTTTCATTGTTTGTTTGGTGGTGGGTATTTTTTTCCCTGCTCATCTTCAGTGCGGTCCTTAAATTTTGTTGTTGCCTTTCTAGCCTTGTTTGTAATGCAGTCATATTGGGGGATGGGGTTGCACAGGATATGCCAGTAGCTGCAGCAAGACATGATGCTGTGGTGGTGGATGGGAATAAGGGAGGAGTTTCCCTTAAAGAGCTCAAGCTCCTCCAGACTCGGGCACCTGAAGCGGTGCACGGAGCCACGGGGAAGGCTTTGCCCCTTCCAGGAGCAGGTGGCGGTGGTGGTGTGCTGCAAGGAGCAGAGGCCTCAGCAGCGCCTCAGCAGCGCGGTGTGTGGTGCTACCTGACGCAGGGGGAACAGGCTGTCGCTTTGGTGCCTCATTTGATTTTTTTTTTCATCAGGCACCGAATTAGGCAATGTTTCTCCAGGATGCTGGGAAGGCGAGAATCCCATTTGCTTGCGGTCACATATTGCAGCAGCAGAAGTCCTCCCAGAGCATAGCTGCTGTGACCTCAGGGTAGAAAAGGCCTTAAGTTTGTACTGTGAAGGTGCCCAGGTGAAACACTTGCAGCTTGCACGTGTGGCAAGCTCCTGTACGTCTCTATGTGCCTGTGTGTTCTGTACTCATGGCTTTTCCTGAGTGTACCAGGCTCGCCAGAGGGTTGTGTTTGCTTCGGAGTAGGTTGTGAAAGACGTTCAGGAGGAGAAGCAAAGCAGAAACTTGTTTGGGACTGTTCACTGCTGCAAGCGGCGGCCATCGGTGATGGATGGGGCGTGCAGGAGTGTGTGCGGCATTCACTGCCAGAAATAAGGCCTCCTCTGTTTTCCCTCCTGTCAGTTCAGAAGCTAAGATAGCAATTAGCAGAGACGAGCCTGGCCCCTTGGCAGGAGCTGTGTGCGGTGCCTTGTTGGGGCTTGGCCTCCAGTGCATGTTGGCTGCATCCCAGCCCTGTGGGGGGCCGGGGGGACACCGATGCTCTGGGCTTCCTTCCAAGGGGCCTGGAGAGGTGTGTGGGTCAGAGAGAGGCGTGGGGCTCCAACTCGTGTGGGCACTTCCCATTGCCTTCCTTCGGGATGTGCCGAGGTGGGGGCATGGCCATGTGCTGCCCCCAGGTGCTGGGGTTTTGGGGCTGGAGGGGCATCTGCCATGGGGGGCACCCCCTCTGGTGGGTCTGCAAGCTAAGAGATGCTGTAGGTAGAGCTGAGCCCTCCAAGAGGGGTTTACTGACATCTACAGTGGTGGGGCAGCAACTGGCATTAATGCTGCAGCACCCTAGCATCGTGTGGATGTGCAACCAAATTTATGTACATTGGGGGCTGTTTATCTGGGGCTCCCAGTCACTTAGAAAAAACACTGTGCCTGGAGATGCTTGTGCGGAGAAAAGATACCACTGTCTTCTTCAAACTCATCTGGTACACCCACACCTGTGGGCTTGGAAACTCTGTGACAGAGGCAGGCTAGCAGTGCAGATGTGGACAGGGCATCCTTGCTCCTCACAGCCTCATGGGACCTTTCTCTTTGGTCAGAGGCTGTGTGACTTTTGCAGCAGAGGTCCCTGCTTTGCCCAGGCACTGTCCTCAACAGCAGCTGAGTCATGTAGGTGAAACCCGACCCACTGAAGTTTCATTCTGGAGTGATTAAATCAAAAGCATGGAGATTCTGGAGAACGTACTAGGGAAGAGGCTGTGGTTTGGTGTAGTCCGAGTCTGTCATTTTGATCCCATGCACACACACACTATGTGTGGTATTTACCCTGGGGATAGAACTACTGGCTAGTTAGCTGCCAGGTGTGACCTGCTTCTCCTTGTCTTTATAAACCACTGGCAGATATATAGCCATGTTTGTGTGGTGCTGAACTCACGTTAAATTAGCCTCCCTTTTACCTTGAAAATCATTAACCACAGCGATATGGCTTCCCCCTCAGCAATGGCTTGTGGCCAGCTCAGAGAGGAGACGGGCATGGGTTTGCAGAGCAGCACCCAGTGATGCACCCCCAAGCAGGGCAAAGTGTCCAGATGCAAGTGGGTGTGTGGTTTCAGAGCTGTCCCTCTTGACATTTTTCGGAGTAGGTGTTTGGGTCTTGCCCCTTCATTGTTTGGTTTAAAGTAATGTAAACTCCAGGCTAGGTCTTTCTAGAAGTGTGCAGTGAACGCAGCTGCTTCTGCTTTTTTCCAAAAGTTCAGCTCCAGCTTGGACTGTAATATCAGGTGGCCAGATATGCGTCAGTGTGCTATCCATGGGTCCCTCTGAGAACAGCTGATTCTGTGTTACCCGAGAACAATGGGAGCCACTGGGTGCTCGGCTCCTTTGAAAATGCCACCATCAGTTTTCTCTCCCTCTCTGTTTACATCGGTTTGAAAAACAGCACGAGGAGGGAGGGGTATTGAGCTTTTTGTGAAGCACTGAATTTACTTTTTTTAGCAGAAAATGTGAGCTACTCAGGATGCGTGTATTACTGCAACGTGACCTTCACTTACCTGAGTTGTTAAAGGAGGACGGTAGTACTGGCAGAAAGTTTAATTGCCCATTAATTGCTGTATAATTCAACTAATTGGTTTTGTGGAATATATGGGGTGTGGCTGATTACCTTCCTGGTGTTTCATCTTTATAAGTGAAAATGACCTAGAAGTATTTTTTAAGTGAAACCACTAAATATGATGCGTGCTGTGGATGGATGTTAAATTTCTGAATATCTGCTTCCTTCAGCCTTTGTGTTTGGCGTGTGGCCTCAGACTATTCATGGGCCACTGGGACCCTTTCTGAAGTGTAGCAGACATTTTTGGCATTCCTTCCTCGGCAGTTCAAGCTTCCAACATAGGGCTGCCCAAAAACTCGTATGCAAGAGGACCAGTTGTGGATAACTGCAGTGTGAGAGCATGCAGAAATGAGTTAAACAGAACGGTATTTTCCCTGCAGGGACAAACACAATTGCTCTGTTCTGAGAAGGTTGTGATGGGGTGGTTAGGCTTTTTGCTTGTGCACACAGTAGATAAATCCACACTCTTTTTTTAATTTTTTTGTTTGGCAGGTAGTGGCCATGGAAGTAATACATTGCTCCCCCACACCATCATCAATGAATTTCCAGAGTACGGCACTATAGAGCCAAGTGGAGACGCACTGAGGACATCATCAGAGGGCCAGGCAGAGCCTGTGACGTGCAGCCCAGAAGGACGGGACGGTCACCAGGTACCTGGCAGGCCTCCTCAGCCTGCGGCTTCTGTGGACGAGTCTAGAGCTCACGCTAAGGCAGCGCAGCTGCGTGCT